>NC_041393.1:667920701-667971357 GCF_002162155.2 Triticum dicoccoides
TCCTGCGCCGCCCCGACACCGTCGCCGCCCCCCGCCCCGTGCCGCGTGCCCCGCGATGCCGCCGACCCCTGCCCGTCGCCGCCCCGCACTGCCCCGCACCACACCTCGCCGTCGCTGTCGCCGTCGCCGTCGCCGTCCCCGACACCGTCGCCGTGAGCAAAATTTTTGCTAATTTAATTTGATCTTAGTATTAGTTAATTTAGATGTGTAGTATAATTTAGATTTGTGTAGTTAATTGAGTTAGATTTTGTTAGATTTTTTTTAGAATTTTTGTTAGATTTTTTTGTAGTTCATTGATTTTTTTTGTTAGATGTGTAGTAATTTAGATGTGTAGTTCATAGATTTTTTCTGTTAGATTTTTTTTCATATCGTGTAATTAATTTGTTGTGACAAGTGTTTGAACAAGTGATGTCGACACCGATGACTTCCCGATTAAGATAGGACTGCATCAGGGGTCAGCTTTGCGCCCTTATCTTTTTGCATTGGTGATGGATGAGGTCACAAGGGGTATACAAGGAGATATCCCATGGTGTATGCTCTTTGCGGATGATGTGTGTTAGGACCCCGACTCAATGTCACATCGATCTAGCCTGTAACACCTCATATCACTTTGCGGCCTCACGCACGGTATTCCCACGGGTGTCGCCTTACCTTTGCCCGGGACCGTTTGCGCCTTTTGGCTCACGTATATGATGATGTCGCTAGCATCCATATGATAAAGAGCCCGGGCTGACATGACTAGTCGTAAAACGCAAAGTGGCACAAACATACAGGGACAGGCATCCATGACCCAACATCGAACGTGTCGGTCATCAGCGAGTGAATCCAGGCTGTAGCACTGGGCTAGCAGGACTCCGGTGAACCGGGCTATAGCGGGCTAACAGGACTCCGGTATTCATCGCGTGACATTTCCCCGAAGGGACAGACACAGGAACGAAGAAGGACACATGCCCGCCAGCCTAAGTGTTCCGGAGCAGTAGCAAGCTACCATGGCTCAGTGGAAACACTAGGAGACATTTCCCGGTAAGAGAGGCTACCAAGGATAAACAACTAGGTTGTCAGATCCCACACATACCAAGCATTTCAATAACATACACACAATATGCTCGATATGTGCAAATACAACATGGCATCACAACATGACTCTACAACTCAAGTAGTTTATTCAATAGGCTCCGAGGAGCGAGATATTACAAACATGGGTCTCATGACCCAATATTCAGAGCATACAAGTCAAAGCACAAACGGAAGCTTAACATGTCTGAGTACAGACATCTATAAATGAAAAAGGCTGAGAAGCCTGACTATCTACCAGATCCTGCCGAGGGCACAAGATCGTAGCTGAGGTAACAAGCTAAACGTCGAAGTCCACGTGGAACTACTAGTGAGACTAAGTCTCTCTACAAAAACATAAATTAAGCAACGTGAGTACAAATGTACCCAGCAAGACTTACATCAGGACTAACTACATATGCATCATTATCAACAAAGGGGTGGTGGGGTTTAACTGCAGCAAGCCAGCTTTGACTCGGTGGCTATCCTAAACTACGACTGCAATGTAACTCTTTTGAGGTGGCGCACACGAGTCCACATATTCACCATATCAATACACCACTATGGATCCACTCCCGTCTCCCTACGAGAACGCCATCCATAGCACTCACGCTTATCTTGCGTATTTTAGAGTATCCACTTTCACTTGTCTATGAACTATGCAAGGGGTCCAAGTTTCCATATCCGAGGAATTCGGCTATTCGAATAGATAATGATAACCCTGCAGGGGTGTACTTGTTCACACACGCTTTCGCCACTTATCGTCCTGTACACATCATGTACCTCGGCAACCTTCAAGCGGAAGCCGGGCGAGGGAGTCGGCCATGACCTGACTAACCGAACAAGTCTCTAGTCCAGGTTTATCGCCTATTCGGGTTCCATCCGCAAGGAGATCCGGCCGGGGTGTCGCTTACGGCCCCAAACGATGTGAGCAGGGTTCCCAAGCCCACCATCCGGGTGCCACTTGGTACACCGTGCCACTGTGCCTAGTCTGTCCCAAGCCCACCTGTACCAGGTGCCACTTGGTAGACTACTAACACTACCTACAAACACCAGAAACTAGTTGCAACTCCTGGACAGAGATCAAGTTGATTAATAAGTCGAGAGGGGCACTTAAGCATTCCAATGTGTGGTAGTAGCTGGTCATGGATCACAAACACAGAACTCAGTTCCTGAGGACGGCTGCAATGAGATAACCCACCATGTACTCCTACATGGCCTCTCACCGCTACCTTTACCAAATCGTGTTCACACACTTAGCTCTCAACGGTAGGACATGTTCACACACCTCTGGTTCATCCCCGATGAATCAGACCTGACTCAACTCTAAGCAGTAGCAGGCATGACAAACAAACATGAATGAGTAGGCACAACAGGGCTCAAACAACTCCTACTCATGCTAGTGGGTTTCATCTATTTACTGTGGCAATGACAGGTCATGCAGAGGATAAAGGGGTTCAACTACCGCAGCAAGTAACAGATGAATCGTTGTTGTCCTAATGCAGTAAAAGAGAGCAGGAGCGTTACAGTGGGATTTTATCGGAATGAACAAGGGGGTTTTGCTTGCCTGGCACTTCTGAAGATAACATTGATTCTTCATCAGTGTCAACGATCACATCGTCGGTACAATGTCTACCGAGGGGGAACAACACCGGCAAACACAGAGGAAACACAATCAATGCAATGCACAATATGATGCATGATCATGACATGGCAAAATGAATGTGTTTTGGGCTAATGCATCTAGCAACAAGTTAAATTGGGTTGGTTTGAATACAAGATTCAAATTCAAACCCCATATGTGATTATTTAAATGCCATTCACTTGATTTGTGCTAAACAGTAGTGATAAGTTGTTCTAACATGCATGGAAATAGTACAGATGGATAGATTGGATTTTTCTGATCATTTTTCATATATAAATTATTTAATTTTGAGTTATGGTTGAATTTCTATGAATTATTGAAGTTTTAGCTATTTTCTGGAATTTATAAATCATTTCCTAATTTATTTTAATTCCAGAAAGGAATTATTGCGTCAGCATGACCTCATGCTGACCTCAGCAGGTCAACGGGCGCCGTCCAGGTCAAACTGACCTATGGGCCCCGCGTGTCAGTGTCTGGACTAACTAACCTAATTAAAATTAACCCTAACTAACTTGGTTAGCCGGGCGGGGCCCGCATGTCAGTGAGTCAGTGGCTTAACTAAAATTAGTTATTAATTTAACCAAAAGTTAGCAGGGCCGGGCCCACCTGTCAGTGACCCTGGGGAAGTCAAACAGGGTCAAATCCCGGGTCAGTAGGGTCAATCCCGCCGGCGTCTCGACGCCGGCGAGGCCCGGGATGGCGGCGGCCGTCGGAAACACGCTACAGGGCACGGGCGAGGCCGTGCTTGGGCTCATTCGAGAGCCCTTGCTGGTGCACATCGAACGGTGGTGGTGGCCGTGCCTGTGGTGGCCGGTACCGACGACAGCGAGCTCGTGAGCGGCGGCCGGAGTTCGGGTGCGGTCGGGTTCGGCGCTGCTGCTCGCAAGCGAGGGAGCTGAGGCGCTGGAGGGGCTCTACGTGTCGCGGCAAGCACAACGGGTGCACGCCCGTGACCAAATGGTCACCGGGGTTTCGCCGGCGACGATCCCATGCGGCGGCGGCTGCTGTTAGCAAGGGGGCGGCGGCTACGGCAAACAAACGAAGGCGGGATTAGGGGGAAGAGGACTGGGGGCTCACAGCGGTGCCGACGGAACGCTCGGCGAGGTCGGGGACGGTCCGGAGCCGACGAATTTGACGGTGATGGCCGGCGGGTCCGAGGTAGAAGACGATGGCGATGGTGACGAAGCAAAGCCCTCCGGCTCGTTTCCTTCGGCTTGGGGATGTGGTGCTCGATTGCGGAGCTGCTGGGCACGGCCACGGAACGAGGGGTGGCCGGTGGTCATGGCTACGGCGAGCGGCGCTCTCAGGTGCGTTCGGTGACGAGATGGAGGGAGAGCAGAGGAGGAGGAGGGGGTCCAGAGAGCGAGGGAGAAGTGAGAGGGGGTCGGGGAGGTGCGTGGCGTCACCGGGGCGTCCAGGCGGAGGAGGAGGCAGGCAGGCAGGGAGGAGGTGGCCGGGGCGCGTGCTCATCCTACTGGCAGAGGAGGAAGGCGATAGAGAAGGAGGCGGTGGTGGGCTGGGCCGGCTTCTGCAGCAGGCCGCACAGGTGAGTGGGCCTCAGGTAAGCGTCAGGTAAGTTCCTTCTCTCTTTTTTAATTTTTCTGTTCTGTTTGTTTTATTAATTTATTTAATTCTTTTGCCACTGTTTTGAATTTAAAATAATTCAAACAATGCCAAAAGCTCCTCTGAATATTTTTATTTTGTTAGATGGACTTTTCCAAAAGCTCATAAAATATTTCAGGGATATTTGAAATTATATTCTAATTATATGAATATAATTCAAATTCAAATAGCTAATGAATTAAATTCAAAGTCCCAAAAATAAATCCTTAAAAATGTTCAATATTTTGGTTGGGACCAGAACCCTTGCCAAAAATTATCAAACATTTAAGAAGAGCATTTTGGAACAATGAATGAGATTTTAGGGTTTTTGCCCTTCTTTTATTTAGGTTTTTGAGGCTTCTGAATTCCTCAGTTCAAGTTTCAAAAATTTAAACATGATGCAAACACCAGGCAGCACCAGAAGCTAGGGATGTGACAAGTCACCCCCACTAAACAAGAATCTCGTCTCGAGATTCAAGCGTAGGGTAAGATGAAGGGGGAAACGCAAACTAGCACAATCTTCACGATCCAGGTTGCACTTCATAGGAACGTTGATTCGATCACCATCATTGTCTTGAAGTCTTGCTCTGAGAAATCCTGCCAACATGACATGGAGGGAAGAAGGAGACTCTAGAAGGGTCGATCTTCTCGAAGATCGAACAACTCAGGATCAACTCATGGGATGAGACATTGACACATCTCTCGAGCTGAGACACGAAGCATAGATCTGAAGAAATGGAGTGAGAGAGATGACGCGGGTTCGCTAAGTAGACAACAATTCCACACCTAAGAAGGTGGTAAACGATTGTCAACGTAGCGAGGAGTTGAGTTGCCATGATACCACGACGAAACATCCAGGAAGAGGGTGATTCGTAGATTATTACCTTAAGTGGCAAAACGAATTACCGTTGATACAGAGATCATTGAAACTCTTTATACCAGCCTAAGGAAAATCTTGAGCGATCGTTTGGAGGGGTTCGGTAGAATGGCATACTTGGACTTGGATGATGTGGATTACCTTGCTAAAGACAACGTAATGGATGAATTTGCTTATCACCGGAAATGGAAGAGACCCATGGTAGAACGGCACATTGGCGGTGCAGGCTGGGAACAAAATGCAAATGCTGGGAATGATTCTGGTAACTGGGGAAGAACCCAACAATAGGGAGTGAATTCACTGTTTGAAAAGATCATAGCATTGCCGAGGAAACTGAGAGCAAACCCAGTTAGTGCTGATGATAACACCTAGCGCTTGTGCGTGCTCTCAAGAACTTGAGCATTTCCACAATCATGAAGATTTTACCAATATCCGTGTCAGGGATCCTGGAAACACAACTTGCTACCGTGATGAATGATGATGGATGATGCAGATGCAAAGGAAGATAACACTTTCTCAGATTTCACCTTAGCGAGGCCAAGGAAACAAAATCTGGATGATCGACCGAGAGATATTTAGCACTCCGCTTCTAATGTTCTCCTTGATGTGCTAGTGTAACCCATTCACAGAAATGGTCTGGTATCTAGAACATCAAGTAAAGGTCGGACTTCGGGAGCAATAGAATCCATAAGGAACAGTTACGGAGGTAAATCCTATGAAATCCTTATGGGGAGGTGGCCAACTTCCTCAAACAAGATACTACAATAATAGGTCTTCCGGCTGGGTGTGTTGGCCACGACATCCACTTTACCGGTTATCGAGGGACCAATATTATAGTTCTTGGGAAATGTTCCAACCATCATATCTGCCTGAGATTCAGATCTGGTTGGTGTCAGGATATTCCAGACTCATCGAGTCTAGGAAGAAAAATGAAAGTTTGCAACACAAATCGACGAGATGACGTTGCGAGATTCTCGGGAAATGAACTACGATAGCAAGCTCCAAAACATGAGCTGGTTCTGCTACAAACATGTGAACATGTTGTCCCAGACAAGCATGATCACATGGTAGTCTTACAATAAAACACTACCGAGTTCTGGTTGGGAACCATGAGCGAGGACATCGAAGTTCTTTCATAAGTCCGGATTAGCTCTTATGAAGATACTCCTTCTCCTTGAACAAATCAGTCAGTGGCTTGGTGTGCTAGGATACACATATAGAATGAAGATGATCAGTCTATCAAACCACAGAATACTTCGCACGTGCATAACTGACTTGGGATGGTTCCAGAGGAGGTAAAAACATGCTTTCTCGAATTCACGGCGGCAACTTACATCAAATGCACGTGAATCAAAGGAAGTCACTTCTTTCATCCAAACATATGCTTCATGAACTAGCATGAATAAATGCTTTCAAAAGTTTCCAACACTAGCTTAATGTTCAACAAAATCATGGAGGAGATAAGGATGTTGTCAATGGGCTCAACAACAATTCATCGGAATTTCCGTATCACTGGACTTCCACCACCATGTGAACACGGTGATAGTATTGGTCATACCAAAGATGTAATGGTGTGTGCTCGAGGGATCAACCACGAGTAAGACAACATTGCGAGCATCGTTGGTACTGATTTGATTGACGATAGCCCACACTCAAATCAAAGGATTGATAAGAAAATAGGTCCAGCAACTGATCACAGGGACCAATCGATGAAGATATCATCTTTCTTCAACACACACTACACAAGAATATCCCTTTGGAACGAACTAAGTTAGGCAAGCTTTTATCTTCCAATTCTCCAACTTGTTGTCTAGCTTAACCAACTAGCTCAGGGTATCCAACACAGACTCTTGGAGAAGGGGTGGTTTACAGGAATAAACCAACTTGATCACGAACTCAACATAGCGGTCAGGTGACAACCTGGTAATACTTCCGAGAAGATATACGGAAAATCACGAACCACCGATATGTTACTAAGCTCGAGAACAACCTTGCTTTTCAGGGCAAGATGACATGATCAAATGAGCGAGGACTTGACAAAATCCTAACTCATCAATCAAGGAGTGCACCAGGAAATAAGGACTAGGTAGCACAATCAACCTTAGGGCGATGATTCAAAAATCAACATGCTAAGAATGAGGTTATTGTCCATTAACTGCCAAGCAACAAGGTTGCTAGGAGTATTGAATTCACACATCACGATTCACTTGTCGGCATTCCGGTTGCGACAACACGGAACCGAGGGATGAATAATGATGGCGAGAAGTATCACTACATCAAGAATTCACAAGAGCTGGTGCAATCCTCATGAAAATCCTGACATAAAGACGGTAATACTTCAGGGTAGAACAGAATCAAAAGCTGGACTGGCATTTTGATCTGTGGAGCACAATTGCTTTGACCCAATCCTAGATATGGATGAGGTACTGGAGTTTGTTTCTCCTAGTCATTCTGGAATAGAATGGCTTGACAGACCACAATAGTAATAGGCATCGATGAACGAATGCACACATAATCTTGACTATCAATTGATAGACGAGGGTCAGAAGACAACTAAAGAGGGACAACTCAAAGGAACATACGATTTTCTGAGTTGTGGATGCATGGTTTAGCATGTCGAACGAATTCAACATATTTCTTCCGGGCAATCCATGCGGAAGGGTAGAACTGGCAGAGCCACAATATATAATGGAGAACTCATAGAGGGCCTGTTGTGATCTTTTGATCCAACAAACTTCTGCCATAATGGTTCATGGTATTTGGAAGAACGATATACCACGGACCTCGAGGACTATCGCAAAGGTTACTAATAACCTAAGGGAGCTAGCAATTACTATCAACATGAAGTAAGTAGGGTGAATCTCGAGTTCAAAACCCAGAAGTGAAATGCCTACTAACTAAGTGGCATCACGAGATGCTTTTGAGAATAAAGGCCAGAATCTTCACACTGGGAACACAAAACATGGCTAGATTACTAGATGATCCCCTGAGACACCTAGGGTCATAATACCAGCTCCAACATATGTGTCAAGGCAATAAAGTACCTCAACTCACCGATTAGTGTGGTTAATCTGGCCCAAAGGAACATCGAAACGGGAGGAAGGGATTTGCAAATGCATCCGACTATTTAGAAACCTGGGATGACTCGGACAGCATAACGGCTATAAATGCTCAGAAAGATTTGAGACATTCACAAAAATGGTGGCATAACCACTCAGAAGCACAATATCAAGGTTTGGAGATCAACAATTAACATACAGAAGTAATAGGAACTGAGACGAGGCTTAAGTCCAACAATCTTATAAGTCTACTGATTAGTAACACGTGATCCTGATAGAAAGATGAGAAGACCTAGTTCCTTAACCCCGTAGGAAAGATAAGATGACTCGATCAGATGGGCATAAGGTATAAGGAGTAAAAAGAGCCTTACGTTCCATCCCACAATCAATTCCCTTATATAACTAAAGAATTTCTAGACTCAACTTCGACCAGTTGGGCTTGGTAATCCTACAGGCAGTCAAGCTCTGATACCAACACTGTCAGGACCCCGACTCAATGTCACATCGATCTAGCCTGTAACACCTCATATCACTTTGCAGCCTCACGCACGGTATTCCCACGGGTGTCGCCTTACCTTTGCCCGGGACCGTTTGCGCCTTTTGGCTCACGTATATGATGATGTCGCTAGCATCCATATGATAAAGAGCCCGGGTTGACATGACTAGTCGTAAAACCCAAAGTGGCACAAACTTACAGGGACAGGCATCCATGACCCAACATCGAACGTGTCGGTCATCAGCGAGTGAATCCAGGCTGTAGCACTGGGCTAGCAGGACTCCGGTGAACCGGGCTGTAGCGGGCTAACAGGACTCCGGTATTCATCGCGTGACATTTCCCCGAAGGGACAGACACAGGAACGAAGAAGGACACATGCCGGCCAACCTAAGTGTTCCGGAGAGGTAGCAAGCTACCATGGCTCAGTGGAAACACTAGGAGACATTTCCCGGTAAGAGAGGCTACCAAGGATAAACAACTAGGTTGTCAGATCCCACACATACCAAGAATTTCAATAACATACACACAATATGCTCGATATGTGCAAATACAACATGGCATCACAACATGACTCTACAACTCAAGTAGTTTATTCAATAGGCTCCGAGGAGCGAGATATTACAAACATGGGTCTCATGACCCAATATTCAGAGCATACAAGTCAAAGCACAAACGGAAGCTTAACATGTCTGAGTACAGACATCTATAAATTAAAAAGGCTGAGAAGCCTGACTATCTACCAGATCCTGCCGAGGGCACAAGATCGTAGCTGAGGTAACAAGCTAAATGTCGAAGTCCACGTGGAACTACTAGTGAGACTAAGTTTCTCTGCAAAAACATAAATTAAGCAACGTGAGTACAAATGTACCCAGCAAGACTTACATCAGGACTAACTACATATGCATCATTATCAACAAAGGGGTGGTGGGGTTTAACTGCAGCAAGCCAGCTTTGACTCGGTGGCTATCCTAAACTACGACTGCAATGTAACTCTTTTGAGGTGGCGCACACGAGTCCACATATTCACCATATCAATACACCACTATGGATCCACTCCCGTCTCCCTACGAGAACGCCATCCATAGCACTCACGCTTATCTTGCGTATTTTAGAGTATCCACTTTCACTTGTCTATGAACTATGCAAGGGGTCCAAGTTTCCATATCCGAGGAATCCGGCTATTCGAATAGATAATGATAACCCTGCAGGGGTGTACTTCTTCACACACGCTTTCGCCACTTATCGCCCTGTACACGTCATGTACCTCGGCAACCTTCAAGCGGAAGCCGGGCGAGGGAGTCGGCCATGACCTGACTAACCGAACAAGTCTCTAGTCCAGGTTTATCGCCTATTCGGGTTCCATCCGCAAGGAGATCCGGCCGGGGTGTCGCTTACGGCCCCAAACGATGTGTGCAGGGTTCCCAAGCCCACCAACCGGGTGCCACTTGGTACACCGGGCCACTGTGCCTAGTCTGTCCCAAGCCCACCTGTACCGGGTGCCACTTGGTAGACTACTAACACTACCTACAAACGCCAGAAACTAGTTGCAACTCCTGGACAGAGATCATGTTGATTAATAAGTCGAGAGGGGTCGAGTTACCGGAACCCAATGTGTGGTAGTAACTGGTCATGGATCACAAACACAGAACTCAGTTCCTGAGGACGGCTGCAATGAGACAACCCACCATGTACTCCTACATGGCCTCTCACCGCTACCTTTACCAAATCGTGTTCACACACTTAGCTCTCAACGGTAGGACATGTTCACACACCTCTGGTTCATCCCCGATGAATCAGACCTGACTCAACTCTAAGCAGTAGCAGGCATGACAAACAAACATGAATGAGTAGGCACAACAGGGCTCAAACAACTCCTACTCATGCTAGTGGGTTTCATCTATTTACTGTGGCAATGACAGGTCATGCAGAGGATAAAGGGGTTCAACTACCGCAGCAAGTAACAGATGAATCGTTGTTGTCCTAATGCAGTAAAAGAGAGCAGGAGCGAGAGAGTGGGATTTTATCGGAATGAACAAGGGGGTTTTGCTTGCCTGGCACTTCTGAAGATAACATTGATTCTTCATCAGTGTCAACGATCACATCGTCGGTACAACGTCTACCGAGGGGGAACAACACCGGCAAACACAGAAGAAACACAATCAATGCAATGCACAATATGATGCATGATCATGACATGGCAAAATGAATGTGTTTTGGGCTAGTGCATCTAGCAACAAGTTAAATGGGGTTGGTTTGAATACAAGATTCAAATTCGAACCCCATATGTGATTATTTAAATGCCATTCACTTGATTTGTGCTAAACAGTAGTGATAAGTTGTTCTAACATGCATGGAAATAGTACAGATGGATAGATTGGATTTTTCTGATCATTTTTCATATATAAATTATTTAATTTGGAGTTATGGTTGAATTTCTATGAATTATTAAAGTTTTAGCTATTTTCTGGAATTTATAAATCATTTCCTAATTTATTTTAATTCCAGAAAGGAATTATTGCGTCAGCATGACCTCATGCTGACCTCAGCAGGTCAACGGGCGCCGTCCAGGTCAAACTGACCTATGGGCCCCGCGTGTCAGTGTCTGGACTAACTAACCTAATTAAAATTAACCCTAACTAACTTGGTTAGCCGGGCGGGGCGCGCATGTCAGTGAGTCAGTGGCTTAACTAAAATTAGTTATTAATTTAACCAAAAGTTAGCAGGGCCGGGCCCACCTGTCAGTGACCCTGGGGAAGTCAAACAGGGTCAAATCCCGGGTCAGTAGGGTCAATCCCGCCGGCGTCTCGACGCCGGCGAGGCCCGGGACGGTGGCGGCCGTCGGAAACATGCTACAGGGCACGGGCGAGGCCGTGCTTGGGCTCATTCGAGAGCCCTTGCTGGTGCGCATCGAACGGTGGTGGTGGCCGTGCCTGTGGTGGCCGGTACCGACGACGGCGAGCTCGTGAGCGGCGGCCGGAGTTCGGGTGCGGTCGGGTTCGGCGCTGCTGCTCGCAAGCGAGGGAGCTGAGGCGCTGGAGGGGCTCTACGGGTTGCGGCAAGCACAACGGGTGCACGCCCGTGACCAAATGGTCACCGGGGTTTCGCCGGCGACGATCCCATGCGGCGGCGGCTGCTGTTAGCAAGGGGGCGGTGACTACGGCAAACAAACGAAGGCGGGATTAGGGGGAAGAGGACCGGGGGCTCACAGCGGTGCCGACGGAATGCTCGGCGAGGTCGGGGACGGTCCGGAGCCGACGAATTTGACGGTGATGGCCGGCGGGTCCGAGGTAGAAGACGACAGTGATGGCGACGAAGCAAAGCCCTCCGGCTCGTTTCCTTCGGCTTGGGGATGTGGTGCTCGATTGCGGAGCTGCTGGGCACGGCCACGGAACGAGGGGTGGCCGGTGGTCATGGCTACGGCGAGCGGCGCTCTCAGGTGCGTTCGGTGACGAGAGGGAGGGAGAGCAGAGGAGGAGGAGGGGGTCCAGAGAGCGAGGGAGAAGTGAGAGGGGGTCGGGGAGGCGCGTGGCATCACCGGGGCGTCCAGGCGGAGGAGGAGGCAGGCAGGCAGGGAGGAGGTGGCCGGGGCACGTGCTCATCCTCCTGTCAGAGGAGGAAGGCGACAGAGAAGGAGGCGGTGGTGGGCTGGGCCGGCTTCTGCAGAAGGCCGCACAGGTGAGTGGGCCTCAGGTAAGCGTCAGGTAAGTTCCTTCTCTCTTTTTTAATTTTTCTATTCTGTTTGTTTTATTAATTTATTTAATTCTTTTGCCACTATTTTGAATTTAAAATAATTCAAACAATGCCAAAAGCTCCTCTGAATATTTTTATTTTGCTAGATGGACTTTTCCAAAAGCTCATAAAATATTTCAGGGATATTTGAAATTATATTCTAATTATATGAATATAATTCAAATTCAAATAGCTAATGAATTAAATTCAAAGTCCCAAAAATAAATCCTTAAAAATGTTCAATATTTTGGTTGGGACCAGAACCCTTGCCAAAAATTATCAAACATTTAAGAAGAGCATTTTGGAACAATGAATGAGATTTTAGGGTTTTTGCCCTTCTTTTATTTAGGTTTTTGAGGCTTCTGAATTCCTCAGTTCAAGTTTCAAAAATTTAAACATGATGCAAACACCAGGCAGCACCAGAAGCTAGGGATGTGACAACTCACCCCCACTAAACAAGAATCTCGTCTCGGATTCAAGCGTAGGGTAAGATGAAGGGGGAAACGCAAACTAGCACAATCTTGACGATCGAGGTTGCACTTCATAGGAACGTTGATTCGATCACCATCATTGTCTTGAAGTCTTGCTCTGAGAAATCCTGCCAACATGACATGGAGGGAAGAAGGAGACTCTAGAAGGGTCGATCTTCTCGAAGATCGAACAACTCAGGATCAACTCATGGGATGAGACATTGACACATCTCTCGAGCTGAGACACGAAGCATAGATCTGAAGAAATGGAGTGAGAGAGATGACGCGGGTTCGCTAAGTAGACAACAATTCCACACCTAAGAAGGTGGTAAACGATTGTCAACGTAGCGAGGAGTTGAGTTGCCATGATACCACGACGAAACATCCTGGAGGAGGGTGATTCGTAGATTATTACCTTAAGTGGAAAAAAGAATTACCTTTGATACAGAGATCATTGACACTCTTTATACCAGCCTAAGGAAAATCTTGAGCGATCGTTTGGAGGGGTTCGGTAGAATGGCATACTTGGACTTGGATGATGTGGATTACCTTGTTAAAGACAACGTAATGGATGAATTTGCTTATCACCGGAAATGGAAGAGACCCATGGTAGAACGGCACATTGGCGGTGCAGGCTGGGAACAAAATGCAAATGCTGGGAATGATTCTGGTAACTGGGGAAGAACCCAACAATAGGGAGTGAATTCACTGTTTGAAAAGATCATAGCATTGCCGAGGAAACTGAGAGCAAACCCAGTTAGTGCTGATGATAACACCTAGCGCTTGTGCGTGCTCTCAAGAACTTGAGCATTTCCACAATCATCAAGATTTTACCAATATCCGTGTCAGGGATCCTGGAAACACAACTTGCTACCGTGATGAATGATGATGGATGATGCAGATGCAAAGGAAGATAACACTTTCTCAGATTTCACCTTAGCGAGGCCAAGGAAACAAAATCTGGATGATCGACCGAGAGACATTTAGCACTCCGCTTCTAATGTTCTCCTTGATGTGCTAGTGTAACCCATTCACAGAAATGGTCTGGTATCTAGAACATCAAGTAAAGGTCGGACTTCGGGAGCAATAGAATCCATAAGGAACAGTTACGGAGGTAAATCCTACGAAATCCTTATGGGGAGGTGGCCAACTTCCTCAAACAAGATACTACAATAATAGGTCTTCCGGCTGGGTGTGTTGGCCACGACATCCACTTTACCGGTTATCGAGGGACCAATATTATAGTTCTTGGGAAATGTTCCAACCATCATATCTGCCTGAGATTCAGATCTGGTTGGTGTCAGGATATTCCAGACTCATCGAGTCTAGGAAGAAAAATGAAAGTTTGCAACACAAATCGACGAGATGACGTTGCGACATTCTCGGGAAATGAACTACGATAGCAAGCTCCAAAACATGAGCTGGTTCTGCTACAAACATGTGAACACGTTGTCCCAGACAAGCATGATCACATGGTAGTCTTACAATAAAACACTACCGAGTTCTGGTTGGGAACCATCAGCGAGGACATCGAAGTTCTTTCATAAGTCCGGATTAGCTCTTATGAAGATACTCCTTCTCCTTGAACAAATCAGTCAGTGGCTTGGTGTGCTAGGATACACATATGGAATGAAGATGATTAGTCTATCAAACCACAGAATACTTCGCACGTGCATAACTGACTTGGGATGGTTCCAGAGGAGGTAAAAACATGCTTTCTCGAATTCACGGCGGCAACTTACATCAAATGCACGTGAATCAAAGGAAGTCACTTCTTTCATCCAAGCATATGCTTCATGAACTAGCATGAAGAAATGCTTTCAAAAGTTTCCAACACTATCTTAATGTTCAAAAAAATCATGGAGGAGATAAGGATGTTGTCAATGGGCTCAACAACAATTCATCGGAATTTCCATATCACTGGACTTCCACCACCATGTGAACACGGTGATAGTATTGGTCATACCAAAGATGTAATGGTGTATGCTCGAGGGATCAACCACGAGTAAGACAACATTACGAGCATCGTTGGTACTGATTTGATTGACGATAGCCCACACTCAAATCAAAGGATTGATAAGACAATAGGTCCAGCAACTGATCACAGGGACCAATCGATGAAGATATCATCTTTCTTCAACACACACTACACAAGAATATCCCTTTGGAACGAACTAAGTTAGGCAAGCTTTTATCTTCCAATTCTCCAAGTTGTTGTCTAGCTTAACCAACTAGCTCAGGGTATCCAACACAGACTCTTGGAGAATGGGTGGTTTACAGGAATAAACCAACTTGATCACGAACTCAACATAGTGGTCAGGTGACAACCTGGTAATACTTCCGAGAAGATATACGGAAAATCACGAACCACCGATATGTTACTAAGCTCGAGAACAACCTTGCTTTTCAGGGCAAGATGACATGATCAAATGAGCGAGGACTTGACAAAATCCTAACACATCAATCAAGGAGTGCACCAGGAAATAAGGACTAGGTAGCACAATCAACCTTAGGGCGATGATTCAAAAATCAACATGCTAAGAATGAGGTTATTGTCCATTAACTGCCAAGCAACAAGGTTGCTAGGAGTATTGAATTCACACATCACGATTCACTTGTCGGCATTCCGGTTGCGACAACACGGAACCGAGGTTTGAATAATGATGGCGAGAAGTATCACTACATCAAGAATTCACAAGAGCCGGTGCAATCCTCATGAAAATCCTGACATAAAGACGGTAATACTTCAGGGTAGAACAGAATCAAAAGCTGGACTGGCATTTTGATCTGCGGAGCACAATTGCTTTGACCCAATCCTAGATATGGATGAGGTACTGGAGGTTGTTTCTCCTAGTCATTCCGGAATAGAATGGCTTGCCAGACCACAAGAGTAATAGGCATCGATGAACGAATGCACACATAATCTTGACTATCAATTGATAGACGAGGGTCAGAAGACAACTAAAGAGGGACAACTCAAAGGAACATACGATTTTCTGAGTTGTGGATGCATGGTTTAGCATGTCAAACGAATTCAACATATTTCTTCCGGGCAATCCATGCGGAAGGGTAGAACTGGCAGAGCCACAATATATAATGGAGAACTCATAGAGGGCCTGTTGTGATCTTTTGATCCAACAAACTTCTGCAATAATGGTTCATGGTATTTGGAAGAATGATATACCACGGACCTCGAGGACTATCGCAAAGGTTACTAATAACCTAAGGGAGCTAGGAATTACTATCAACATGAAGTAAGTAGGGTGAATCTCGGGTTCAAAACCCAGAAGTGAAATGCCTACTAACTAAGTGGCATCACGAGACGCTTTCGAGAATAAAGGCCAGAATCTTCACACTGGGAACACAAAACATGGCTAGATTACTAGATGATCCCCTGAGACACCTAGGGTCATAATACCAGCTCCAACATATATGTCAAGGCAATAAAGTACCTCAACTCACC
This sequence comes from Triticum dicoccoides, assembly GCF_002162155.2. Classification (NCBI taxonomy): domain Eukaryota; kingdom Viridiplantae; phylum Streptophyta; class Magnoliopsida; order Poales; family Poaceae; genus Triticum; species Triticum dicoccoides. Next base: position 667,937,096 of record NC_041393.1, read on the forward strand.
GATTAGTGTGGTTAATCTGGCCCAAAGGAACATCGAAACGGGAGGAAGGGATTTGCAAATGCATCCGACTATTTAGAAACCTGGGATGACTCGGACAACATAACAGCTATAAATGCTCAGAAAGATTTGAGACATTCACAAAAATGGTGGCATAACCACTCAGAAGCACAATATCAAGGTTTGGAGATCAACAATTAACATACAGAAGTAATAGGAACTGAGACGAGGCTTAAGTCCAACAATCTTATAAGTCTACTGATTAGTAACACGTGATCCTGATAGAAAGATGAGAAGACCTAGTTCCTTAACCCCGTAGGAAAGATAAGATGACTCAGATCAGATGGGCATAAGGTATAAGGAGTAAAAAGAGCCTTACGTTCCATCCCACAATCAATTCCCTTATATAACTAAAGAATTTCTAGACTCAACTTCAACCAGTTGGGCTTGGTAATCCTACAGGTAGTCAAGCTCTGATACCAATGCTGTCAGGACCCCGACTCAATGTCACATCGATCTAGCCTGTAACACCTCATATCACTTTGCGGCCTCACGCACGGTATTCCCACGGGTGTCGCCTTACCTTTGCCCGAGACAGTTTGCGCCTTTTGGCTCACGTATATGATGATGTCGCTAGCATCCATATGATAAAGAGCCCGGGCTGACATGACTAGTCGTAAAACCCAAAGTGGCACAAACTTACAGGGACAGGCATCCATGACCCAACATCGAACGTGTCGGTCATCAGCGAGTGAATCCAGGCTGTAGCACTGGGCTAGCAGGACTCCGGTGAACCGGGCTGTAGCGGGCTAACAGGACTCCGGTATTCATCGCGTGACATTTCCCCGAAGGGACAGACACAGGAACGAAGAAGGACACATGCCCGCCAGCCTAAGTGTTCCGGAGCAGTAGCAAGCTACCATGGCTCAGTGGAAACACTAGGAGACATTTCCCGGTAAGAGAGGCTACCAAGGATAAACAACTAGGTTGTCAGATCCCACACATACCAAGCATTTCAATAACATACACACAATATGCTCGATATGTGCAAATACAACATGGCATCACAACATGACTCTACAACTCAAGTAGTTTATTCAATAGGCTCCGAGGAGCGAGATATTACAAACATGGGTCTCATGACCCAATATTCAGAGCATACAAGTCAAAGCACAAACGGAAGCTTAACATGTCTGAGTACAGACATCTATAAATGAAAAAGGCTGAGAAGCCTGACTATCTACCAGATCCTGCCGAGGGCACAAGATCGTAGCTGAGGTAACAAGCTAAACGTCGAAGTCCACGTGGAACTACTAGTGAGACTAAGTCTCTCTGCAAAAACATAAATTAAGCAACGTGAGTACAAATGTACCCAGCAAGACTTACATGAGGACTAACTACATATGCATCATTATCAACAAAGGGGTGGTGGGGTTTAACTGCAGCAAGCCAGCTTTGACTCGGTGGCTATCCTAAACTATGACTGCAATGTAACTCTTTTGAGGTGGCGCACACGAGTCCACATATTCACCATATCAATACACCACTATGGATCCACTGCCGTCTCCCTACGAGAACGCCATCCATAGCACTCACGCTTATCTTGCGTATTTTAGAGTATCCACTTTCACTTGTCTATGAACTATGCAAGGGGTCCAAGTTTCCATATCCGAGGAATCCGGCTATTCGAATAGATAATGATAACCCTGCAGGGGTGTACTTCTTCACACACGCTTTCGCCACTTATCGCCCTGTACACGTCATGTACCTCGGCAACCTTCAAGCGGAAGCCGGGCGAGGGAGTCGACCACGACCTGACTAACCGAACAAGTCTCTAGTCCAGGTTTATCGCCTATTCAGGTTCCATCCGCAAGGAGATCCGGCCGGGGTGTCGCTTATGGCCCCAAACGATGTGAGGAGGGTTCCCAAGCCCACTATCCGGGTGCCACTTGGTACACCGTGCCACTGTGCCTAGTCTGTCCCAAGCCCACCTGTACCGGGTGCCACTTGGTAGACTACTAACACTACCTACAAACACCAGAAACTAGTTGCAACTCCTAGACAGAGATCAAGTTGATTAATAAGTCGAGAGGGGCACTTAAGCATTTCAATGTGTGGTAGTAGCTGGTCATGGATCACAAACACAGAACTCAGTTCCTGAGGACGGCTGCAATGAGACAACCCACCATGTACTCCTACATGGCCTCTCACCGCTACCTTTACCAAATTGTGTTCACACACTTAGCTCTCAATGGTAGGACATGTTCACACACCTCTGGTTCATCCCCGATGAATCAGACCTGACTCAACTCTAAGCAGTAGCAGGCATGACAAACAAACATGAATGAGTAGGCACAACAGGGCTCAAACAACTCCTACTCATGCTAGTGGGTTTCATCTATTTACTGTGGCAATGACAGGTCATGCAGAGGATAAAGGGGTTCAACTACCGCAGCAAGTAACAGATGAATCGTTGTTGTCCTAATGTAGTAAAAGAGAGCAGGAGCGAGAGAGTGGGATTTTATCGGAATGAACAAGGGGGTTTTGCTTGCCTGGCACTTCTGAAGATAACATTGATTCTTCATCAGTGTCAACGATCACATCGTCGGTACAACGTCTACCGAGGGGGAACAACACCGGCAAACACAGAAGAAACACAATCAATGCAATGCACAATATGATGCATGATCATGACATGGCAAAATGAATGTGTTTTGGGCTAATGCATCTAGCAACAAGTTAAATGGGGTTGGTTTGAATACAAGATTCAAATTCAAACCCCATATGTGATTATTTAAATTCCATTCACTTGATTTGTGCTAAACAGTAGTGATAAGTTATTCTAACATGCATGGAAATAGTACAGATGGATAGATTGGATTTTTCTGATCATTTTTCATATATAAATTATTTAATTTGGAGTTACGGTTGAATTTCTATGAATTATTGAAGTTTTAGCTATTTTCAGGAATTTATAAATCATTTCCTAATTTATTTTAATTCCAGAAAGGAATTATTGCGTCAGCATGACCTCATGCTGACCTCAGCAGGTCAACGGGCGCCGTCCAGGTCAAACTGACCTGTGGGCCCCGCGTGTCAGTGTCTGGACTAACTAACCTAATTAAAATTAACCCTAACTAACTTGGTTAGCCGGGCGGGGCCCGCATGTCAGTGAGTCAGTGGCTTAACAAAAATTAGTTATTAATTTAACCAAAAGTTAGCAGGGCCGGGCCCACCTGTCAGTGACCCTGGGGAAGTCAAACAGGGTCAAATCCCGGGTCAGTAGGGTCAATCCCGCCGGCGTCTCGACGCCGGCGAGGCCCGGGACGGTGGCGGCCGTCGGAAACACGCTATAGGGCACGGGCGAGGCCGTGCTTGGGCTCATTCGAGAGCCCTTGCTGGTGCGCATCGAACGGTGGTGGTGGCCGTTCCTGTGGTGGCCGGTACCGACGACGACGAGCTCGTGAGCGGCGGCCGGAGTTCGGGTGCGGTCGGGTTCGGTGCTGCTGCTCACAAGCGAGGGAGCTGAGGCGCTGGAGGGGCTCTACGGGTCGCGGCAAGCACAACGGGTGCACGCCCGTGACCAAATGGTCACCGGGGTTTCGCCGGCGACGATCCCATGCGGCGGCGGCTGCTGTTAGCAAGGGGCCGGCGGCTACGGCAAACAAACGAAGGCGGGATTAGGGGAAGAGGACCGGGGGCTCACAGCGGTGCCGACGGAATGCTCGGCGAGGTCGGGGACGGTCCGGAGCCGACGAATTTGACGGTGATGGCCGGCGGGTCCGAGGTAGAAGACGACGGCGATGGCGACGAAGCAAAGCCCTCCGGCTCATTTCCTTCGGCTTGGGGATGTGGTGCTCGATTGCGGAGCTGCTGGGCACGGCCACGGAACGAGGGGTGGTCGATGGTCATGGCTACGGCGAGCGGCGCTCTCAGGTGCGTTCGGTGACGAGAGGGAGGGAGAGCAGAGGAGGAGGAGGGGGTCCAGAGAGCGAGGGAGAAGTGAGAGTGGGTCGGGGAGGCGCGTGGCGTCACCGGGGCGTCCAAGTGGAGGAGGAGGCAGGCAGGCAGGGAGGAGGTGGCCGGGGCGCGTGGCCGCGCGCGTCGGGCGCGTGCTCATCCTCCTGGCAGAGGAGGAAGGCGACAGAGAAGGAGGCGGTGGTGGGCTGGGCCGGCTTCTGCAGCAGGCCGCACATGTGAGTGGGCCTCAGGTAAGCGTCAGGTAAGTTCCTTCTCTCTTTTTTAATTTTTCTGTTCTGTTTGTTTTCTTAATTTAAAATAATTCAAACAATGCCAAAAGCTCCTCTGAATATTTTTATTTTGCTAGATGGACTTTTCCAAAAGCTCATAAAATATTTCAGGGATATTTGAAATTATATTCTAATTATATGAATATAATTCAAATTTAAATAGGTAATGAATTAAATTCAAAGTCCCAAAAATAAATCCTTAAAAATGTTCAATATTTTGGTTGGGACCAGAACCCTTGCCAAAAATTATCAAACATTTAAGAAGAGCATTTTGGAACAATGAATGAGATTTTAGGGTTTTTGCCCTTCTTTTATTTCGGTTTTTGAGGCTTCTGAATTCCTCAGTTCAAGTTTCAAAAATTTAAACATGATGCAAACACCAGGCAGCACCAGAAGCTAGGGATGTGACAATGTGGTGCTAGTTGACGATAGTCGGACGGGGGTAAATAGGAAGTTAGAGTTATGGAGACAAACATTGGAATCGAAAAGGTTTAGGCTTAGTAGAACTAAAACCGAGTACATGATGTGCGATTTCAGTACTACTAGCTGTGAGGAGGAGGAGGTTAGCCTTGATGGCCAGGTGGTACCTCGGAAGGACACCTTTCGGTATTTGGGGTCAATGTTGCAGGAGGATGGGGGTATTGATGAAGATGTGAACCATCGAATCAAAGCCGGATGGATGAATTGATGCCAAGCTTCTGGCATTCTCTGTGACAAGAGAGTGCCACAAAAGCTAAAAGGCAAGTTCTACAGGACGGCGGTTCGACCCGCAATGTTGTATGGCGTGGAGTGTTGGCCGACTAAAAGGCGACATGTTCAACAGTTAGGTGTGGCGGAGATGCGTATGTTGAGATGGATGTGTGGCCACACGAGGAAGGATCGAGTCCGGAATGATGATATACGAGATAGAGTTGGGGTAGCACCAATTGAGGAGAAGCTTGTCCGACATCGTTTGAGATGGTTTGGGCATATTCAGCGCAGGCCTCCAGAAGCTCCAGTGCATAGCGGACGGCTAAAGCGTGCGGAGAATGTCAAGAGTGGGCGGGGTCGACCGATTTTGACATGGGAGGAGTCCATTAAGAGAGACCTGAAGGATTGGAGTATCGACAAAGAGCTAGCTATGGACAGGGGTGCGTGGAAGCTTGCTATCCATGTGCCAGAGCCATGAGTTGGTTGCGAGATCTTATGAGTTTCACCTCTAGCCTACCCCAACTTGTTTGGGACTAAAGGCTTTGTTGTTGTTGTTGTATTTGTTGTTGTCGTGTAATTATTTGTTCATATTGTGTTATATTTTTTTCCCGTTAATAGATTTTTTGGTGATATTGTTGTTGAATATGCATGTTTGTATGTTCATATATATGCAAAGATCGAATATGTCAAATTTTTATGATTTTTTTTTGTTCATAAAATTTTTATGATTTTTTTCTGTTGTAATTTTGTTCATAGAATTTTAATGATTTTTTTGTTCATAGTATTTTCTTTATCAATTTATTTATATGTTCATATTGTGTATGTATAGGAAAATTGTGCATGATCAAAGTCATTTATGAATATGTTCATATTTAGAATAGAGGAAAAAGGAAAAAATAAGAAGAGAAAGTGTTTAATATAATTAGGTAGAAAAATAATAGAACTATAGTTAAATTAGTTTATTTTTAGTAAGTACTACTTTATTTTATTTATAGTAAGTGCTTCATATATAGTTCAACTAGCTAGTTGATTTAATAAACTACTTTATTTTACTATATATAGAAGTGGTTTGTTTTTAGTAAGTACTACTTTATTTATTTATAGTAAGTGCTTAGTAGTTGAACTAGTTGATTTAATTAATAAAACTACTTTATTTAACTATATATAGAGGTAGTTCCCGCATCGACGTCGACGATGCCTATCCCGCATCCTCGTTGTCGTCGACTCGGCGGTGGAGGCCTGCTTGATCAGGGCCATGTTCGGGACTGGGCTCCGCCGGGCTGGTATTGGGAGGTGCTACCTTCCGGGGGACGTAGGTTGGTGAGGAGGCAGCCCGTTGTTGACACCATCCTTGTTTGGTGACGGTCGCGTGGGCCAGTGACGGTGCCGAGGCTTCCGGACACCGCGGAGGTGGTACGTTACCGTGTCAGCGAGGAGGACGAGCACGTCCGTCGCTACATGGTTGCATTAATTGGAGGGCAGGTTCGACAATACCTGGCAGGTTCTTCAGGGATCTCACTGGAGCTATGATCCTGTGATGGTTCCTTATCTTTGGGTGTCCACCGCCCGCGATGATACCCGTCAGGCGCTACGGTTCAAGCTGTATTAGCGATGCTATATGTATGATAGTATTCGAGGAGTATTAGTGACAATATTCGACGATGTACGGACACAAGAGATGATGTAGTTTTGGTTATAATTGAATGCATGCTAATTTGAATACTACTTTATTTTACGATTTGTTTTGCTTATTGAATGCTCATATTGAAAAAATACTCCTACTTTGAATGCTAAAATTGAAGAGCACTCTATGCAGAAATCTAGGAGCCCCCTCCATCATCCACGCCGTCGTGGGGGTAGCTTCTCCTTCATTCCCGTGTGCTAGACAATTTGGTGTAATAATGCACTCGGGAATGAAAGGAGGAGCTACGTACCATCACCGATAGTCAACCCGTGATTAATAATAATGATCTAATTTAGGTTTTTTAATACATATATTTAATTGTACAAGTTTAATATTTGAATTATGAACATAGGCCGGAAATGTCGTACTCGAACGACGAAAACCGCCCGGGGGAGTGCGACTGGTGCCACGACGACTGAGGTATGTGCGACAGGTTCATTGAGCTGGACGAAGATCGGCGCTTCAGCATTAAGCTCAAGGAGACCTTCGATGTTCATACGGTACGCAACGACGACAATAGTTTTTTTCGTAATTAAGCACGACTTCAACTATTTTAACGTGTATTTTTCATCTTTTCCAATTCGACTAGCTTATCCCATGCTATGTAAGACACTATGTCTTGGAGAGGATGGACTTTGAAGACCATGAAAGTATGGAAACCAAAAAAATTCTCCTAAGGACCCATCATGGTGTGGATTTTAAAGTAAAGATGTACAATGCTGAGAGTGTAACCCATTTTGGTTGCAAAAATTGAGAAGCACTTTGCAAGATGTATGATTTTCATGAGGGTATGCTTGTCACCATGGATCTTGGTGATCCTACAATCGAGCAAGACAATATGGACATTTGGGTCCTTGTGGATACACCTCCAATTCTTCTCCCATGTGAGCTTAACATAGTTATTAAGTAATTTATATTGTTTATTTCAAAATAGTTGACAGTTTATTTCCATTGACAGCTTATTTTCATTCTTCAAAGAATGCGCGGAAGATGGTAGATAAAACCCACTACACCGATGGCTCCGAATTAACTTATAAGGACAAAAATCATCTGGTCGCATTTTGTACTGATCTTGAGAATTACAATGTCTACAATCGAACTCCTCAACATTATGGTCAATACGTGTCACTAGTGCACGTGTTGAACTACGGTAACTACCATGGAGATACCCTGGTATGATTTTTTACTATTACGACATTCGTGCATCCTTTTCCATACTTCTAAAACTAGTACATCATTGCTAACTACGAAGTTATTACTGTGTTTTTCAACAGATAATCCTGAATGATTGTGTGCCTCATCTGATGTATACGCACGGTCGCCTTGATGTTTTGAACATACAACCAGGTCGTCCTACGAATCACAACTGTCCATACCGGATTTCTAAAAGAAGTGGAGACATGACAATCAAAGAATGGAAAAAATGTATGGACAATCATAAGGAGCTTCTTGAAAGCAAAAGGAAGCGAAGCGCAAGAATTGGAGACTGGATGATATCCATTCTTCATAATGGAGAGTCAGGTTCTATATTATTTTATGCTATTTTATCTTAATTAAGTGTGTTTAGGTCTACCTGACACTGATGATGTGCTAAGAACAATTATGTAGGGTTGGGTTCGATGACTATGAGTATGATGATCGTATGACTTGTTATTAATAACAAGTAGAATTTGTATGATGATGCATGATTAGTAGGACTTGTTATTATATATGATGATGTATGATGCGAGCATGAAGAGTTATTATATATCAGCGGGTGAAATGAACATAGCAGTAGCGTTGGTAAACCAAGTACGAAGATAAGAGAGGACACTTCTCTCTATTAGCTAGCTAATAACAACCTAAATTAACCCCCAAAACCCCTAAACCAGCCACTTAAAAAAAACCTCAACTGCAGCCAGCTTCTGACGCGTGGATGCCTTTTCGTCCCGGTTTATGTCACCAACCGAGACCAAAGGCCCCCCTGCCTGGGCTGCCCGCAGCGGCCACGTGGATGCTCATCTGTCCCGGTTCGTGTAAGAACCGGGACTAAAGGGGGAGGCATTACTAACGACCTATTAGTCCCGGTTCAAGAACCGGGACTAAAGGCCCTTACGAACCGGGACTAAATGTCCTTACGAACCGGGACAAATGCCCCGTTTTCTACTAGTGTCAATGTAACTTCTACTTTTATCAAAGATTTCGGTTGTTCCTGTTTTTTCATCTTATATAATCTGACTATGGATAATTTTAGGCAAAAAATAAAGAAAGAAGATTTAGCTAATGCATTCGAAAAGATATGGATTTGATCATGATTGATGCAACCATGCGTGCATGTACGATAAATATGCATTTCAAGCTTGGCATATCACGGGTCAAGTTAACCCTTTTCTTTTGCGGGTGAAGTTAACACAATTTGGACAAACCTTTTATTCCTCATACACATACAATCCTTTTACAAATACATGAATCATGCATTTAGATACCATAACGAGATACACTGATCATGTGATCAATCACAAACTTATCAAGCATGCATGCACGAGCGAGGGAGCCCATGCAAACACCTAACATATAGTACCGGAACTGGAACATAGAAAATATACGCATGGTGCGTACGTATGAAATGCAAACTAGTTACGAATAAAAAAATGCATGTATAATATTCATCGATGGTGTTGGATGGATCAGATGGGGCAGGTGAAGTCGGAGGGGCACTTCTTGCCGCACTGGTTGAGGAGGAGGGTCAGGTCGATGGGCATGTTGAGCTTGATGCCGAGAATGTTGGCCCTGATGGCGATGCAGAGGCATACGGCAGCGTCGAGGTCGGCGAGCCCGCCTAGAAGCGGGCAGCACTCCTCGTTCGCTGGCACGCCGATCTTGAGCTTCAGCAGGTTCAGCACGTTGGCGCACACGCCCAGCTTCAGCGTGTTGATCGAGCAGCTGCCCCCGCCGGTCGATGGCACGGGCGGTGGGAGGATGGGCGGGGTAGGGACGACTGGTGGGCAGTAGGGTCCGCAGCCCTGGGCGGCCGCAAGGAGGACCAGGTTCAGGGCGAGGAAGAGGGCGAGCTTGGAGGGCGCCATTGCTACTGATCGATCTTACTTGTCTGTGGCTATGGCTAAGCTTGGCTTTGCTAGCTTGGGATGGTTTGCTTGGGTCGTCTGAGGTCGTATTTATAGGCCGGTCGTAGCGTGCAAGTGCATGCATGTCATTATCAGTCGAGCTAATTAGTTTTGACTCTTGCCGTAGTAATTTGCAAAATTTATGTGCAACCATTATTGTACTGGCATGTTACGTGTGTAACATCCATCATTGGAGCTTAATCTGTTCGCTAATGAACAAAAACCTGAGAGCTGGGCCATGAGGCTTTCCTTTAGTTTCCAAGAAGAGTACTCTTATATGCATGTTGTCTGCTCTGGGCATATATATATTTGATGGCTTTACAAGTGTAGCCATAATAACCTGGAGCATATATGGCATCAGACAAAGGATTATATCTGGCATGACAGCACTATGAGCTGGCTTAACCATGATCATCAGGGTCACGGGAGACACATATAGGAGTTGTATGGTTTTGATTCCATGTGTCTATTATATCTTTCCTACTCTGGTTTGTCATACTGGCTCGTTGGTACGGATGGACACGATACGTTCAACTTGATGTAATCTATCTATCTATCTATCTACATATCTATATATCTATCTATCTATCTACCTATACTAATTCTAGACTCTTAAGAAATTCTCACGTTAATTAGAAATTAGGAGCCATTAATCTGATGGGTCCAAATTATTATGGTCTAGATCAATCCTAGAAATCGATGAATGAATTTTTTTACTAGGCTCCGGATTGATCCATAAAATGTTGCATGTAATGCTAAAGATCCGTGTTGTACCATTTAAAAAAAGGTATGTACTATATGGGCAACAAGTCCAATATAGTTTTTTAAAAAGGCAAGTCCATTCTGGTCACGTAGCTAGGCAAAATACAATTTCCAATTCCTGCCTTGCCGTAACTAGCTTGATTAGATATGGTAAACAAATAGAACTCCTAATATTTCGCCCTCTCCCGAGGATTATCTGCCGCTCCACGCCAGCAAGGCTGATGTCTTCTGCTTCACGCTATTTTTTCTCATAAGATCGTCGTTCGTAAAGAGAAATCCCATAGATGGTGGATCATCTAAAGAAAAAGTCCTAGCAAGTCTGCCGAGGCCTAGCGAGCTTGCCGGCTTTGTCGTCCTCATGCCGCCATCATGCGTGTCAATGGGCGCCATCTATTGTGGCTTATGGTCCAAGTCATCACAAATCAATCTATTCAAAGGGCGATGAGGGCGGGTGCGGGGGCGACCAGAGGGGCGACCACGGGCGTGCCGCCATCGTCGGCCGGGGATCGAAGGCGGGTCGGCAGCCGGTTCTGGGCTTTGGCGGACTCCAATGAGGATGATGTGGACGAGGATGGGGATGGGAGCCCGGCGGCCTCCCCGTCGCCGCCGACCCCATCTGATCTCAGCTACGAGTTTTTCCATTCCGGCTACGACGAAGATGAAATGGCAAGGACGGTCGACAAAGTCTTGCCCCCCGACGATCCGGCCAGATTTGGACTTCATGCGGGAGAGAAGAAGGAAATGATAGGTCGCGTCGTTCATCGGAGAATGGCGGCGACGATGATCAGGCCATGGAAGGGCCTCGTGCCTAAGGTAAGTCTCCCAAACTTAACGCTTTTCGATATGATTCGTCCAGATTCGTGGATTACTATTACGAGAAGGAAAGCGCGCCGGGCAGTGCCTCGATCGGCGTGGTGGTGACCGCGGCTGCCACACCAGCGAACCCGGCGATCCAGATCACGGCAGCTCGTCAGGCGCGTTTGAATTCGCTCCTGGGCTTTAGTGGGCCGGTTATGTCTGAAACTTCACAAAAATTTGTTGGTCCGGGGACAGCTGGGTATGAGGCCCATGCTAGTCCGGTTTCTATCGATATTGAACGTGTCGTCGCATGCAATAGGTCGATCGATCTATCGACTTCACGTTCGTCCTCGCTGCGCGCTAGGGTTCATCGGCGAGGGAAGCCTGGCTTCCGTTCCTATGGTCTTGGCCGCGCTAAGCGAATTCCTCCCCTCGGGGCCATGACTGGCCGAGGGGCTAGTGTGCCGCCGGGGAAGAAGCTCGTTGTCCCGGCCGGGGCTGGCCGCACCGGGGGTGCGCCACCGCCGGCTTCTGGCAATGGTTGTGGAGCAGCGCCGCCGCTGGCTTCTGGCACTGGTCGTGGAGCAGCGGTACTGCCCTAGACCTCCGGTGGTCATCGGGACTGCGCAAAGGATTGCGGGGCGAGGAGGTGGTCACCCAGGGGCTCGACCGCCGGCATAGTGCCCGACGGCGGTGCCTGCTGTGGGTCGGGGTGGGACGGTTCATGGTCCTCGGCCGCCGGCGCAAGGCCCGCCTGTGGTTGCCGCTGCGGGGCGGGGTGGTGCGCATGGTCCGAGGCCGCCTCAGCCTGGGAACCAGGTCGTGATGCCCGGTCATCAGCCTCGGGCGGCTCCGCCGCCTCACTACGTCGTGAGGCCATCGCACAAACGGCATGGGCCGGTGTAGACGCATGCACCGCTGCCTCAAAACGTGGGTGCTGGAGGTGCTTCTGGACTGCCCCGAGGACAATGGGGTGACGATGGTTTCAATGCGTATGGTGATGGCCCACACCGTGGTTCGTCGTCGATGGGTGGTGTCCGCGGATATGCTTGGCAGAGTGATGGTACAGCGGAGAGACCTTTTCTCGGTCCTCCGGGTGGTTTTGTTGAGGGGGCGTCTAGCCCTGACTATCGGCAGCAGGGTGGATACAGTGGTCATCATGGTGGTCGAGGTGGTTGTTTCCATCTCCGAAAGCTTCCTCCGCCTGTTGTCGTCGAGCAGACAGCCGCCACCGGGGCTGCTGAGACGCCAGAACTGTCCGGTCAGGCTATGGATGTGGTGACGGCGCTCGCCAATGCTGAGATACTTGGGACTGAGACCACGGCGTCGGCCTCGGTGGAGGTGGCAGACATGGCTGACTCGGACAGAGCGTCCAAGTGGGCGCAAGAAGGAGAAAATGCTGTGCTATCGTTGAAGGAAATATGCCCTAGAGGCAATAATAAAGTTATTATTTATTTCCTTATTTCATGATAAATGTTTATTATTCATGCTAGAATTGTATTAACCGGAAACATAATACATGTGTGAATACATAGACAAACATAGTGTCACTAGTATGCCTCTACTTGACTAGCTCGTGAATCAAAGATGGTTAAGTTTCCTAGCCATAGACATGAGTTGTCATTTGATTAACGGGATCACATCATTAGGAGAATGATGTGATTGACATGACCCATTCTGTTAGCCTAGCACTTGATCTTTAGCATGTTGCTATTGCTTTCTTCATGACTTATACATGTTCCTGTAACTATGAGATTATGCAACTCCCGTTTGCTGGAGGAACACTTTGGGAGAACGATATACCACGGACCTCGAGGACTATCGGAAAGGTTACTAATAACCTAAGGGAGCTAGCAATTACTATCAACATGAAGTAAGTAGGGTGAATCTCGGGTTCAAAACCCAGAAGTGAAATGCCTACTAACTAAGTGGCATCACGAGATGCTTTCGAGAATAAAGGCCAGAATCTTCACACTGGGAACACAAAACATGGCTAGATTACTAGATGATCCCCTGAGACACCTAGGGTCATAATACCAGCTCCAACATATATGTCAAGGCAATAAAGTACCTCAACTCACCGATTAGTGTGGTTAATCTGGCCCAAAGGAACATCGAAACGGGTGGAAGGGATTTGCAAATGCATCCGACTATTTAGAAACCTGGGATGACTCGGACAGCATAACGGCTATAAATGCTCAGAAAGATTTGAGACATTCACAAAAATGGTGGCATAACCACTCGGAAGCACAATATCAAGGTTTGGAGATCAACAATTAACATACAGAAGTAATAGGAACTGAGACGAGGCTTAAGTCCAACAATCTTATAAGTCTACTGATTAGTAACACGTGATCCTGATAGAAAGATGAGAAGACCTAGTTCCTTAACCCCGTAGGAAAGATAAGATGACTCAGATCAGATGGGCATAAGGTATAAGGAGTAAAAAGAGCCTTACGTTCCATCCCACAATCAATTCCCTTATATAACTAAAGAATTTCTAGACTCAACTTCGACCAGTTGGGCTTGGTAATCCTACAGGCAGTCAAGCTCTGATACCAACGGTGTCAGGACCCCGACTCAATGTCACATCGATCTAGCCTGTAACACCTCATATCACTTTGCGGCCTCACGCACGGTATTCCCACGGGTGTCGCCTTACCTTTGCCCGGGACCGTTTGCGCCTTTTGGCTCACGTATATGATGATGTCGCTAGCATCCATATGATAAAGAGCCCGGGCTGACATGACTAGTCGTAAAACCCAAAGTGGCACAAACTTACAGGGACAGGCATCCATGACCCAACATCGAACGTGTCAGTCATCAGCGAGTGAATCCAGGCTGTAGCACTGGGCTAGCAGGACTCCGGTGAACCGGGCTGTAGCGGGCTAACAGGACTCCGGTATTCATCGCGTGACATTTCCCCGAAGGGACAGACACAGGAACGAAGAAGGACACATGCCGGCCAGCCTAAGTGTTCCGGAGCAGTAGCAAGCTACCATGGCTCAGTGGAAACACTAGGAGACATTTCCCGGTAAGAGAGGCTACCAAGGATAAACAACTAGGTTGTCAGATCCCACACATACCAAGCATTTCAATAACATACACACAATATGCTCGATATGTGCAAATACAACATGGCATCACAACATGACTCTACAACTCAAGTAGTTTATTCAATAGGCTCCGAGGAGCGAGATATTACAAACATGGGTCTCATGACCCAATATTCAGAGCATACAAGTCAAAGCACAAACGGAAGCTTAACATGTGTGAGTACAGACATCTATAAATGAAAAAGGCTGAGAAGCCTGACTATCTACCAGATCATGCCGAGGGCACAAGATCGTAGCTGAGGTAACAAGCTAAACGTCGAAGTCCACGTGGAACTACTAGTGAGACTAAGTCTCTCTGCAAAAACATAAATTAAGCAACGTGAGTACAAATGTACCCAGCAAGACTTACATCAGGACTAACTACATATGCATCATTATCAACAAAGGGGTGGTGGGGTTTAACTGCAGCAAGCCAGCTTTGACTCGGTGGCGATCCTAAACTACGACTGCAATGTAACTCTTTTGAGGTGGCGCACACGAGTCCACATATTCACCATATCAATACACCACTATGGATCCACTCCTGTCTCCCTACGAGAACGCCATCCATAGCACTCACGCTTATCTTGCGTATTTTAGAGTATCCACTTTCACTTGTCTATGAACTATGCAAGGGGTCCAAGTTTCCATATCCGAGGAATCCGGCTATTCGAATAGATAATGATAACCCTGCAGGGGTGTACTTCTTCACACACGCTTTCACCACTTATCGCCCTGTACACGTCATGTACCTCGGCAACCTTCAAGCGGAAGCCGGGCGAGGGAGTCGGCCACGACCTGCCTAACCGAACAAGTCTCTAGTCCAGGTTTATCGCCTATTCGGGTTCCATCCGCAAGGAGATCCGGCCGGGGTGTCGCTTACGGCCCCAAACGATGTGAGCAGGGTTCCCAAGCCCACCATCCGGGTGCCACTTGGTACACCGTGCCACTGTGCCTAGTCTGTCCCAAGCCCACCTGTACTGGGTGCCACTTGGTAGACTACTAACACTACCTACAAACACCAGAAACTAGTTGCAACTCCTGGACAGAGATCAAGTTGATTAATAAGTCGAGAGGGGCACTTAAGCATTCCAATGTGTGGTAGTAGCTGGTCATGGATCACAAACACAGAACTCAGTTCCTGAGGATGGCTGCAATGAGACAACCCACCATGTACTCCTACATGGCCTCTCACCGCTACCTTTACCAAATCGTGTTCACACACTTAGCTCTCAACGGTAGGACATGTTCACACACCTCTGGTTCATCCCCGATGAATCAGACCTGACTCAACTCTAAGCAGTAGCAGGCATGACAAACAAACATGAATGAGTAGGCACAACAGGGCTCAAACAACTCCTACTCATGCTAGTGGGTTTCATCTATTTACTGTGGCAATGACAGGTCATGCAGAGGATAAAGGGGTTCAACTACCGCAGCAAGTAACAGATGAATCGTTGTTGTCCTAATGCAGTAAAAGAGAGCAGGAGCGAGAGAGTGGGATTTTATCGGAATGAACAAGGGGGTTTTGCTTGCCTGGCACTTCTGAAGATAACATTGATTCTTCATCAGTGTCAACGATCACATCGTCGGTACAACGTCTACCGAGGGGGAACAACACCGGAAAACACAGAAGAAACACAATCAATGCAATGCACAATATGATGCATGATCATGACATGGCAAAATGAATGTGTTTTGGGCTAATGCATCTAGCAACAAGTTAAATGGGGTTGGTTTGAATATAAGATTCAAATTCAAACCCCATATGTGATTATTTAAATGCCATTCACTTGATTTGTGCTAAACAGTAGTGATAAGTTGTTCTAACATGCATGGAAATAGTACAGATGGATAGATTGGATTTTTCTGATCATTTTTCATATATAAATTATTTAATTTGGAGTTATGGTTGAATTTCTATGAATTATTAAAGTTTTAGCTATTTTCTAGAATTTATAAATCATTTCCTAATTTATTTTAATTCCAGAAAGGAATTATTGCGTCAGCATGACCTCATGCTAACCTCAGCAGGTCAACGGGCGCCGTCCAGGTCAAACTGACCTATGGGCCCCGCGTGTCAGTGTCTGGACTAACTAACCTAATTAAAATTAACCCTAACTAACTTGGTTACCCGGGCGGGGCCCGCATGTCAGTGAGTCAGTGGCTTAACTAAAATTAGTTATTAATTTAACCAAAAGTTAGCAGGGTCGGGCCCACCTGTCAGTGACCCTGGGGAAGTCAAACAGGGTCAAATCCCGGGTCAGTAGGGTAAATCCCGCCGGCGTCTCGACGCCGGCGAGGCCCGGGACGGTGGCGGCCGTCGGAAACATGCTACAGGGCACGGGCGAGGCCGTGCTTGGGCTCATTCGAGAGCCCTTGCTGGTGCGCATCGAACGGTGGTGGTGGCCGTGCCTGTGGTGGCCGGTACCGACGACGGCGAGCTCGTGAGCGGCGGCCGGAGTTCGGGTGCGGTCGGGTTCGGCGCTGCTGCTCGCAAGCGAGGGAGCTGAGGCACTGGAGGGGCTCTACGGGTCGCGGCAAGCACAACGGGTGCACGCCCGTGACCAAATGGTCACCGGGGTTTCGCCGGCGACGATCCCATGCGGCGGCGGCTGCTGTTAGCAAGGGGGCGGCGGCTACGGCAAACAAACGAAGGCGGGATTAGGGGGAAGAGGACCGGGGGCTCACAGCGGTGCCGACGGAACGCTCGGCGAGGTCGGGGACGGTCCGGAGCCGATGAATTTGACGGTGATGGCCGGCGGGTCCGAGGTAGAAGACGACGGCGATGGTGACGAAGCAAAGCCCTCCGGCTCGTTTCCTTCGGCTTGGGGATGTGGTGCTCGATTGCGGAGCTGCTGGGCACGGCCACGGAACGAGGGGTGGCCGGTGGTCATGGCTACGGCGAGCGGCGCTCTTAGGTGCGTTCGGTGACGAGAGGGAGGGAGAGCAGAGGAGGAGGAGGGGGTCCAGAGAGCGAGGGAGAAGTAAGAGGGGGTCGGGGAGGCGCGTGGCGTCACCGGGGCGTCCAGGCGGAGGAGGAGGCAGGCAGGCAGGGAGGAGGTGGCCGGGGCGTGTGCTCATCCTCCTGGCAGAGGAGGAAGGCGACAGAGAAGGAGGCGGTGGTGGGCTGGGCCGGCTTCTGCAGCAGGCCGCACAGGTGAGTGGGCCTCAGGTAAGCGTCAGGTAAGTTCCTTCTCTCTTTTTTAATTTTTCTATTCTAATTGTTTTATTAATTTATTTAATTCTTTTGCCACTGTTTTGAATTTAAAATAATTCAAACAATGCCAAAAGCTCCTCTGAATATTTTTATTTTGCTAGATGGACTTTTCCAAAAGCTCATAAAATATTTCAGGGATATTTGAAATTATATTCTAATTATATGAATATAATTCAAATTCAAATAGCTAATGAATTAAATTCAAAGTCCAAAAAATAAATCCTTAAAAATGTTCAATATTTTGGTTGGGACCAGAACCCTTGCCAAAAATTATCAAACATTTAAGAAGACCATTTTGGAACAATGAATGAGATTTTAGGGTTTTGCCCTTCTTTTATTTAGGTTTTGGAGGCTTCTGAATTCCTCAGTTCAAGTTTCAAAAATTTAAACATGATGCAAACACCAGGCAGCACCAGAAGCTAGGGATGTGACAACTCACCCCCACTAAACAAGAATCTCGTCTCGAGATTCAAGCGTAGGGTAAGATGAAGGGGAAAACGCAAACTAGCACAATCTTCACGATCCAGGTTGCACTTCATAGGAACGTTGATTCGATCACCATCATTGTCTTGAAGTCTTGCTCTGAGAAATCCTGCCAACATGACATGGAGGGAAGAAGGAGACTCTAGAAGGGTCGATCTTCTCGAAGATCGAACAACTCAGGATCAACTCATGGGATGAGACATTGACACATCTCTCGAGCTGAGACACGAAGCATAGATCTGAAGAAATGGAGTGAGACAGATGACGCGGGTTCGCTAAGTAGACAACAATTCCACACCTAAGAAGGTGGTAAACAATTGTCAACGTAGCGAGGAGTTGAGTTGCCATGATACCACGACGAAACATCCTGGAGGAGGGTGATTCGTAGATTATTACCTTAAGTGGCAAAAAGAATTACCTTTGATACAGAGATCATTGAAACTCTTTATACCAGCCTAAGGAAAATCTTGAGCGATCGTTTGGAGGGGTTCGGTAGAATGGCATACTTGGACTTGGATGATGTGGATTACCTTGTTAAAGACAACGTAATGGATGAATTTGCTTATCACCGGAAATGGAAGAGACCCATGGTAGAACGGCACATTGGCGGTGCAGGCTGGGAACAAAATGCAAATGCTGGGAATGATTCTGGTAACTGGGGAAGAACCCAACAATAGGGAGTGAATTAACTGTTTGAAAAGATCATAGCATTGCCGTGGAAACTGAGAGCAAACCCAGTTAGTGCTGATGATAACACCTAGCGCTTGTGCGTGCTCTCAAGAACTTGAGCATTTCCACAATCATCAAGATTTTACCAATATCCGTGTCAGGGATCC
Organism: Triticum dicoccoides; assembly: GCF_002162155.2. NCBI lineage: Eukaryota > Viridiplantae > Streptophyta > Magnoliopsida > Poales > Poaceae > Triticum > Triticum dicoccoides. Next base: position 667,956,015 of record NC_041393.1, read on the forward strand.
TGGAAACACAACTTGCTACCGTGATGAATGATGATGGATGATGCAGATGCAAAGGAAGATAACACTTTCTCAGATTTCACCTTAGCGAGGCCAAGGAAACAAAATCTGGATGATCGACCGAGAGACATTTAGCACTCCGCTTCTAATGTTCTCCTTGATGTGCTAGTGTAACCCATTCACAGAAATGGTCTGGTATCTAGAACATCAAGTAAAGGTCGGACTTCGGGAGCAATAGAATCCATAAGGAACAGTTACGGAGGTAAATCCTACGAAATCCTTATGGGGAGGTGGCCAACTTCCTCAAACAAGATACTACAATAATAGGTCTTCCGGCTGGGTGTGTTGGCCACGACATCCACTTTACCGGTTATCGAGGGACCAATATTATAGTTCTTGGGAAATGTTCCAACCATCATATCTGCCTGAGATTCAGATCTGGTTGGTGTCAGGATATTCCAGACTCATCGAGTCTAGGAAGAAAAATGAAAGTTTGCAACACAAATCGACGAGATGACGTTGCGAGATTCTCGGGAAATGAACTACGATAGCAAGCTCCAAAACATGAGCTGGTTCTGCTACAAACATGTGAACACGTTGTCCCAGACAAGCATGATCACATGGTAGTCTTACAATAAAACACAACCGAGTTCTGGTTGGGAACCATCAGCGAGGACATCGAAGTTCTTTCATAAGTCCGGATTAGCTCTTATGAAGATACTCCTTCTCCTTGAACAAATCAGTCAGTGGATTGGTGTGCTAGGATACACATATGGAATGAAGATGATCAGTCTATCAAACCACAGAATACTTCGCACGTGCATAACTGACTTGGGATGGTTCCAGAGGAGGTAAAAACATGCTTTCCCGAATTCACGGCGGCAACTTACATCAAATGCACGTGAATCAAAGGAAGTCACTTCTTTCATCCAAACATATGCTTCATGAACTAGCATGAAGAAATGCTTTCAAAAGTTTCCAACACTAGCTTAATGTTCAACAAAATCATGGAGGAGATAAGGATGTTGTCAATGGGCTCAACAACAATTCATCGGAATTTCCATATCACTGGACTTCCACCACCATGTGAACACGGTGATAGTATTGGTCATACCAAAGATGTAATGGTGTATGCTCGAGGGATCAACCACGAGTAAGACAACATTACGAGCATCGTTGGTACTGATTTGATTGACGATAGCCCACACTCAAATCAAAGGATTGATAAGACAATAGGTCCAGCAACTGATCACAGGGACCAATCGATGAAGATATCATCTTTCTTCAACACACACTACACAAGAATATCCCTTTGGAACGAACTAAGTTAGGCAAGCTTTTATCTTCCAATTCTCCAAGTTGTTGTCTAGCTTAACCAACTAGCTCAGGGTATCCAACACAGACTCTTGGAGAAGGGGTGGTTTACAGGAATAAACCAACTTGATCACGAACTCAACATAGCGGTCAGGTGACAACCTGGTAATACTTCCGAGAAGATATACGGAAAATCACGAACCACCGATATGTTACTAAGCTCGAGAACAACCTTGCTTTTCAGGGCAAGATGACATGATCAAATGAGCGAGGACTTGACAAAATCCTAACTCATCAATCAAGGAGTGCACCAGGAAATAAGGACTAGGTAGCACAATCAACCTTAGGGCGATGATTCAAAAATCAACATGCTAAGAATGAGGTTATTGTCCATTAACTGCCAAGCAACAAGGTTGCTAGGAGTATTGAATTCACACATCACGATTCACTTGTCGGCATTCCGGTTGCGACAACACGGAACCGAGGGATGAATAATGATGGCGAGAAGTATCACTACATCAAGAATTCACAAGAGCCGGTGCAATCCTCATGAAAATCCTGACATAAAGATGGTAATACTTCAGGGTAGAACAGAATCAAAAGCTGGACTGGCATTTTGATCTGCGGAGCACAATTGCTTTGACCCAATCCTAGATATGGATGAGGTACTGGAGTTTGTTTCTCCTAGTCATTCCGGAATAGAATGGCTTGACAGACCACAAGAGTAATAGGCATCGATGAACGAATGCACACATAATCTTGACTATCAATTGATAGACGAGGGTCAGAAGACAACTAAAGAGGGACAACTCAAAGGAACATACGATTTTCTGAGTTGTGGATGCATGGTTTAGCATGTCGAACGAATTCAACATATTTCTTCCGGGCAATCCATGCGGAAGGGTAGAACTGGCAGAGCCACAATATATAATGGAGAACTCATAGAGGGCCTGTTGTGATCTTTTGATCCAACAAACTTCTGCCATAATGGTTCATGGTATTTGGAAGAACGATATACCACGGACCTCGAGGACTATCGCAAAGGTTACTAATAACCTAAGGGAGCTAGCAATTACTATCAACATGAAGTAAGTAGGGTGAATCTCGGGTTCAAAACCCAGAAGTGAAATGCCTACGAACTAAGTGGCATCACGAGATGCTTTCGAGAATAAAGGCCAGAATCTTCACACTGGGAACACAAAACATGGCTAGATTACTAGATGATCCCTTGAGACACCTAGGGTCATAATACCAGCTCCAACATATATGTCAAGGCAATAAAGTACCTCAACTCACCGATTAGTGTGGTTAATCTGGCCCAAAGGAACATCGAAACGGGAGGAAGGGATTTGCAAATGCATCCGACTATTTAGAAACCTGGGATGACTCGGCCAGCATAACGGCTATAAATGCTCAGAAAGATTTGAGACATTCACAAAAATGGTGGCATAACCACTCAGAAGCACAATATCAAGGTTTGGAGATTAACAATTAACATACAGAAGTAATAGGAACTGAGACGAGGCTTAAGTCCAACAATCTTATAAGTCTACTGATTAGTAACACGTGATCCTGATAGAAAGATGAGAAGACCTAGTTCCTTAACCCCGTAGGAAAGATAAGATGACTCAGATCAGATGGGCATAAGGTATAAGGAGTAAAAAGAGCCTTACATTCCATCCCACAATCAATTCCCTTATATAACTAAAGAATTTCTAGACTCAACTTCGACCAGTTGGGCTTGGTAATCCTACAGGCAGTCAAGCTCTGATACCAACGCTGTCAGGACCCCGACTCAATGTCACATCGATCTAGCCTGTAACACCTCATATCACTTTGCGGCCTCACGCATGGTATTCCCACGGGTGTCGCCTTACCTTTGCCCGGGACCGTTTGCGCCTTTTGGCTCACGTATATGACGATGTCGCTAGCATCCATATGATAAAGAGCCCGGGCTGACATGACTAGTCGTAAAACCCAAAGTGGCACAAACTTACAGGGACAGGCATCCATGACCCAACATCGAACGTGTCGGTCATCAGCGAGTGAATCCAGGCTGTAGCACTGGGCTAGCAGGACTCCGGTGAACCGGGCTGTAGCGGGCTAACAGGACTCCGGTATTCATCGCGTGACATTTCCCCGAAGGGACAGACACAGGAACGAAGAAGGACACATGCCGGCCAGCCTAAGTGTTCCGGAGCAGTAGCAAGCTACCATGGCTCAGTGGAAACACTAGGAGACATTTCCCGGTAAGACAGGCTACCAAGGATAAACAACTAGGTTGTCAGATCCCACACATACCAAGCATTTCAATAACATACACACAATATGCTCGATATGTGCAAATACAACATGGCATCACAACATGACTCTACAACTCAAGTAGTTTATTCAATAGGCTCCGAGGAGCGAGATATTACAAACATGGGTCTCATGACCCAATATTCAGAGCATACAAGTCAAAGCACAAACGGAAGCTTAACATGTCTGAGTACAGACATCTATAAATGAAAAAGGCTGAGAAGCCTGACTATCTACCAGATCCTGCCGAGGGCACAAGATCGTAGCTGAGGTAACAAGCTAAACGTCGAAGTCCACGTGGAACTACTAGTGAGACTAAGTCTCTCTGCAAAAACATAAATTAAGCAACGTGAGTACAAATGTACCCAGCAAGACTTACATCAGGACTAACTACATATGCATCATTATCAACAAAGGGGTGGTGGGGTTTAACTGCAGCAAGCCAGCTTTGACTCGGTGGCTATCCTAAACTACGACTGCAATGTAACTCTTTTGAGGTGGCGCACACGAGTCCACATATTCACCATATCAATACACCACTATGGATCCACTCCCGTCTCCCTACGAGAACGCCATCCATAGCACTCACGCTTATCTTGCGTATTTTAGAGTATCCACTTTCACTTGTCTATGAACTATGCAAGGGGTCCAAGTTTCCATATCCGAGGAATACGGCTATTCGAATAGATAATGATAACCCTGCAGGGGTGTACTTCTTCACACACGCTTTCGCCACTTATCGCCCTGTACACGTCATGTACCTCGGCAACCTTCAAGAGGAAGCCGGGCGAGGGAGTCGGCCACGACCTGACTAACCGAACAAGTCTCTAGCCCAGGTTTATCGCCTATTCGGGTTCCATCCGCAAGGAGATCCGGCCGGGGTGTCGCTTACGGCCCCAAATGATGTGAGCAGGGTTCCCAAGCCCACCATCCGGGTGCCACTTGGTACACCGTGCCACTGTGCCTAGTCTGTCTCAAGCCCACCTGTACCGGGTACCACTTGGTAGACTACTAACACTACCTACAAACACCAGAAACTAGTTGCAACTCCTGGACAGAGATCAAGTTGATTAATAAGTCGAGAGGGGCACTTAAGCATTCCAATGTGTGGTAGTAGCTGGTCATGGATCACAAACACAGAACTCAGTTCCTGAGGACGGCTGCAATGAGACAACCCACCATGTACTCCTACATGGCCTCTCACCGCTACCTTTACCAAATCGTGTTCACACACTTAGCTCTCAACGGTAGGACATGTTCACACACCTCTGGTTCATCCCCGATGAATCAGACCTGACTCAACTCTAAGCAGTAGCAGGCATGACAAACAAACATGAATGAGTAGGCACAACAGGGCTCGAACAACTCCTACTAATGCTAGTGGGTTTCATCTATTTACTGTGGCAATGACAGGTCATGCAGAGGATAAAGGGGTTCAACTACCGCAGCAAGTAACAGATGAATCGTTGTTGTCCTAATGTAGTAAAAGAGAGCAGGAGCGAGAGAGTGGGATTTTATCGGAATGAACAAGGGGGTTTTGCTTGCCTGGCACTTCTGAAGATAACATTGATTCTTCATCAGTGTCAACGATCACATCGTCGGTACAACGTCTACCGAGGGGGAACAACACCGGCAAACACAGAAGAAACACAATCAATGCAATGCACAATATGATGCATGATCATGACATGGCAAAATGAATGTGTTTTGGGCTAATGCATCTAGCAACAAGTTAAATGGGGTTGGTTTGAATATAAGATTCAAATTCAAACCCCATATGTGATTATTTAAATTCCATTCACTTGATTTGTGCTAAACAGTAGTGATAAGTTGTTCTAACATGCATGGAAATAGTACAGATGGATAGATTGGATTTTTCTGATCATTTTTCATATATAAATTATTTAATTTGGAGTTACGGTTGAATTTCTATGAATTATTGAAGTTTTAGCTATTTTCTGGAATTTATAAATCATTTCCTAATTTATTTTAATTCCAGAAAGGAATTATTGCGTCAGCATGACCTCATGCTGACCTCAGCAGGTCAACGGGCGCCGTCCAGGTCAAACTGACCTGTGGGCCCCGCGTGTCAGTGTCTGGACTAACTAACCTAATTAAAATTAACCCTAACTAACTTGGTTAGCCGGGCGGGGCCCGCATGTCAGTGAGTCAGTGGCTTAACTAAAATTAGTTATTAATTTAACCAAAAGTTAGCAGGGCCGGGCCCACCTGTCAGTGACCCTGGGGAAGTCAAACAGGGTTAAATCCCGGGTCAGTAGGGTCAATCCCGCCGGCATCTCGACGCCGGCGAGGCCCGGGACGGTGGCGGCCGTCGGAAACACGCTACAGGGCACGGGCGAGGCCGTGCTTGGGCTCATTCGAGAGCCCTTGCTGGTGCGCATCGAACGGTGGTGGTGGCCGTGCCTGTGGTGGCCGGTACCGACGACGGCGAGCTCGTGAGCGGCGGCCGGAGTTCGGGTGCGGTCGGGTTCGGCGCTGCTGCTCGCAAGCGAGGGAGCTGAGGCGCTGGAGGGGCTCTACGGGTCGCGGCAAGCACAACAGGTGCACACCCGTGACCAAATGGTCACCGGGGTTTCGCCGGCGACGATCCCATGCGGCGGCGGCTGCTGTTAGCAAGGGGGCGGCGGCTACGGCAAACAAACGAAGGCGGGATTAGGGGGAAGAGGACCGGGGGCTCACAGCGGTGCCGACGGAACGCTCGGCGAGGTCGGGGACGGTCCGGAGCCGACGAATTTGACGGTGATGGCCGGCAGGTCCGAGGTAGAAGACGACGGCGATGGCGATGAAGCAAAGCCCTCCGGCTCGTTTCCTTCGGCTTGGGGATGTGGTGCTCGATTGCGGAGCTGCTGGGCACGGCCACGGAACGAGGGGTGGCCGGTGGTCATGGCTACGGCGAGCGGCGCTCTCAGGTGCGTTCGGTGACGAGAGGGAGGGAGAGCAGAGGAGGAGGAGGGGGTCCAGAGAGCGAGGGAGAAGTGAGAGGCGGTCGGGGAGGCGCGTGGCGTCACCGGGGCGTCCAGGCGGAGGAGGAGGCAGGCAGGCAGGGAGGAGGTGGCCGAGGCGCATGGCCGCACGCGCCGGGCGCGTGCTCATCCTCCTGGCAGAGGAGGAAGGCGACAGAGAAGGAGGCGGTGGTGGGCTGGGCCGGCTTCTGCAGCAGGCCGCACAGGTGAGTGGGCCTCAGGTAAGCGTCAGGTAAGTTCCTTCTCTCTTTTTTAACTTTTCTGTTATGTTTGTTTTATTAATTTATTTAATTCTTTTGCCACTATTTTGAATTTAAAATAATTCAAACAATGCCAAAAGCTCCTGTGAATATTTTTATTTTGCTAGATGGACTTTTCCAAAAGCTCATAAAATATTTCAGGGATATTTGAAATTATATTCTAATTATATGAATATAATTCAAATTCAAATAGCTAATGAATTAAATTCAAAGTCCCAAAAATAAATCCTTAAAAATGTTCAATATTTTGGTTGGGACCAGAACCCTTGCCAAAAATTATCAAACATTTAAGAAGACCATTTTGGAACAATGAATGAGATTTTAGGGTTTTTGCCCTTCTTTTATTTAGGTTTTTGAGGCTTCTGAATTCCTCAGTTCAAGTTTCAAAAATTTAAACATGATGCAAACACCAGGCAGCACCAGAAGCTAGGGATGTGACAATGTGGTGCTAGTTGATGATAGTCGGACGGGGGTAAATAGGAAGTTAGAGTTATGGAGACAAACCTTGGAATCGAAAGGGTTTAGGCTTAGTAGAACTAAAACCGAGTACATGATGTGCGATTTCAGTACTACTAGCTGTGAGGAGGAGGAGGTTAGCCTTGATGGCCAGGTGGTACCTCGGAAGGACACCTTTCGGTATTTGGGGTCAATGTTGCAGGAGGATGGGGGTATTGATGAAGATGTGAACCATCGAATCAAAGCCGGATGGATGAATTGATGCCAAGCTTCTGGCATTCTCTGTGACAAGAGAGTGCCACAAAAGCTAAAAGGCAAGTTCTACAGGACGGCGGTTCGACCCGCAATGTTGTATGGCGTGGAGTGTTAGCCGACTAAAAGGCGACATGTTCAACAGTTAGGTGTGGCGGAGATGCGTATGTTGAGATGGATGTGTGGCCACACGAGGAAGGATCGAGTCCGGAATGATGATATATGAGATAGAGTTGGGGTAGCACCAATTGAGGAGAAGCTTGTCCAACATCGTTTGAGATGGTTTGGGCATATTCAGCGCAGGCCTCCAGAAGCTCCAGTGCATAGCGGACGGCTAAAGCGTGCGGAGAATGTCAAGAGAGGGCGGGGTCGACCGATTTTGACATGGGAGGAGTCCGTTAAGAGAGACCTGAAGGATTGGAGTATCGACAAAGAGCTAGCTATGGACAGGGGTGCGTGGAAGCTTGCTATCCATGTGCCAGAGCCATGAGTTGGTTGCGAGATCTTATGAGTTTCACCTCTAGCCTACCCCAACTTGTTTGGGACTAAAGGCTTTGTTGTTGTTGTTGTTGTATTTGTTGTTGTCGTGTAATTAATTTGTTCATATTGTGTTATATTTTTTTCCCGTTAATAGATTTTTTGGTGATATTGTTGTTGAATATGCATGTTTGTATGTTCATATATATGCAAAGATCGAATATGTCAAATTTTTATGATTTTTTTCTGTTCATAAAATTTTTATGATTTTTTTCTGTTGTAATTTTGTTCATAGAATTTTAATGATTTTTTTGTTCATAGTATTTTCTTTGTCAATTTATTTATATGTTCATATTGTGTATGTATAGGAAAATTGTGCATGATCAAAGACATTTATGAATATGTTCATATTTAGAATAGAGGAAAAAGGAAAAAATAAGAAGAGAAAGTGTTTAATATAATTAGGTAGAAAAATAATAGAACTATAGTTAAATTAGTTTATTTTTAGTAAGTACTACTTTATTTTATTTATAGTAAGTGCTTCATATATAGTTCAACTAGCTAGTTGATTTAATAAACTACTTTATTTTACTATATATAGAAGTGGTTTGTTTTTAGTAAGTACTACTTTATTTATTTATAGTAAGTGCTTAGTAGTTGAACTAGTTGATTTAATTAATAAAACTACTTTATTTAACTATATATAGAGGTAGTTCCCGCATCGACGTCGACGATGCCTATCCCGCATCCTCGTTGTCGTCGACTCGGCGGTGGAGGCCTGCTTGGTCAGGGCCATGTTCGGGACTGGGCTCCGCCGGGCTGGTATTGGGAGGTGCTACCTTCCGGGGGACGTAGGTTGGTGAGGAGGCAGCCCGTTCTTGACCCCATCCTTGTTGGTGGCGGTCGCGTGGGCCAGTGACGGTGCCGAGGCTTCCGGACACCGCGGAGGTGGTACGTCCGTCGCTACATGGTTGCATTAATTGGAGGGCAGGTTCGACAATACCTGGCAGGTTCTTCAGGGATCTCACTGGAGCTATGATCCTGTGATGGTTCCTTATCTTTGGGTGTCCACCGATGATACCCGTCGGGCGCTACGGTTCAAGCTGTATTAGCGATGCTATATGTATGATAGTATTCGAGGAGTATTAGTGACAATATTCGACGATGTACGGACACAAGAGATGATGTAGTTTTGGTTATAATTGAATGCATGCTAATTTGAATACTACTTTATTTGCTTATTGAATGCTCATATTGAAAAAGTACTCCTACTTTGAATGCTAAAATTGAAGAGCACTCTATGCAGAAATCTTGGAGCCCCCTCCATCATCCACGCCGTCGTGGGGGTAGCTTCTCCTTCATTCCCGTGTGCTAGACAATTTGGTGTAATAATGCACTCGGGAATGAAAGGAGGAGCTACGTACCATCACCGATAGTCAACCCGTGATTAATAATAATGATCTAATTTAGGTTTTTTAATACATATATTTAATTGTACAAGTTTAATATTTGAATTATGAACATAGGCCGGAAATGTCGTACTCGAACGATGAAAACCGCCCGGGGGAGTGCGACTGGTGCCACGACGACTGAGGTATGTGCGACAGGTTCATTGAGCTGGACGAAGATCGGCGCTTCAGCATTAAGCTCGAGGAGACCTTCGATGTTCATACGGTATGCAACGACGACAATAGTTTTTTTCGTAATTAAGCACGACTTCAACTATTTTAACGTGTATTTTTCATCTTTTCCAATTCGACTAGCTTATCCCATGCTATGTAAGACACTATGTCTTGGAGAGGATGGACTTTGAAGACCATGAAAGTATGGAAACCAAAAAAATTCTCCTAAGGACCCATCATGGTGTGGATTTTAAAGTAAAGATGTACAATGCTGAGAGTGTAACCCATTTTGGTTGCAAAAATTGAGAAGCACTTTGCAAGATGTATGATTTTGATGAGGGTATTGTCGTGGTTCTAAGCCTGACAGTAGAGTGGGGGGTAGGTATGGAGAGGCAAGGTCCTAGCTATGGAGAGGTTGTAAACACAAGGGATGTACGAGTTCAGGCCCTTCTCGGAAGAAGTAACAGCCCTACGTCTCGGAGCCCGGAGGCGGTCGAGTGGATTATGAGTATATGAGTTACAAGGTGCCGAACCCTTCTGCCTGTGGAGGGGGGTGGCTTATATAGAGTGCACCAGGACCCCAGCCAGCCCACGTAGGAGAGGGTTTAAGGTGAGTTAAGTCTGGGGCGTTACTGGTAACGCCCCACATAAAGTGCCTTTACTATCATAAAGTCTACTTGATTACAGGCCGTTGCAGTGCAGAGTGCCTCTTGACCTTCTGGTGGTCGAGTGAGTCTTCTGGTCGAGTCCTTCAAGTCAGTCGAGTGTGTCCCTCATTGGTCGACTGGAAGGCGACTTCTTCTAAGGGTGTCCTTGGGTAAGGTACTTAGATCAGGTCCATGACCCTACCCTAGGTACATAACCCCATCATTAGCCCCCGAATGGATTGAGGCTTCGAGTGAGGAAGGAGTTGATGTCGTTTCCGATTAACCTTTGTGCTTTGGTCGTGCGTTGTCCTGGACCAAAGAATCTCTTCGTCGACAGTGAGCAACTTGTCTTCAGTCGACTCGATCCATTCTATTCTTGCGTCGAGTGATCTTTCGGGCTTCGACGATCTCCGAGCGACGGATCGCTGGAAACCCCGTGTCTGACAGACTGATCTGCTGTTCGCGGATTCCGCGGGATGCGAAATTTGGGGACGCGCGCGAAGTGGAGCGGACCGCGGCGTTCGGATGGGACGGGACATAGACGCCTCGATCTCCGCGCCGCTTTTTTCGCCACGTATCCCGTCTGCATAACTGTTCCTGATATGATTAGATCGACCGGGCCCACCTGTCATCCACTCGGAAGGGACCTTATAAATGCGCCCGGCGAGGATTTCTGTACTGTGCCTCAGTCATTTTCTCTCTCTCTCTCTCTGCTTCTTTCTTCCCCGCCCAGCGTGCTCGCCCTCGCCCCCGCACCACTTCCCTTCGCGCATCTCGCCGGCAACCATGGCCAAGGAGAAGACGGCGGCGCTGGAACGTGCGAAGAAGGCGTCGGCGTCGGAGAAGGCAAAGGGGAGATCCACCAGCCGCGGCGGGTCCTCATCCAGATCCCGCCTGCCGAAGGGCTGGGTCCAAGGAGACTGGATCCAGTCGACCATCACAGAGAATGACCTCCTCGACATGGCCAACGAGGGCTTGATCCCTCATGGAGCTGCGAGGCTTCCGGGGAAGGAGTGGCAGCCCCAGCCAGAAGAGGGTGAGTGTGTGCTCTTGGCCACCCATGTTGATCGTGGATTTTCCTTGCCGCCGAGTGTTTTCTTCCGTGGCTTCTTGAATTTCTTTGGAGCGCAGCTCCACCACTTTACCCCAAACTCTATTGCCTATCTTTCTGCGTTCGTGTCCATGTGTGAGGGTTTCCTGGGCTGTCGACCGCACTGGGGTTTGTTCAAGCATATATTCACGTGTCGCTCTCAGACCGTGAAGAAGGCGAGCCCAGGTGATGAGAGAACCCGAGTCGTCCAAATGTGTGGGGGTCTGGGGATCCAGGTGAGGAATAAGAGCACCTTCCCGCCCATGACCTTTCCCGAGTCAGTCAGAGGCTGGCAGTCGACCTGGTTCTACTGCCAAGACCAGTCGACGCCGGGGCAGTCGAGTGGACTCCCTCAGTTTACCATGGACCGAGTGAACAAGCCCTCCTCTCTGAAGTTGATCCTGGAGGAGAAAGCTGACGTGAAGATGTTGATGGAGCGCGTGGTGCAGTTGGTTCGGGAGGGAGTGACGGGCATGGATCTCCTGGAGGTCTTCCTTATGCGTCGCATCCAGCCCCTTCAGTTCCGGAGCCACTGCATGTGGTTGTACTGTGGGACCGAAGACGAGACTCGAGTCCATCCAGAAGCAGTCGATGATGTCACTCTGGAAAGATGGATGGTAGCCGATACCGGAAACAAGGACAACCCACGTGGAGCTAGAAGGATTCCTCCACTCGACCACAACAGCGATCCAAACAAGGTACGTTGGCTCTACTCTCCACTGTGTTCTTGTCGCATTCATTTCTGTTTATCCTGCCGACTGGTCGACTGATCCTTGTCTTGATATCTGCTAGGCTCTCACCGAGCAGTACTCGATGCCCAATGGGGCCCAAGCTCCGACTGAGGAGGGTGAGGCGAGTGGGGGCGAGAGCCAGGGAGAGGAGGAATGGGACTCGGACATTGCAGAGGATGATGACGACAATGATGATGACGACGGTGATGAAGATGACGTTGAGGACGAGGAAGAAGAGGAGGAGGAGGTCGTACCACCGCGTTCAGAAAGGCGGTCGAAGCTTGTCCATGACCCTTCGACTGAACGTGGCAAGGGGGTTGTGACCGTTGCCCAGTCAACCAAACGCCCTCGGACCACCTCTCCGGTGCCGACTGAAAAGGCACTGAAGCAGCCCAGGGCGGCCTCGTCGAAGCCGACCAAGCTCCTGCCGAAGATGAAGGTGTCCATCCCCACCATATCAGGGTAATCGTTCTGCTTGAGTCTTCTTATTTTGTGTGAACTTTGTCTCTGGTCGACGCTGAAGTTAGTCGACTGATCCTTTGGAGTTGCAGTGCTGCTACTTCTGAAACCTCAGCCCGGGCTGATGACCATGAGATGGAGGACGCAGCAACTTCGAACCCAGGTACTGTATTCTTAACGCCGTTCTTAGTCGACTGACTCGCGATCTCTGATCCTGATCTTCTCCGTAGCTCCACCCAATACTGTTATCGATCTCCCTGATGATGATGAGGATGAAGAACCACTGAAGCGCAGGAGGAGTAGGAAAGCGTCCGCCAGTAAGGTGCCCCAGGACGTGACGGCGCCTGAGATTCTGATTGCGGAGGAAGAGAACACCACTCGACACACGGTGTCCTTCGCAGATCCATTGACGAGTGCTCAGCAGCCCTCCCTCTTCACGACGCACCACGTCCCAGAGGACCAAGCTGGCGCGGTGAAGGAAGCGATACGCCAGGCGGGAATCATGATGGAGCAATTAAAGACCATTCGGGATGCGAGCCAGGCAGCTTATGACGCCAGTTCTGCCCTTCAAAGCAATGTTCAGGTCAGTCGACCACTGTTTGTTCTGTTGGATATGCTACCAAAAACTTTTCCTTCCCGGACTTTATAGTAGTCACCCACTGGGTGTGTCGATTAAACTCCGTGTGAGCGGGGGCATGCTGAGTGCACCCGCTGGGTGTAGTCCCCAAGGCTAAGGTCGACTGCTGGCAGTCGGCCTTAGGCTTTATGATGTCAATCCTTCTGTCAGTCGACTATGTCGACTGGATTTCACAAACCGGTGGGGGCACGCTGAGTGCACCCACTGGGTGTAGTCCCCGAGACTGTGGTCGACTGCTTGCAGTTGATTACAGTCTTAAAGAATACGTCTCTCTTTTTTTTTTTTGAGGTCGACTGGTCGACTTTGTCTTCAACAGAACTAGTGGGGGCACGCTGAGTGCACCCACTGGGTGTAGTCCCCGAGACTACGGTCGAATGCTTGTATTCGGCTGTAGTCTTAGAAACGTGTGTTTTTTCCCTTTTTCACTCGGAAGTGAATTATATTTGACATTTAGTCGATTGGTTCTTCGCAGAACTCCTGTGATCTTGTGGCTTGCTACTCTGAGCTGGAAAACAAGCACACTCAACTCGAGCTGAGCTTGAAGCTGGTTCAAGAGAAGCTGACGAAGGAAAAGGAGGAGACCGAAGGTATGTTTGGTGAGACCTTGACGACTGCTTTTCCCCTTGCTTGTTTCAAAATCTGACCTTGCTGTAACTTGCAGGTAAGGTAAGGGAGGCCCAACAGAAGAAAGACCTCGAACTCGCTGAGAAGATCAAGCTTGCTGACGAGAAGTTAGCTTCAGTCACCAAGCTTGAACAAGACAATACCAATCTGAAAGCTGCCCTTGGGATCGCCAACAAGGAGGTCAGTCGACTAAAAACTGATAAAGCTGCCCTGACCGACCAAGTCAGCAAATTGACTGGAAATAAAACTGATCTGGAGGCCTTCCTGAGTAGTCTTGCCAAGAAGCTGTTTCTTATGCTTGAAGGTAAACCTCTATGCTTGGCAAACATTTCCAATTGTGGTTTTTCCATTCGACCATCCCCTTGACTTAGTGATCATCCTTGCAGAATTTTGTCAAAACTTTGAAGAAGAAACTAGCCGGCTGGAGCCAAACCTCGACCCCGTCAATTCTCCGGTGAACGACGAAGTTGCCATGGATGTTTTCAGACTGGAGTCTCGTGTCGCAGCTGTCGTGGACTATCTCGCAAGGCTGAAGGCCACCACATCTCGCATCGACTCGACGCTCTGGCCTGAGGAGACACTTCAGAATGACCTTGAGTCGCTGATGGCCCGGTTGAACACGACCCCTGGTCGAGTGCAGGAATAGAAGAAGTCCTCGGCTCGGTGTGGTGCAGATGTTGCTCTGTGTCTGGCCCGAGTCCACTGTAAAGATGCGCGAGAAGAGAAGCTGGCGGCCCTTCGGGTGGCCAATACCAAGAAGCACGACTTCAGGTCCTTTATGGAAACTTTCCTTGCAGCTGCCACTCGGATCGCCGACGGAATTGATCTTGATGAATTCGTTGCACCTTCCAGCCCTCCACAGGAGGGGTAAAAAACTTCTTCTGGCTTGACGCGTTAAATTTGCCTCGGTATGCCGAGTGGAATTGTAACCGATAAACCTTAACAGGCTTAACGCCTGAGCACTTTCGGTTCCTTTAGATATCGATTCGAACTTGAATTTAGAGCTTGAATACAATTGCCTTTGGCTTGAAATGTCTTTTGCAAGTTCAAAGCAAGGCACCTTTACTACAATCGACTTATTCTTTAGTCCACTTAGGCGAGCACTGGGCTGCAGCTAAGCCCCCGAGTGAGAGGTTTACTCTTCACTCGGCAGGATTTTTATAACTTAGGCGAGCATAGGGCTGCAGCTAAGCCTCCGAGTGAAAGTCTGGCTTACCACTCAGTAGGATTTTGATAACTTAGGCGAGTGCTTGGACTGCAGCTAAGCCCCCGAGTGAGAGGTTTGCTCTTCACTCGGTAGGATTTTGATAACTTAGGCGAGTGCTTGGACTGCAGCTAAGCCCCCGAGTGAGAGGGTTGCTCTTCACTCGGTAGGATTTTTATAACTTAGGCGAGTGCTTGTACTGCAGCTAAGCCTCCGAGTGAAAGTCTGGCTTACCACTCAGTAGGATTTTTATAACTTAGGCGAGTGCTTGGACTGCAGCTAAGCCCC
>NC_041393.1:667972134-668017196 GCF_002162155.2 Triticum dicoccoides
TAGGATTTTGATAACTTAGGCGAGTGCTTCGACTGCAGCTAAGCCCCCGAGTGAGAGGGTTGCTCTTCACTCGGTAGGATTTTGATAACTTAGGCGAGCACAGGGCTGCAGCTAAGCCCCCGAGTGAGAGGGTTGCTCTTCACTCGGTAGGATTTTGACAAACTTAGGCGAGTCCTTGGACTGCAGCTAAGCCTCCGAGTGGAAGGCTGGCTTACCACTCGGTAGGATTTTGATAACTTAGGCGAAACGGATTCGCAGCTAAGCCTCCGAGTGGGAGTCTGGCTCACCACTCGGTATGATTTTTACAAACTTAGGCGAAACGGATTCGCAGCTAAGCCTCCGAGTGGGAGTCTGGCTCACCACTCGGTAGGATTTTTACAAACTTAGGCGAAACGGATTCGCAGCTAAGTCACCCACTGAGGGGGAATTTTATTGGACAAAAATAAAAAGTGACAGAAATTATGGAGGAACTATGACACTATTATTTTGAGGTCCATGAACTACAGAAGTACTTTATTGCAACTCATCCGAGTGATAAAACTTAAGTATAAAATGGGCGGAGTAGCTCCGCGTTCCAAGCTCGGGGCTCGTCGATATTATGCTTGACGTTGTAAAGACGGTACGCCCCGTTGTGGAGAACCTTGGTGACGATGAAGGGGCCTTCCCAAGAAGGAGCAAGCTTGTGTGGTTTGTGCTGATCCACTCGGAGAACCAAATCTCCTTCCTGGAAGGCTCGACCTCTCACATTTCTGGCGTGGAAACGACGCAAATCTTGTTGGTAGATGGTCGACCGGATCAGAGCCATCTCCCTTTCTTCCTCTAAGAGGTCGACTACGTCCTGCCGCGCTTGTTCAGCCTCTGCTTCGTTGTAGATTTCAACTCGGGGAGCATTGTGGAGAAGATCACTCGGCAAGACTGCTTCAGCTCCGTAGACCAAGAAGAATGGAGTTCTTCCGGTCGACCGATTAGGTGTGGTCCGCAGCCCCCAAAGCACTGAGGGAAGTTCGTCGACCCAAGCTCCAGCCGCGTGTTTGAGATCACGCATCAGTCGGGGCTTCAATCCCTTAAGAATCAATCCATTAGCTCGCTCTGCTTGTCCATTCGACTGCGGATGGGCGACTGAAGCGTAGTCGACCCGTGTGCCTTGGGAGTTGCAGAAATCTCTGAATTCCTCCGAGTCAAAGTTCGACCCATTATCCGTAATGATGCTGTGCGGGACTCCATATCTGAATATTAGTTCCCTGATGAAACTAACAGCAGTACCGGTGTCAAGGTTCTTGATTGGTTTAGCCTCGATCCACTTGGTGAACTTGTCGACTGCCACCAGTACATGCGTGAAGCCACTTCGTCCTGTTCTCAAAGGACCGACCATGTCCAGTCCCCATACTGCGAAAGGCCAAACGAGTGGGATAGTCTTCAGAGCTGACGCAGGCTTGTGCGACATATTCGAGTAGAACTAACATCCCTCGCACTTATCCACTATCTCTTTTGCCATCTCATTCGCCTTTGGCCAGTAAAATCCGGCTCGGTATGCTTTGGCCACGATGGTCCGAGAGGACGCATGATGACCACAGGTCCCCGAGTGGATATCATTGAGGATGAGTCGACCTTCTTCTGGTGTTATGCACTTCTGACCAACTCCAGTCGCGCTTTCTCTGTACAATTGTCCTTTGATTACGGTAAAGGCCTTAGATCGACGGACGATCTGTCGAGCCTCTTCCTCATCCTCCGGGAGCTCTTTTCTCAGGATATACGCGACGTATGGAACTGTCCAGTCGGGAATGACCACCAAGACCTCCATGATCAAGTCGACCACCGCTGGGACTTCAACAACAGTCGGATCCGTGGCACTCTTGGGCTGTGGAGTTTCTTCGGTGAAAGGATCTTCTTTGACTGACAGAGTGTGTATATGCTCCAAGAACACACCACTCGGAATGGCTTCTCTCTTGGAACCTATCTTTGCTAGATCATCAGCTGCTTGATTTTTCAGTCGGGGTATATGATGGAGCTCTAACCCCTCGAACTTCTTTTCCAGCTTCCTCACTGCACTGCAGTATCCAGTCATGGCTGGGCTTCTCACGTCCCACTCTTTCATCACCTGGTTGACCACTAAATCCGAGTCGCCATAGACCATCAGGCGACGGACGCCGAGTGAAATGGCCATGCGCAACCCATATAAGAGGGCCTCATATTCTGCCTCATTGTTGGAGGAATCAAAGTGAATCTGGAGCACATATCTGAGCTTATCTCCTCTGGGGGAAACCAGGACAACCCCAGCACCGGAACCATTCAACATCTTAGAGACATCAAAGAACATGGTCCAATGCTCCGAGTGAACTTCAGTCGGCTGCTGCTGTTCAATCCACTCGGCGAGGAAATCTGCTATTGCCTGGGACTTAATGGCTTTCTTTGCCTCGAACTTGATATCAAGGGGAAGAAGTTCAATCGCCCATTTGGCCACTCGACCAGTTGCATCTCTGTTGTGCAAAATCTCTGATAGTGGAGCGTTGCTGACGACTGTGATGGAATGATCAGAGAAATAATGAGCAACCTTCTTTGTGGTCATGTATATTCCATACACAAGCTTCTGATAATGAGGATATCTCTGCTTGGATGGAGTCAAGACTTCAGACAAATAATACACTGGGCGCTGAACTTTGAGAGCTTTTCCTTCTTCTTCCCGCTCGACCGTAAGCACAGTACTGACGACTTGTCCTGTGGCTGCGATATAGAGCAACAGAGGCTCTTTGCTGATTGGAGCAGCAAGCACCGGCTGGGTGGAGAGCAGAGCTTTTAGCTCGGCAAACGCTGCATCAGCTTCTGGAGTCCACTCGAACTTGTCTGTCTTCTTCATCAGTCGGTAAAGAGGCAATGCCTTTTCACCGAGTCGTGAGATGAATCGACTTAATGCGGCCAAGCATCCAGTAAGCTTCTGGACATCGTGCACTCGCACAGGGCGTTTCATTCGGAGAATAGTGCCAATCTTCTCTGGGTTAGCGTCAATTCCCCGTTCGGAAACGAGAAAACCAAGTAACTTGCCACCAGGAACTCCAAATGTGCACTTTGATGGATTGAGCTTGATATCATATCTTCTGAGGTTGGCAAATGTTTCGGCAAGATCAGCGAGCAGGTCGGAACCTTTTCGTGACTTGACAACAATATCATCCATATAAGCTTCCACATTCCGACTGATTTGAGTGAGTAGACACTTCTGAATCATTCGCATAAATGTGGCTCCGGCATTCTTGAGGCCGAATGGCATGGTGATATAGCAGAAGCACCCGAATGGAGTGATGAAAGCTGTTTTTACCTCGTCGGGCCCGTACAGACGGATCTGGTGGTACCCGGAGTAAGCATCTAAAAAAGATAACCTCTCGCATCCCGCGGTCGAGTCAACAATTTGATCTATGCGAGGGAGAGGAAAATGATCTTTCGGGCAGGCCCGGTTGATGTGCTTGAAATCAATGCACATTCGGAGCAACTTGTCCTTCTTAGGAACCATGACGACATTAGCGAGCCACTCGGAGTGGTATATCTCTCGGATAAATCCTGCCGCCAACAGTCGAGCCACTTCTTCACCAATGGCTTTTCTCTTCTGGACGGCGGACCGCCGAAGATGCTCTTTGACTGGTTTTGCAGATGAGTCGACTCTTAGGCGATGCTCAGCCAGTCCCCTGGGAACACCTGGCATGTCAGCGGGCTTCCATGCAAAAATGTCCCAGTTCTCACGGAGGAACTGGATGAGCGCTTCTTCCTATTTTGGGTCGAGTGTTGTGGAGATGCGGGTCGGAGCTGCATCGGGGTCGGTCGGGTGAATGTGAACAGGCTTCGTCTCACCGGACGACTGGAATGCAGACTCTGTGGCGGGTTTCTTTGATCGCAGCAAGTCACTCGGATCTGCGTTTTGCTTGTATTCCTCGAACTCGACCGCTGTCACCTGGGAATCGGCAATCTTGGAGCCCTTCTGAAAGCACTCTTCTGCCTTTTTCCTATCACCGGTGACAGTGATCACTCCTTTGGGGCCGGGCATCTTCAATTTGAGGTACACGTAACATGGTCGAGCCATGAACCGTGCGTAAGCTGGTCTCCCCAAAATGGCATGATATGCACTCTGAAAATCCACGACCTCAAACGTCAACTTTTCTTTGCGAAAGTGTTTCGAATCACCAAACACCACATCCAAAGCTATTTGGCCGAGTGACTCGGCTTTCTTCCCTGGTATAACTCCATGAAAGCTCATGTTACTAGTGCTCAGTCGGGACATCGGAATGCCCATTCCTTTCAGTGTGTCTGCATACAACAAATTCAGTCCGCTTCCACCATCCATCAGCACCTTTGTCAGTCGAGTGCCTTCGACCACTGGATCGACCACCAAAGCTTGCCTCCCAGGGGTGGCAATGTGAGTCGGGTGATCAGATTGGTCGAATGTGATGGGTATTTGAGACCATTTCAGATAATTTGCTTTTGCAGGGGCAACCATGTTCACCTCTCAGTTAATGACCTTCAGTCGACTCTTGCTTTCCACATCTGCAAAGATCATCAGAGTGGAGTTGATATGCGGATATCCCTCCCCACTGTCCTCCTTGTCTTCAGCCTTGTCTGACTCCTTCTCCTTGTCCTTAGACTGTTTTCCCTGAAACTGCTGGATCAGGAGTCGACATTGGCGAGTGGTGTGCTTCGGGTAGATGATATTCCCCTCTTCGTCTTTCTTCGTGTGGATGTGACACGGCATATCCATTACGTCATTCCCTTCTTTATCCTTTACCTTCTTGGGGTTCCAGGATCCTTTTGGTTTCCCCTTGAACTTTCCCTGAGTCACGGCCAGAGCCTCTCCAGGAGCTGCCGGTTCAGCCTTCCGCTTTTGTTTCCGACTGGTGTTTCCTTTTTCCGACTGACTCGGCTTGTGCTTGCCGCTTCGGAGTCGGTCTTCTTCTTCGCCGTTGGCGTACTTGGTAGCAATCTCCATCATCCGACTCAAGGTCATGTCACCGGTTCGACCAAACTTCAAACTCAGTTCTCTGTTCTTGACGCCATCTTTGAAGGCGCAGACTGCCTGATGATCAGACACATTCTCCACAGTGTGGTGCAAAGTGATCCACCTCTGAATATACTCTCTGAGAGTCTCATTAGCTTTCTGCACGCAGACTTGCAACTCTGTCAATCCAGCTGGTCGCTTGCAAGTTCCTTCAAACGTTCTGATGAACACTCGGGACAGATCCTCCCAAGTGTAAATGCTGCTAGGAGGTAATTGAGTCAACCATGCCCTGGCAGAACCTTCCAGCATGAGGGGCAAATGCTTCATGGCCACCTCGTCGTTCCCACCACCAATCTGAACTGCCACTCGGTAGTCTTCAAGCCAAGTTTCAGGCTTAGACTCACCAGTGAACTTGCTGACTCCTGTTGCCAACCTGAAATTGGGAGGGATAACTGCGGCTCTGATAGCTCTGCTGAAACATTCAGGACCAGAAACATGCACTCGACTGCTTATGGGTGCATCTCTGTCGAGTCCGCCTCGATGGGCTCTGTTCCGGTCGACCAAGCCTTGCACGATAATGGATCGCGCGTCGAAGCCTGGTTCTCTAGGGTCGACTGGAACCCTTCGCCCTGTACTGTACTGACGCCTGTCATCTTGCCGCCAAGGAGCATAAGACCCACCCCTCGGAGGGGAATGGGGCACTCGACGCCTATCATCTCAGTCGAGTCGGTCACCATATTGGCCCCGCCAATTCTCGTGCCCCTCACGCCGCGGAGGCGATCTGGGGCTGTGAGCCGACTGAACTGTATTTGCAGTGACGGATCGACTGTGAATCCTGTTGCGCGACTGTGACACGGCTGAATTCTGATCTCCTGCTGCCCGGAGCAGATCCCTGATCTGCAGCAAACCTCTGCCAGCTTCCGACTGCGAAGGCTGGATGGACTCGGCTATACGGGCCGCAGCTGCTAAATTCTGGATTGGGGTTCGATATACCTGAGTCGGCGGGAAGAGTTGACGTCGATTGGTGTCGGGAACTCGTTGCCGCGCGCGCTCGTCGAGTGCTCGCTGAAGATTCTCCAGTCGAGTGCGTTCGGCCAAGTTGGCCAGACGTGCCTCCTCCAGGGCACGAGCCTCGGGGGTTTCTCCTGCGATGGGAGTACGCAAGGGATCCACGTTCCTGCGGCGAAGTTCCTGTCTTTGCAGAGAGTCGAGTGGCTCGGGCTGGTACTCTTCGTAGCCTCGTGCAGGGTCGCCGCCGTCACCTGCTCCACCATCACGGCCGAAGCCAGGGGGACTGTGGGGCCCGTCGACCATCAAGATTTCCGCCGCTGGATCACTGCTACCGCACTCGGATGCAGTCTCTACGGAGCCAGTCGACAGATCGAACAAGCCGTAGAGAGATTCGTTGGGCTCGATTGCCGCAACTTGGGTGGCGGCCGATTGGCGAGCCACCGCGTGCCTCACCCATCGCTGAAGCCTCGACCGGCCTGAGCGCTTGCGCTGGCGGGAGACCGGGAGGGTGGACGATGGAGGAGCCGAGCGATACTGGGTCGACGGTTGCCGCAGCAGAACGCCGCGGACACATGCGCGAAAATGCGTCGCACCGCGGACGGGGAGCGCATCAACGTCGAGTGGAGCCTCATGGAGCCACGCGGAGTCGTCGGCGATGAAGGTGAGAGTGCCGAGACGGATCTCTTGACCCCCGACCAAAACTCCAGCAGACACCATGATGAAAGTACTCGGAAGAATCGCAACTTCTCCACAAAAATCGCTAAAACACCGGCCCCAAGGTGGGCGCCAACTGTCGTGGTTCTAAGCCTGACAGTAGAGTGGGGGGTAGGTATGGAGAGGCAAGGTCCTAGCTATGGAGTGGTTGTAAACACAAGGGATGTACGAGTTCAGGCCCTTCTCGGAAGAAGTAACAGCCCTACGTCTCGGAGCCCGGAGGCGGTCGAGTGGATTATGAGTATATGAGTTACAAGGTGCCGAACCCTTCTGCCTGTGGAGGGGGGTGGCTTATATAGAGTGCGCCAGGACCCCAGCCAGCCCACGTAGGAGAGGGTTTAAGGTGAGTTAAGTCTGGGGTGTTACTGGTAACGCCCCACATAAAGTGCCTTTACTATCATAAAGTCTACTTGATTACAGGCCGTTGCAGTGCAGAGTGCCTCTTGACCTTCTGGTGGTCGAGTGAGTCTTCGTGGTCGAGTCCTTCAAGTCAGTCGAGTGTGTCCCTCATTGGTCGACTGGAAGGCGACTTCTTCTAAGGGTGTCCTTGGGTAAGGTACTTAGATCAGGTCCATGACCCTACCCTAGGTACATAACCCCATCAGGTATGCTTGTCACCATGGATCTTGGTGATCCTACAATCGAGCAAGCCAATATGGACATTTGGGTCCTTGTGGATACACCTCCAATTCTTCCCCCATGTGAGCTTAACATAGTTATTAAGTAATTTATATTGTTTATTTCAAAATAGTTGACAGTTTATTTCCATTGACAGCTTATTTTCATTCTTCAAAGAATGCGCGGAAGATGGTAGATAAAACCCACTACACCGATGGCTCCGAATTAACTTATAAGGACAAAAATCATCTGGTCGCATTTTGTACTGATCTTGAGAATTACAATGTCTACAATCGAACTCCTCAACATTATGGTCAATACGTGTCACTAGTGCACGTGTTGAACTACGGTAACTACCATGGAGATACCCTGGTATGATTTTTTACTATTACGACATTCGTGCATCTTTTTGCATACTTCTAAAACTAGTACATCATTGCTAACTACAAAGTTATTACTGTGTTTTTCAACAGATAATCCTGAATGATTGTGTGCCTCATCTGATGTATACGCACGGTCGCCTTGATGTTTTGAACATACAACCAGGTCGTCCTACGAATCATAACTGTCCATACCGGATTTCTAAAAGAAGTGGAGACATGACAATTAAAGAATGGAAAAAATGTATGGACAGTCATAAGGAGCTTCTTGAAAGCAAAAGGAAGCGAAGCGCAAGAATTGAAGACTGGATGATATCCATTCTTCATAATGGAGAGTCAGGTTCTATATTATTTTATGCTATTTTATCTTAATTAAGTGTGTTTAGGTCTACCTGACACTGATGATGTGCTAAGAACAATTATGTAGGGTTGGGTTCGATGACTATGAGTATGATGATCGTATGACTTGTTATTAATAACAAGTAGAATTTGTATGATGATGCATGATTAGTAGGACTTGTTATTATATATGATGATGTATGATGCGAGCATGAAGAGTTATTATATATCAGCGGGTGAAATGAACATAGCAGTAGCGTTGGTAAACCAAGTACGAAGATAAGAGAGGACACTTCTCTCTATTAGCTAGCTAATAACAACCTAAATTAACCCCCAAAACCCCTAAACCAGCCACTTAAAAAAAACCTCAACTGCAGCCAGCTTCTGACGCGTGGATGCCTTTTCGTCCCGGTTTATGTCACCAACCGAGACCAAAGGCCCCCCTGCCTGGGCTGCCCGCAGCGGCCACGTGGATGCTCATCTGTCCCGGTTCGTGTAAGAACCGGGACTAAAGGGGGAGGCATTACTAACGACCTATTAGTCCCGGTTCAAGAACCGGGACTAAAGGCCCTTACGAACCGGGACTAAATGTCCTTACGAACCGGGACAAATGCCCCGTTTTCTACTAGTGTCAATGTAACTTCTACTTTTATCAAAGATTTCGGTTGTTCCTGTTTTTTCATCTTATATAATCTGACTATGGATAATTTTAGGCAAAAAATAAAGAAAGAAGATTTAGCTAATGCATTCGAAAAGATATGGATTTGATCATGATTGATGCAACCATGCGTGCATGTACGATAAATATGCATTTCAAGATTGGCATATCACGGGTCAAGTTAACCCTTTTCTTTTGCGGGTGAAGTTAACACAATTTGGACAAACCTTTTATTCCTCATACACATACAATCCTTTTACAAATACATGAATCATGCATTTAGATACCATAACGAGATACACTGATCATGTGATCAATCACAAACTTATCAAGCATGCATGCACGAGCGAGGGAGCCCATGCAAACACCTAACATATAGTACCGGAACTGGAACATAGAAAATATACGTATGGTGCGTACGTATGAAATGCAAACTAGTTACGAATAAAAAAATGCATGTATAATATTCATCGATGGTGTTGGATGGATCAGATGGGGCAGGTGAAGTCGGAGGGGCACTTCTTGCCGCACTGGTTGAGGAGGAGGGTCAGGTCGATGGGCATGTTGAGTTTGATGCCGAGAATGTTGGCCCTGATGGCGATGCAGAGGCATACGGCAGCGTCGAGGTCGGCGAGCCCGCCCAGAAGCGGGCAGCACTCCTCGTTCGCTGGCACGCCGATCTTGAGCTTCAGCAGGTTCAGCACGTTGGCGCACACGCCCAGCTTCAGCGTGTTGATCGAGCAGCTGCCCCAGCCGGTCGACGGCACGGGCGGTGGGAGGATGGGCGGGGTAGGGACGACTGGTGGGCAGTAGGGTCCGCAGCCCTGGGCGGCCGCAAGGAGGACCAGGTTCAGGGCGAGGAAGAGGGCGAGCTTGGAGGGCGCCATTGCTACTGATCGATCTTACTGGTCTGTGGCTATGGCTAAGCTTGGCTTTGCTAGCTTGGGATGGTTTGCTTGGGTCGTCTGAGGTCGTATTTATAGGCCGGTCGTAGCGTGCAAGTGCATGCATGTCATTATCAGTCGAGCTAATTAGTTTTGACTCTTGCCGTAGTAATTTGCAAAATTTATGTGCAACCATTATTGTACTGGCATGTTACGTGTGTAACATCCATCATTGGAGCTTAATCTGTTCGCTAATGAACAAAAACCTGAGAGCTGGGCCATGAGGCTTTCCTTTAGTTTCCAAGAAGAGTACTCTTATATGCATGTTGTCTGCTCTGGGCATATATATATTTGATGGCTTTACAAGTGTAGCCATAATAACCTGGAGCATATATGGCATCAGACAAAGGATTATATCTGGCATGACAGCACTACGAGCTGGCTTAACCATGATCATCAGGGTCACGGGAGACACATATAGGAGTTGTATGGTTTTGATTCCATGTGTCTATTATATCTTTCCTACTCTGGTTTGTCATACTGGCTCGTTGGTACGGATGGATACGATACGTTCAACTTGATGTAATCTATCTATCTATCTATCTATCTATCTATCTACATATCTATATATCTATCTATCTATCTACCTATACTAATTCTAGACTCTTAAGAAATTCTCACGCTAATTAGAAATTAGGAGCCATTAATCTGATGGGTCCAAATTATTACGGTCTAGATCAATCCTAGAAATCGATGAATGAATTTTTTTTACTAGGCTCCGGATTGATCCATAAAACGTTGCATGTAATGCTAAAGATCCGTGTTGTACCATTTAAAAAATGGTATGTACTATATGGGCAACAAGTCCAATATAGTTTTTTAAAAAGGCAAGTCCATTCTGGTCACGTAGCTAGGCAAAATACAATTTCCAATTCCTGCCTTGCCGTAACTAGCTTGATTAGATATGGTAAACAAATAGAACTCCTAATATTTCGCCCTCTCCCGAGGATTATCTGCCGCTCCACGCCAGCAAGGCTGATGTCTTTTGCTTCACGCTACTTTTTCTCATAAGATCGTCGTTCGTAAAGAGAAATCCCATAGATGGTGGATCATCTAAAGAAAAAGTCCTAGCAAGTCTGCCGAGGCCTAGCGAGCTTGCCGGCTTTGTAGTCCTCATGCCGCCATCATGCGTGTCAATGGGCGCCATCTATTGTGGCTTATGGTCCAAGTCATCACAAATCAATCTATTCAAAGGGCGATGAGGGCGGGTGCGGGGGCGACCAGAGGGGCGACCACGGACGTGCCGCCATCATCGGCCGGGGATCGAAGGCGGGTCGGCAGCCGGTTCTGGGCTTTGGCAGACTCCAATGAGGATGATGTGGACGAGGATGGGGATGGGAGCCCGGCGGCCTCCCCGTCGCCGCCGACCCCATCTGATCTCAGCTGCGAGTTTTTCCATTCCGGCTACGACGAAGATGAAATGGCAAGGACGGTCGACAAAGTCTTGCCCCCCGACGATCCGGCCAGATTTGGACTTCATGCGGGAGAGAAGAAGGAGATGATAGGTCGCGTCGTTCATCGGAGAATGGCGGCGACGATGATCAGGCCATGGAAGGGCCTCGTGCCTAAGGTAAGTCTCCCAAACTTAACGTTTTTCGATATGATTCGTCCAGATTCGTGGATTACTATTACGAGAAGGAAAGCACGCCGGGCAGTGCCTCGATCGGCGTGGTGGTGACCGCGGCTGCCACACCAGCGAACCCGGCGATCCAGATCACGGCAGCTCGTCAGGCGCGTTTGAATTCGCTCCTGGGCTTTAGTGGGCCGGTTATGTCTGAAACTTCACTAAAATTTGTTGGTCCGGGCACAGCTGGGTATGAGGCCCATGCTAGTCCGGTTTCTATCGATATTGAACGTGTCGTCGCATGCAATAGGTCGATCGATCTATTGACTTCGCGTTCGTCCTCGCTGCGCGCTAGGGTTCATCGGCGAGGGAAGCCTGGCTTCCGTTCCTATGGTCATGGCCGCGCTAAGCGAATTCCTCCCCTCGGGGCCATGACTGGCCGAGGGGCTAGTGTGCCGCCGGGGAAGAAGCCCGTTGTCCCGGCCGGGGCTGGCCGCACCGGGGGTGCGCCGCTGCCGGCTTCTGGCAATGGTTGTGGAGCAGCGCCGCCGCTGGCTTCTGGCACTGGTCGTGGAGCAGCGGTACTGCCCTAGACCTCCGGTGGTCATTGGGACTGCGCAAAGGATTGCGGGGCGAGGAGGTGGTCACCCCGGGGCTCGACCGCCGGCATAGTGCCCGACGGCGGTGCCTGATGTGGGTCGGGGTGGGACGGTTCATGGTCCTCGGCCGCCGGCGCAAGGCCCGCCTGTGGTTGCCGCTGCGGGGCGGGGTGGTGCGCATGGTCCGAGGCCGCCTCAGCCTGGGAACCAGGTCGTGACGCCCGGTCATCAACCTCGGGCGGCTCCCCCGCCTCACTACGTCGCGAGGCCATCGCACAAACGGCATGGGCCGGTGCAGACGCATGCACCGCTGCCTCAAAACGTGGGTGCTGGAGGTGCTTCTGGACTGCCCCGAGGACAATGGGGTGACGATGGTTTCAATGCGTATGGTGATGGCCCACACCGTGGTTCGTCGTCGATGGGTGGTGTCTGCGGATATGCTTGGCAGAGTGATGGTACAGCGGAGAGACCTTTTCTCGGTCCTCCGGGTGGTTTTGTTGAGGGGGCGTCTAGCCCTGACTATCGGCAGCAGGGTGGATACAGTGGTCATCATGGTGGTCGAGGTGGTCGTTTCCATCTCCGAAAGCTTCCTCCGCCTGTTGTCGTCGAGCAGACGGCCGCCGCCGGGGCTGCTGAGACGCCAGAACTGTCCGGTCAGGCTATGGATGTGGTGACGGCGCTCGCCAATGCTGAGATACTTGGGACTGAGACCACGGCGTCGGCCTCGGTGGAGGTGGCAGACATGGCTGACTCGGACAGAGCGTCCAAGTGGGCGCAAGAAGGAGAAAATGTTGTGCTATCGTTGAAGGAAATATGCCCTAGAGGCAATAATAAAGTTATTATTTATTTCCTTATTTCATGATAAATGTTTATTATTCATGCTAGAATTGTATTAACCGGAAACATAATACATGTGTGAATACATAGACAAACATAGTGTCACTAGTATGCCTCTACTTGACTAGCTCGTGAATCAAAGATGGTTAAGTTTCCTAGCCATAGACATGAGTTGTCATTTGATTAACGGGATCACATCATTAGGAGAATGATGTGATTGACATGACCCATTCTGTTAGCCTAGCACTTGATCTTTAGTATGTTGCTATTGCTTTCTTCATGACTTATACATGTTCCTGTAACTATGAGATTATGCAACTCCCGTTTGCTGGAGGAACACTTTGGGTTCTACCAAACGTCACAATGTAACTGGGTGATTATAAAGAAGTACTACAGGTGTCTCCAAAGGTACATGTTGGGTTGGCGTATTTCGAGATTAGGTTTTGTCACTCCGATTGTTGGAGAGGTATCTCTGGGCCCTCTCGGTAATGCACATCACTATAAGCCTTGCAAGCAATGTGACTAATGAGTTAGTTGCGGGATGATGCATTATGTAACGAGTAAAGAGACTTGCCGGTAACGAGATTGAACTAGGTATTGAGATACCGATGATCGAATCTCGGGCAAGTAACATACCGATGACAAAGGGAACAAAGTATGTTGTTATGCAGTTTGACCGATAAAGATCTTCGGAGAATATGTAGGAGCCAATATGAGCATCCAGGTTCCACTATTGGTTATTGACCGAGAATAGTTCTAGGTCATGTCTACATAGTTCTCGAACCCGTAGGGTCCGCACGCTTAAGGTTTCGATGACAGTTATATTATGATTTTATGAGTTCTGATGTACCGAAGGAGTTCGGAGTCTCGGATGAGAATGGGGACATGACGAGGAGTCTCGAAATGGTCGAGACGTAAAGATCGATATATTGGACGACTATATTCGGAGTTCGGAAAGGTTCCGAGTGATTCGGGTATTTTTTGGAGTACCGGAGAGTTACGGGAATTCACCGGGGAGTAGATGGGCCTTATTGGGCCATACGGGAATAGAGGAGAGAGGCCGAAAGGAAGGAGGCGCGCAGCCCCCCTCTGGTCCGGATTGGACAAGGGGTGCGGCCCCCCTTTCCTTCCTCCTCTCCCCCTCTTTCCCCCTTCTCCTACTCCAACAAGGAAGGAGGAAGTCCTACTCCCGGTGGGAGTCCTACTCCCCTTGGCGCGCCCCTCCTAGGCCGGCCGCCCCCTCCCCCCTTGCTCCTTTATATACGGGGGCAGGGGGGCACCTCTAGGCACAACAACACAATTTGATCTTCGTGATCGTTCTTTAGCTGTGTGCGGTGCCCCCCTCCACCATATTCCACCTTGGTCATATCGTCGCGGAGTTTAGGCGAAGCCCTGCGCCGGTAGAACATCATCATCGTCACCACGCCGTCGTGCTGACGGAACTCATCCCCAACACTTTGCTGGATCGCAGTCCGGGGGTCGTCATCGAGCTGAACGTGTGCTGAACTCGGAGGTGCCGTACGTTCGGTACTTGGATCGGTCAGATCGTGAAGACGTACGACTACATCAACCGCGTTGTCATAACGCTTCCGCTTACGGTCTACGAGGGTATGTGGACATTACTCTCCCCTCTCGTTGCTATGCATCACCATGATCTTGCATGTGCGTACGAAAATTTTGAAATTACTACGTTCCCCAACAGTGGCATCCGAGCCAGGTTTTATGCGTAGATGTCATATGCACGAGTAGAACACAAGTGAGTTGTGGGCGATACAAGTCTTACTCTTACCAGCATGTCATACTTTGGTTCGGCGGTATTGTGAGATGAAGCGGCCCGGACCGACATTACGCGTACGCTTACGCGAGACTGGTTTCACCGTTACGAGCACTCGTGCTTAAAGGTGGCTGGCGGGTGTCTGTCTCTCTCACTTTAGCTGAATTGAGTGTGGCTACGCCCGGTCCTTGCGAAGGTTAAAACAGCACTAACTTGACGAACTATCATTGTGGTTTTGATGCGTAGGTAAGAACGGTTCTTGCTAAGCCCATAGCAGCCACGTAAAACTTGCAACAACAAAGTAGAGGACGTCTAACTTGTTTTTGCAGGGCATGTTGTGATGTGATATGGTCAAGATGTGA
Source organism: Triticum dicoccoides (assembly GCF_002162155.2). Lineage (NCBI taxonomy): Eukaryota > Viridiplantae > Streptophyta > Magnoliopsida > Poales > Poaceae > Triticum > Triticum dicoccoides. The sequence goes on from NC_041393.1 coordinate 667,986,910, forward strand.
TGCTATATTTTATTGTGTGAGATGATCATGTTTTGTAACCGAAGTTATCGGCAACTGGCAGGAGCCATATGGTTGTCGCTTTATTGTATGAAATGCAAACGCCCTGTAATTGCTTTACTTTATCACTAAGCGGTAGCGATAGTCGTAGAAGCAATAGATGGCGTAAACGACAACGATGCTACGATGGAGATCAAGGTGTCGCACCGGTGACGATGGTGATCACGACGGTGCTTTGGAGATGGAGATCACAAGCACAAGATGATGATGGCCATATCATATCACTTATATTGATTGCATGTGATGTTTATCCTTTATGCATCTTATCTTTCTTTGATTGACGGTAGCATTATAAGATGATCTCTCACTAATTATCAAGAAGTGTTCTCCCTGAGTATGCACCGTTGCCAAAGTTCGTTGTGCCCAGACACCACGTGATGATCGGGTGTGATAAGCTCTACGTCCATCTACAACGGGTGCAAGCCAGTTTTGCACACGCGGAATACTCAGGTTAAACTTGACGAGCCTAGCATATGCAGATATGGCCTCGGAACACGAAGACCGAAAGGTCGAGCGTGAATCATATAGTAGATATGATCAACATAATGATGTTCACCATTGAAAGCTACTCCATTTCACGTGATGATCGGTTATGGTTTAGTTGATTTGGATCACGTAATCACTTAGAGGATTAGAGGGATGTCTTTCTAAGTGCGAGTTCTTAAGTAATATGATTAATTGAACTTAAATTTATCATGAACTTGGTCCTGGTAGTATTTTGCAAATTATGTTGTAGGTCAATAGCTTGCGTTGTTGCTTTCATATGTTCCTAGAGAAAATAGTGTTGAAAAATGTTAGTAGCAATGATGCGGATTGGATCTGTGATCTGAGGTTTATCCTCATTGCTGCGCAGAAGAATTATGTCCTTGATGCACCGCTAGGTGACAAACCTATTGCAGGAGCAGATGCAGACGTTACGAACATTTGGCTAGCTCAATATGATGACTACTTGATAGTTTAGTGCACCATGCTTAACGGCTTAGAATCGGGACTTCAAAGACGTTTTGAATGTCATGGACCATATGAGATGTTCCAGGAATTGAAGTTAATATTTCAAGCAAATACCCGAGTTGAGAGATATGAAGTCTCCAACAAGTTCTATTGCTAAAAGATGGAGGAGAATCGCTCAACTAGTGAGCATGTGCTCACATTGTCTGGGTACTACAATCGCTTGAATCAAGTGGGAGTTAATCTTCCAGATAAGATAGTGATTGACAGAATTCTCTAGTCACCACCACCAAGTTAGTAGAACTTCGTGATGAATTATAATGCAAGGGATGACGAAAACGATTCCCGAGCTCTTCGTGATGCTGAAATCGACGAAGGTAGAACTCAAGAAAGAGCATCAAGTGTTGATGATTGACAAGACCACTAGTTTCAAGAAAAGGGCAAAGGGAAAGAAAGGGAACTTCAAGCAGAATGGCAAGCAAGTTGTCACTCCCGCGAAGAAGCCCAAAGCTGGACCAAAGCCCGAAACTGAGTGATTATACTGCAAAGGAAATGGTCACTAGAAGCGGAAATCCCTTGAATATTTGGTGGATAAGAAGGATGGCAAGTCAACAAGGGTATATTTGATATACATGTTATTGATGTGTACCTTACTAGTGTTTATAGTAACCCCTGAGTATTTGATACTTGTTCGGTTGCTAAGATTAGTAACTCGAAATAGGAGTTACAGAATAAATAGAAACTAGTTGAGGGTGAAGTGACAATGTGTGTTGGAAGTGGTTCCAAGATTGATATGATCATCATCGCACACTCCCTATACTTTCGGGATTAGTGTTAAACCTAAATAAATGTTATTTGGCATTTGCGTTGAGCATGAATATGATTTGATCATGTTTATTGCAATACGGTTATTCATTTAAAGTCAGAGAATAATTGTTGTTCTGTTTACATGAATAAGACCTTCGATGGTCATACACCCAATGAACATAGTTTGTTGGATCTCGATCGTAGTGATACACATATTCATAATATTGATGCCAAAAGATGAAAAGTTAATAATGATAGTGCAACTTGTTTGTGGCACTGCCGTTTGGGTCATATCTGTGTAAAGCGCATGAAAGAAACTTCATAAAGATGGATTTTTGGAATCACTTGGTTATGAATCATTTGATGCTTGCGAACCGTGCCTTTTGGGCAAGATGACTAAAACTCTGTTCTCCGGAACAATGGAACAAGCTACTGACTTATTGGAAATAATACATACCGATGTATTAGATCCAATGAGTGTTGATGCTCGTGACAAGTATCGTTATTTTCTGACCTTCACAAGATGAATTGAGCAGATATGAGTATATCTACTTGATGAAACATAAGTCTGAAATAATTGAAAGGTTCAAAGAATTTCAGAGTGAAGTGGAAAAATCATTATAACAAGAAAATAAAGTTTCTACGATCTGATCGTGGAGACGAATATTTGAGTTATGAGTTTGGTCTTCATTTGAAACAATGTGAAATAGTTTCGCAACTCACGCCATCTGGAACACCACAATGTAATGGTGTGTCTGAACGTCGTAATCGTACTTTACTAGATATGGTGCGATCTATGATATCTCTTATCGGTTTACCACTATCGTTTTAGGGGTTATGCATTAGAGATAGCTGCATTCACGTTAAAAGGGCACCATCTAAATCCGTTGAGACGACATTGTATGAACTATGGTTTAGCAGTAAACCTAAGCTGTCGTTTCTTAAAGTTTGGAGTTGCGATGCTTATATGAAAAAGGTTTTCAACCTGATAAGCTCGAACCCAAATCGGAGAACTGCGTCTTCATAGAATACCCAAAGGAAACTTATGGGTACTCCTTCTATCACAGATCCGAAGGCAAAACATTCGTTGGTAAGAATGGATCCTTTCTAGAGAAGGAGTTTCTCTCGAAAGAAGTGAGTGGGAGGAAAGTAGAACTTGATGAGGTAACTGTACCTGCTCCCTTATTGGAAATTAGTTCATCACAGAAATCTGTTTCTGTGACTACTACACCAATTAGTGAGGAAGTTAATAATGATGATCATGAAACTTCAGATTAAGTTACTACAGAACCTCGTAGGTTTTCCAGAGTAAGATCCGCACCAGAGTGGTACGGTAATCCTGTTCTGGAATTTATGTTACTAGACCATGACGAACCTATGAACTATGAAGAAGCAATGGTGAGCCCAGATTCCGCAAAATGGCTTGAGGCCTTGAGATCTGAGATGAGATCCATGTATGAAAACAAAGTATGGACTTTGATTGACTTGCCCAATGATCGGCGAGACATTGAGATTAAATGGATCTTCAAGAGGAATACGGACGCTGATAGTGTTACTATCTACAAAGCTAGAATTGTCGCAAAAGGTTTTCGACAAGTTCAAGGTGTTGACTACGATGATAGTTTTTCACTCGTATCTATGCTTAAGTCTATCTGAATCATGTTAGCAATTGCCACATTTTATGAAATCTGGCAAATGGATAAACAAAACTGCATTCCTTAATGGATTTATTAAAGAAGAGTTGTATATGATACAACCAGAAGGTTTTGTCAATCCTAAAGGTGCTAACAAAATGTGCAAGCTCCAGCGATCCATCTATGGACTAGTGCAAGCATCTCGGAGTTGGAATATACGCTTCGATGAGTTGATCAAAGCATATGGTTTTATACAGACTTTTGGAAAGGCCTGTATTTACAAGAAAGTGAGTGGGAGCTCTGTAGCATTTCTGATATTATATGTGCAAGACATATTGTTGATTGGAAATGATATAGAATTTCTGGATAGCATAAAAGGATACTTGAATAAAAGGTTTTTCAATGAAAGACCTCGGTGAAGCTGCTTACATATTGAGCATCAAGATCTATTGAGATAGATCAAGACGCTTGATTAGTTTTTCAATGAAGTACATACCTTGTCAAGATTTTGAAGTAGTTCAAAATGGAATAGTCAAAGAAAGAGTTCTTGCTTGTGATGCAAAGGTGTGAAGTTGAGTAAGACTCAAGACCCGACCATGGCAGAAAATAGAAAGAGAATGAAAAGTCATTCCCTATGCCTCAGTCATAGGTTCTATAAAGTATGCTATGCTTTGTACCAGACCTATTGTATACCTTGCTCTTTATTAGGCAAGGGAGTACAATAGCGATCTAGGAGTAGATCACTGGACATTGGTCAAGAATATCCTTAGTGAGGACTAAGGAATTATTTCTCAATTATGGAGGTGATAAAAGAGCCCGTCATAAAGAGTTACATCGGTGCAAGCTTACACACCGATCCAGATGACTCTAAGTCTCAATCTGGATACATACTGAAAGTGGGAGCAATTAGCTAGAGTAGCTCCGTGCAGAGCATTGTAGACATAGAATATTTTCAAAATACATGCGGCTCTGAATGTGACAGAACCATTGACTAAGCTTCTCTCATGAGCAAAACATGATCATACCTTTGTACTCTTTGGGTGTTAATCACATAGCAATGTGAACTAGATTATTGACTCTAGTAAACCCTTTGGGTGTTGGTCACATGAAGATGTGAACTATGGGTGTTAATCATATACAGATATGAATATTGGTATTAAATCACATGGCGGCGTGAACTAGATTATTGCCTCTAGTGCAAGTGGGAGACTGAAGGAAATATGCCCTAGAGGCAATAATAAAGTTATTATTTATTTCCTTATTTCATGATAAATGTTTATTATTCATGCTAGAATTGTATTAACCGGAAACATAATACATGTGTGAATACATAGACAAACATAGTGTCACTAGTCTGCCTCTACTTGACTAGCTCGTGAATCAAAGATGGTTAAGTTTCCTAGACATAGACATGAGTTGTCATTTGATTAACGGGATCACATCATTAGGAGAATGGTGTGATTGACATGACCCATTCCATTAGCCTAGCACTTGATCGTTTAGTATGTTGCTATTGCTTTCTTCATGACTTATACATGTTCCTGTAACTATGAGATTATGCAACTCCCGTTTGTCGGAGGAACACTTTGGGTGCTACCAAACGTCACAACGTAACTGGGTGATTATAAAGGAGTACTACAGGTGTCTCCAAAGTTACATGTTGGGTTGGCGTATTTCGAGATTAGGTTTTGTCACCCCGATTGTCGGAGAGGTATCTCTGGGCCCTCTCGGTAATGCACATCACTATAAGCCTTGCAAGCAATGTGACTAATGAGTTAGTTGCGGGATGATGCATTATGTAACGAGTAACGAGACTTGCCGGTAACGAGATTGAACTAGGTATTGAGATACCGACGATCGAATCTCGGGCAACTAACATACCGATGACAAAGGGAACAAAGTATGGTGTTATGCGGTTTGACCGATAAAGATCTTCGGAGAATATGTAGGAGCCAATATGAGCATCTAGGTGCCGCTATTGGTTATTGACCGAGAATAGTTCTAGGTCATGTCTACATAGTTCTCGAACCCGTAGGGTCCGCACGCTTAAGGTTTCGATGACAGTTATATTATGAGTTTATGAGTTTTGATGTACCGAAGGAGTTCGGAGTCCCGGATGAGAATGGGGACATGACGAGGAGTCTCGAAATGGTCGAGACGTAAAGATCGATATATTGGACGACTATATTCAGAGTTCGGAAAGGTTCCAAGTGATTCGGGTATTTTTCGGAGTACCGGAGAGTTACGGGAATTCGCCGGGGAGTATATGGGCCTTATTGGGCCATACGGGAATAGAGGAGAGAGGCCGAAAGGAAGGAGGCGCACAGCCCCCCTCTGGTCCTAATTGGACAAGGGGTGCGGCCCCCCTTTCCTTCCTCCTCTCCCCCTCTTTCCCCCTTCTCCTACTCCAACAAGGAAGGAGGGAGTCCTACTCCCGGTGGGAGTAGGACTCCCCTTGGCGCGCCCCTCCTAGGCCGGCCGCCCCCTCCCCCCTTGCTCCTTTATATACGGGGGCAGGGGGGCACCTCTAGGCACAACAACACAAGTTGAACTTCGTGATCGTTCCTTAGCCGTGTGCGGTGCCCCCCTCCACCATATTCCACCTCGGTCATATCGTCGCGGAGTTTAGGCGAAGCCCTGCGCCGGTAGAACATCATCATCGTCACCACGCCGTCGTGCTGACGGAACTCATCCCCGACACTTTGCTGGATCGGAGTCCGGGGGTCGTCATCGAGCTGAACGTGTGCTGAACTCGGAGGTGTCGTACGTTCGGTACTTGGATCGGTCGGATCGTGAAGACGTACGACTACATCAACCGCGTTGTCATAACGCTTCCGCTTACGGTCTACGAGGGTACGTGGGCATTACTCTCCCCTCTCGTTGCTATGCATCACCATGATCTTGCGTGTGCGTAGGAAAATTTTGAAATTACTACGTTCCCCAACAATCGTTGTGGACAGAAGGGTCACTTTATTGCTAAATGTGTGGCTGAACTTTGCGATACTTGTGGCAAGCTGGCACATGATACGGGGGAATGCCAAATTTTGCGTGATCAGATGCCGACTCTTACTATGTATGGAGTGTACTATGCTGAGCTGACGTTCTTTGAGTCTCCTAGTGCGAGAGAGATACCAGAGAGACCCAGAGTATGACCACTAGGGTGGTGAAAGTTACCAATGGAGATGTCTTTGAGACTCAGATTGTGCAGAGGCTTAAGGAGTTAGCTCCAGGTGACTTCCAGTGGGAGCTTGCTAGTCTCGACGCCAACATGTTTAAGGTTGATCTCCCATCGGTTGAGGATTTGCAGAGACTTCTGAGTTTTGGGTTGTGCAGAGTACCTGGCACTGAATGTATCCTGGAGTTCCACGAGTGGAAGAAGGTCGAGCCTCAGGGCAAGCCTCTTACTCAGGTATGGTTACGTTTTTCCGGGGCTCCCTCGAAGCCGATGCATCATGCTAGGGTCGTGGCTAGCTTGGGCATTATGGTGGGGAAAACTGAGAGAGTGGATATGGCTTTTACCCGAGCTCACTGGGTAGCCAAACTGCTGGTGAGTGTTCTGGATATTGAGTCCATGCCTGATGTGGTCAAGTGGACATATAGGGGCCAGATTTACAACCCCGAGATTGAGTTTGAGGATGTTGATTTGTTCGCTGAGGCTATCAATGGGACTGATATAGACATTCATGAGGGAGATGACTGCTCGGGTGCTAAGGAGGCACCAGTCGATGATGCTGGACGAGAATTGTCCAATGGATCGGGGTCCATTTCTCAGATGCCCGGGGATGGGGCGGCACCACCCTCTTCGGTGTCAATGACTTCTCTGAGATTTGGGTCATTTGAGCCTGCTTCGGCGCCTCCCGGACTCTGGAGTGACCGGATGGAGTCTGACGATGTGTTCGAGCGCATGTTACGTACCCTGGATTTTGAGGATGCTGATAGTCCCGTTCTTGGGGGCTTGACGACCTCGGTCGAGGGGGGGGAGCTTGGGCAGGTGGCCACTATTTCTCCTGCTCCACCCGTTGTCTCACCTCAGGCCACGGTACCGGGTTTGGAGGTTGTACCTAGGGGAGGGGGTCCGGGGAAGGTGGCCTCGGCGCCTTCTTCTCCTATCGCGGCGACGAAGCTGAAGTTGGCCGCTCAGCTTACAAGAGGGGGCTCAGGGCAGGTGGCCTCGACTCCCTCTTCCCTTGTGGCGCCTAGGGTGGTCGCACCACTTCTGGCGCCGGCGAGTCCCTCTAGCCAGAGGGCCGGTGAGGGAGTCCCGGATTAGGGGGTGTCCGGATAGCCGGACTACCATCATCGGCCGAACTATCATCGGCCGGACTATCATCATCGACCGGACTCCAAGACTATGAAGATACAAGATTGAAGACTTCATCACGTGTCTGGATGGGACTTTCCTTGGCGTGGAAGGCAAGCTTGGCGATACGGATATGTAGATCTCCTACCATTGTAACCGACTCTATGTAACCCTAGCCCTCTCCGATGTCTATATAAACCGGATGGCTCTAGTCCGTAGGACAACAACAATCATTACAATCATACCATAGGCTAGCTTCTAGGGTTTAGCCTCCTTGATCTCGTGGTAGATCCACTCTTGTAAACGTCTACAATATCAATATCAATCAAGCAGGACATAGGGTTTTACCTCCATCGAGAGGGCCCGAACCTGGGTAAAACATCGTGTCCCTTGTCTCCTGTTACCATCCGCCTAGACGCACAGTTCGGGACCCCCTACCCGAGATCCGCCGGTTTTGACACCGACATTGGTGCTTTCATTGAGAGTTCCTCTGTGCCGTCACCGATAGGAAGGATGCCTCCTCCCGTCTTCAAGGACGGTATTTTCGCCAAAGGAGCCTTGGCCGCCGGCCAAACTATCCGGCTAGGTGGTTTTCTTATGACCGCCTGTCCGGCCACCGCTTCGACAATGACCTCTCAAGTCGTCAAAAGCAATCTTCACGTCCGCTCGGAATTTGCCGAGCGGCTGGATCCAATAGAGCTCTTGTCCATAAACGAGCTCTTGGATCGCATCACTGCCCTGGGAGTCACTACAGACTACAATCAGATTGGGCTTAAAACCGATCTGAGAGAGATTAACTCTCCCTAGGTCACCCACCACGTTGCATTGGTAGAGGAACAATGCGGCGACTCTTCTCCTGTATTGAAACCTAGTCAGGTCCGGGCTCCCGAACGCCCCATGCCGGATTCCCGTGGAGGGACGGACTTCGATCAAGCACTGAACTTAAAGTCAGGCATCGGACCAGACTCGTTGGACAACGTCCAGCAATCCAAGCTTCCAAATTTGGAAACTTCTCGGCCTTCGAGCCTTGAGATGGGTACGGTTCCGGACTTGATTCCACCCACCCGCCCAGACATATGCGATCCATCTCTAATCCGGCAAGAGCCCGCTGAGACAGTACATCACTACTGGGCCAGATTCCTCCTGGTTATAGACAGGATAAAGGACTGCCGAGAGGAAAACGCAATCTCAATTTTTTGCAATAATTGCACGGACGAGGGAATCTTGAACGCCGTCAGCCGTCGTGAAATTACACGCTTCGCCGACCTGGCGTCCATAGTACGAAAGTACTGTGCGATGGAGAGTTTCCGGACAACCGAAAATAAGTTTTGGGACAATCCGGCCCTGAATACAACCCTAGTCCGCAACAAAAGGGTGCATTACACTCAGGCACCAGATACAAAAACCAAAAAGCAAAAACCCCATAAAGGGCACGGAACCGTACTGGAGGGATGGCTTAGCGGACCCTGTAAAATTCACAGTACAGAAGGCGCCGTCCCAACACATAGCCTTCGAGCATGTTGGATATTACGGCAGGTGGCCAAAAGTGGAGAGGAGCTTCTAGCCCCGGAAAACCACTCCAACAACATCGGTATGGTATCAACAGTCTTCGAGACTTTCGCATCAAATAATATGCGGAAACGAACTATCTGCAGCCTCGCCGATGTCTACCAAGTAGCAACAACCAATCCATGGAGCGACACAGCCATCACCTTCAACGCCAGTGACGAACCTAAATTCCGAACAGCCCGAGCTCTAGCCGCACTGGTACTTAGTCCAATAGTGGACGGCTTTCGACTTACAAAAGTCCTCATGGATGGCGGCAGCGGATTAAACCTCATCTACGAGGAAACCCTTCAAAAAATGGAAATAGACTAGAGCCGCATTGAGCGAAGCAGCACAACCTTTAGAGGAATAATCCCTAGCCGGGAGGCGCGCTGCACAGGAAAAATCACACTCGATGTGTTATTCGGCTCGCCAGACAATTACAGATCCGAAGAAGTCACGTTCCAAGTGGCCCCGTTCAACAGCGGATATCACGCTATATTAGGACGAGAGGCATTCACAATTTTTCAAGCCGTACCCCATTACGGGTACATGAAGCTCAAAATGCTTGGGCCCGGCAGAATAATCACTCTCGTTAGTGATTCGGACACAGCACTCTGCGCCGAAAACAAGACAGCCACATTAGCCTTAGAGGCACTATCCGAAGCCCTAGCGGCAGAGGAACTCATCGCGCTGCGCTCTACGGTGAAAAGGGACGATGTGATACTCGATAAGAGATCCAAGTCCACCTCCTTTAAACCAGCAGATGAAATAGTAAAATTCCAGGTCCACCCAACGGACCCGACAAAGACGGCCTCCATCGGGGCACAATTGAACCCTGATGTAGACGCCGCACTGCGAGAATTCCTTCGGGAAAATTGGGACATTTTTGCCTGGCACCCCTCGGATATGCCCGGAATCCCACGCAGATTGGCAGAACACAGCCTAAACATCCTAAAAGGATTCAAGCCAGTCAAACAGGCTCTTCGACGATTTTCCGAACCCAAAAGACAGGCAATGGGAGAAGAGCTAGCCAAACTATTGGAAGCCGGATTCATCAGAGACATCAAACATCTGGATTGGCTAGCAAACCTTGTAATGGTACCAAAGAAGGACAAATCCTGGCGCCTATGTGTCGATTTCAAAGACCTAAATAAAGCCTGCCCAAAGGATCCCTTCCCCCTCCCCCGCATCGACCAAATCATCGATGCCACTGTAGGGCACAACTCATTGTGCTTCCTGGACGCATACTCCGGCTATCATCAAATCAAGATGGCAGAAGCGGATCAAGCCGCAACGGCATTCATCACTCCATATGGACCATTCTGCTTCAACACGATGCCCTTCGGACTTAAAAACGCCAGCGCAACATATCAACGCATGATTCAGACATGTCTGGCTACCCAGATCGGCAAAACAGTAGAGGCATACGTAGACGACGTAGTCGTCAAAACTAAACACGTCGAAACTCTAGTAGATGACTTGAGGCTCACATTCGACAACCTCAGAGCATATGACATCAAGCTGAATCCGGAAAAATGCGTTTTCGGCGTACCAGCTGGAAAGCTGCTGGGCTTCATCGTATCCGGTAGAGGAATTGAAGCAAACCCAGCCAAGATCCGAGCTCTGTCACAGCTAGATATCCCAAAAGACCTCAAGCAAATACAAAAATTGACTGGATGCGTGGCGGCTCTAAGCCGCTTTATCTCCCGTCTAGGAGAAAAGGCATTGCCCCTCTATCGCCTCCTTAGGCGCACCGAACACTTCGAGTGGACGGATGCTGCCACCGCCGGACTCGAAGAAATAAAGGCCATATTGGCAACAAATCTGGTCTTGGCTGCGCCCAACCTGGGCGAACCAATGTTGTTATACACCGCAGCAACGCATCAAGTTGTAAGTGCGGTACTCGTCGTCGAACGAGAGACAGAAGGGCATAAATTCCCTCTTCAAAAACCAGTATACTACGTATCCACTGTGTTAACCCCCTGCAAGTCCCGTTACCCGCACTATCAGAAGATAGCATACGCGGTGTTCATGGCATCCCGGAAGCTCCGACACTACTTTCAAGAGTGTTCGATAACAGTGGCCTCTGAAGTACCACTTAACGACATTATAAACAACCGCGACGCGACGGGCAGGATTGCAAAATGGGCCATTGAGCTCTTACCATTTGATATAACTTACAAACCTCGGCGAGCTATAAAGTCACAAGTTTTGGCAGACTTTGTCGCTGAATGGACTGAAGCCGAACTCCCTAAAGAGTACGGCGCATACTCCAATTGGATTATGCACTTCGACGGCTCTAAAATGTTAGCCGGATTGGGGGCTGGCGTCGTATTGACATCCCCGACCGGAGACACAATCCAATACGTACTTCAGATAATGTACACGGACTCCAACAACGCAGTCGAATACGAGGCCCTTTTACATGGTCTCCGGATGGTAATCTCCATGGGCATTCAACGCCTAGAGGTGCGCGGGGATTCAAACCTCGCAATATCCCAAATAAACGGAGACTTTGACGCCAAAGATCAGAAAATGGCAGCATACCACAACGCTGTCCTAAAAATGTCAGCCCGATTTGAAGGACTTGAATTCCATCACGTAGCCCGGGATAATAACCAAGCAGCCGACGTACTGGCACGCATCGGCGCAAAACGCGACGTTGTCCCTCCTAACATCTTCCTGGAACGGCTCTTCAAGCCATCCGTACTATGGGAATAGGAGTCCGGAAATAACAAACCGGAACAAGCCGCACCAACCGGCGATTCAGCCGATGACATAACACCTTCAGCCCACGACATAATGGCAGTAATTGCCCCGTGGACAGAACCATTCCTCGCCTACTTGCTTAGGCAGGAGCTTCCCGAAGACCAAAATGAGGCCCGATGCATTGTCCGGCGATCTAAAGCCTACAAGGTCTATGAGGGAGAACTTTATAAGAAAAGCACAACCGGAGTCCTTCAAAGGTGTATCTCCGAAGAGGAAGGGCGAAACCTCCTGGCTGAAATTCATGCCGGACTAGGCGGACACCACGCCGCAGCTCAGGCCCTTGTAGGAAAGGCATTCCGTACAGGATTTTATTGGCCGACGGCCCGAGCAGATGCTCAGGACTTAGTCCAAAGATGTGTCGGTTGTCAGCTCTTTGCTAATCAAAGCCATATGCCACCCACCTCCCTCAAAACTATACCCATTACCTGGCCGTTCGCGGTCTGGGGGCTTGACATGGTTGGACCACTTAAAGGGGGAACCCACAAGCAAAGGTACCTATTGGTCATGGTGGATAAATTCACCAAATGGATAGAGGCCAAGCCAGTTAAAACGGCAGAGTCCGGACCAGTGATAGACTTTATATCCGGGGTAGTACACCGTTATGGTGTCCCCCACAGCATCATCACCGATAACGGCACGAACTTCACGGCCGATGAGGTTAAATCATGGTGCAAAAATATGGGCATCAAGCTCGATTACGCTTCAGTCTATCATCCTCAAACCAACGGTCAAGTGGAACGAGCAAATGGTCTAATAATGAGCGGCATCAAACCCAGACTAGTGCGGTCCCTTACGAAATCTGACACGCACTGGGTAGAGGAGCTCGACTCCGTACTCTGGGGGCTGCGGACAATGCCTAACCGTACTACCGGATTCACACCATTTTTTATGGTATACGGCGCAGAAGCAGTTTTGCCCTGCGACATAATTCATGACTCACCTTGAGTGCGCATGTACGAAGAAAGAGAAGCCGATTTGGATCGGCAGGACAGCTTGGACGCATTGGAGGAAGAACGCGACGTCGCCAAGGCTCGTTCCGCATTCTATCAGCAGCAGGCTCGAAGATACCAAAGCAGAGAAGTACGGGCCAAGACTTACAACGTTGGCGAACTGGTTCTACGCCTGCCGGACAAGAAAAACGACAAGCTCAAGCCCAAATGGGAAGGCCCCTTCATCATCGATCAAGTCCTGACCGGCGGAGCGTACCATCTACGAAATGCATCGGATAACCGACTCGAGCCGAACCCATGGAACGCAGCCCGCCTCCGAAGATTCTATGCCTAGCGCCGGACTAAGAGTCCGTCCCTTTCCCCCCGTCCAAACTTTTTTTTTACTTCAGCAGCCTTTTGTTTATCTTTTTCTTCTCAACCCTATTCATCCAAGCCTTAAAGGGCCTACTTGCGCAACGTTCGCGCACAATTGATGTGCTATCCGCACTCATTATACCTGGGGGCTTCTTTACCAGAAGCTTAATTATAAGGGCTTCATGCCCAGCACATGTGTCAAGCCTCCACATGTACCTTTTATTCACCATTATATGCATCGATATGACTTAAGTTTTGTCCAAGATGGGTTGCCTGGCTCCTGTGCTTACCCCTACGTTCCTGATTGTTCGGCTAGGAGCTAAAGGGAGCACCTCTGCGATTGTTACTGCCGGGTCAGCCAGATGTGTACCTCAGACTGGGTGAAGCCGAAAGCTAGCATTCTTAAGGGAATATTCGGTCGGTGACTTAAAAGATGATTTTTTATCCACTTATTTATCTGTCCCCAGATGTTTTTCTGCTTTTTTCGCAGTCCGGACATGCACTTTAGGGCATGCCACCCCAGAGGAAAGGAACCCTTAACGGAACTATTCTCCCTGGAAGATGTTTCTTACTACCCATGTAATATAACATAACTAGTTGGGCACTTGTCTGATAAAGCACTAATGACCCCTACGCCTGGTCTCCATGCATACCCCGGTTGTCTCATAACCGAGAAGGTATTCGGACACACTCCGGACTCTAGGGTCCCGAGGTCGAAGCGAAAAGGTCGGCAAAGACAAACGATCTACAATCCGGCTAGAAGGCATTTTGTAATACATTGTCACATCGACTGATTGTATTCTTCCTCAATCCCGTCTAACAGGTTGTCTAATTTACAGTCCTGTTGGGAAAATTTAGCGGCCAGCTCTACTTGGCCGTATACTAAACTCACAGGGATATCCTTCCCATCGAGCCCCACAGGTCCGACTTCGGCCATGTGGTTGGGATCCGCCTTCTTGTACCGCGTCTTTACCAAGGCCCAGGCCTCCCTGGCACCTTGGCGGCAGGCCGAAATCTTCCATAAATGGAAGCGCTGCCGCACTCCCTGAAGCTTCTCCGCAAGCTCCCCAAGACCCTCGGGTAAGGAGAAGGCTGGCCATAAAGCCTGGATGGCGCCGCTCATTGCCTGCCGAACTCGTTCGATCAGTTGCAACAATTCGGGAAGTTGATCACCCGTTGATACGGGCATCTCCTCCACAGGGCGACCTGTGAGCATACCTGCAGACATATTCTATCAAATTGACTTCCTCGCCGAACTCTTCTTTTCAAAGGAGTTCGCTCAAGCACTTACTATAAATGCCGCGATGAAGCCGCTGATTCTCCTTAACGGAGCCCGACAGCTCGGCCCGAACGCCTTTCAGCTCTTCTCCAAGCTGGGCATGGGCATCCTGGAGTTTGTTCCTTTCATGCTGCACCTTATGCAGCACCCTCTCGCCGGCCTTTAGTTGGCGCAAAAGTTCTTGTCTGTCTGGATCTTGTCCGGCAGCACCTGCAACGTCATTTTTTAGACTTGCGCAAAGGCCAAACGCTACTTATCTTTCTAAAATAATGCGTTACCAGGAGAGGTCCCTGTGTTTCCTCCTGCGCCAGAGAGTGCGGCCTAAAGTTGGGCCTTGCACTCTTGCAGCTCCTGAGACAGTTGGGTATTCTTCTCGGTAAGATCCTACGTTTCATATGATCCTTAAATCAGTTAATATAACTACTTTAAGTCTCGGAGGCTACTGGCATATA
This sequence comes from Triticum dicoccoides, assembly GCF_002162155.2. Classification (NCBI taxonomy): domain Eukaryota; kingdom Viridiplantae; phylum Streptophyta; class Magnoliopsida; order Poales; family Poaceae; genus Triticum; species Triticum dicoccoides. Next base: position 668,002,008 of record NC_041393.1, read on the forward strand.
CAACTATTAAATTCTCTTACCCGTATGTCTTTTACATACTGCTCCGTGGCTCTGGTAAAACCATCTTGAGCAGCACGAAGGTGCGCGTCCCCCACGTTAAAGGCATTCAACACCTCAGGGGAGAAGCACGCGTCACGAAATACTGTCCGGCGGCGCCTATGATTCAGGGCACTCTCCACCTCAGACTTGGTGGCGGACAGTCTGTCGGCATCCTCCATCGGAGGAATGTCCGGCTCGCGCCTTGTGCTCGCCTCCCCCTCCAGACCAGGTGCTGGAGCCTGGCTGGTAGAGGTTGGATTGGCAACCTCCACGCCCGCAGTCCGGCGGACGCTTTTTTCCCTACAAAAGTCATGAGCACTCAAACGCTTCCTAGGAACGTTGCTCTAAATAATGAATTGTGAGCTACACCTTTGCGGCGACATTTCAGTCCGCGCCGCGCTCCTCTTCCGCCTACTGGTCCGGACTGGCCTTTGTTGGCCAGCCGCCGCGGGCTCGGCTTCTCGCCCTAGGGGCGCCTCCTGCACAGCGCCATCGTATATGATGGTCAGAAATAAGCAAGGAAGGAATGACGGTGTCAGGACTTCGGTCGCAATCCCCTGGGAAGCTAGATATAGTCCGGGATAGTCGGCCGTGATGGCGACTAAAGCATTGTCCATGCTGAGCTGATGGAACAACCCGTCGATTAGCTCCACCATTATGTCCGGATCCTCTTCGGAGGCCGGATCCCGGGATCTCTCTGGATCCTCGGGTTGCGGAGCTGGACTTAGCATGTCCACCACGATCCGGCGCAGCTCCTGCATCGGAAGAAGAACACAATATAAGAAACTTAAGTTTCAAAAAGCATGGGTCGGGCACGCAGAGTGTTCGCTTACCCAAGGCCGGGGATTATTCATGGAGAACCCATTTAACGGGTTCGTCCGAAGGAAATCCTCCTTCTCCCCCTTATACATGCCGGACAGGATCGTCACCAGATCTTCGACCGAATCCAGCCCTTTGCGGCTATGACGGGTGGCATCGTCCTCCCCGTTGAAACCCCACATGGGGTGGCCCCTGTATTGTAGTGGCTGCACCACCCGCATAATGCATGTCGCCATGACTCCAATCATGGTCAACCCGGCATGGGCTAGTAACCTTATTCGGCCCATCAAATAATGGACGCTCTTGTCTTCCTCCAGTTGGGGGCTCCGCGGACGCCAACTAAGGCGTTTCTTCAGAGGAGCATTGCTGAACTCTGGGAGGCTGATCCGAACAGGTTCCGGCAGCGGAGCGTCTTCTATATAAAACCATTCCGAAGGCCAGTCTTCGGACGCCTTCTTAGGGGTTCCGGATGGATATCCGGTCCCAGCAATGCGCCATATTTCGGCGCCGCCCACTTGATATATGGACCCCTCGTGAGAATGGGGTACAAGGCAGAACAACCTCTTCCACAGCGTGAAATGGGGCTCGACGCCCAGGAATAGCTCGCAAAGAGCTACGTAACCCACAATATGCAGGATTGAGGCGGGCGTGAGGTGATGAAGCTGGAGTCCGTAGAACTCCAGGAGCCCGCGGAGGAATGGATGTACAGGAAATCCGAGCCCCCTTATCGGATAGGGGACGAAGCATACCCGCTCCCCTTTGTTGGGATTTGGGGTAACCTCCGCTTGCTTCCCACCTTTGTAGGTGGCCAGCCCGGCTCGAACCGGAACCATGAAGGCCGGAGGGAGATATCCCCCCGCTTGGAGCTTCACCAGCTCGTTGTGCGGAACAGAGCATCTCCTCCAATCTCCTGGCGAAGGGCTGGGAGCGCAAGAAGAGGAGCCGCGTTGACGGTCCATGATGGAATGGATTCTTGGTCGAAAGCGCTCCGATGAGTATTTGCGGGAGGAAGATGGTGATTTGGATCTGGATTCTTGCCTCCCTTATAGGCAGATTATTCGCACAACTAGGGGGTAAAACATAAAAGACACACTGGCTTTTCACATTCGCGCGACGCGTGGAAGAAGGCCATTATTGGGCGTGAAAGCCAAGATGTGCAACATTGATGAGGAAGCCGGACACTATTCGGCAGGTACGTAGAACTTGAAGGAGAACCCGCCTTGCAACACCGAAGACTACACACATGCTGGACTTATCGTCATTGAAGCCTGGTTCGGGGGCTACTGAGGGAGTCCCGGATTAGGGGGTGTCCGGATAGCCGGACTACCATCATCGGCCGAACTATCATTGGCCGGACGATCATCATCGACCGGACTCCAAGACTATGAAGATACAAGATTAAAGACTTCGTCCCGTGTCCGGATGGGACTTTCCTTGGCGTGGCAGGCAAGCTTGGCGATACGGATATGTAGATCTCCTACCATTGTAACTGACTCTATGTAACCCTAGCCCTCTCCGGTGTCTATATAAACCGGATGGCTCTAGTCCGTAGGACAACAACAATCATTACAATCATACCATAGGCTAGCTTCTAGGGTTTAGCCTCCTTGATCTCGTGGTAGATCCACTCTTGTAAACGTCTACAATATCAAGATCAATCAAGCAGGACGTAGGGTTTTACCTCCATCGAGAGGGCCCGAACCTGGGTAAAACATCATGTCCCTTGTCTCCTGTTACCATCCGCCTAGACGCACAGTTCGGGACCCCCTACTCGAGATCCGCCGGTTTTGACACCGACGGCCGGGGTGGGTGGGGAGTACGGGTAGGTTGCCCGCGCACTTCCCTCCCCCGGCACGCCTACGCCTCAATGCCGCGGTGCGCGGCTGACATCGGTGGCGCCCTAGAGTTCCCCCCGCCGCTTTTGGCTGCTCCTGCTATTTCTTCGACGGGTGCGGCCCTGCTGGGTGTTGGGGGTGAGGCCGGAGGCCAAACTCCGATGATGGTCACCCGGTAGGAGGTTATTGCATTTGGAGGGATTCCGGATCCGGTCTCTATGGGGCGACGGATGAGCTACCGTCTCCAGGTTCATCCGGAGGTTGATGACATGCAGCAGCGGTGCGCCATGAGGACGGCCAAGCTTCATGACATTGAGGTCACTACTGGTATGTCGGTTAATACCTCTAATTCCATTCTGCACAATCTTCGTGACTCCGTGATGCACCAACCATTACGGCTGTGGGGGTGTGTTGGGGATATACCCCGCGGTATGACCCGACCGGAGATATGACCCGGCTGGGACATGGTGTTTCATTGGTGACCCGGCAGACTATAAGCCGTCGGATACAATCAAGCATTGTAAGCCGGCAGATAAAGTTTAAGCATTGTAAGCCGGCAGACGCAGTCAAGCATTGTAAGCCGGCATACACAGTTAAGCATTGTAAGCCGACAGACACAGTCAAGCATTGTAAGCCGGCAGACACAGTTAAGCATTGTAAGTCGGTAGCCACAGTTAACCATTGTAAGCCGGCGGACACAGTTAAGCATGGTAAGCCGCCAGATAGTTAAGCCAGACAGTTAACCCAGACAGTTAAGCCAGATGGTAAGCCATGTTGTAAGTCAGATGGTAAGCCAGATTGTAAGTTAGATTGTAAGACTGGATTGTAAACCGGCTTACATTAAGAAGCCCAAGACGTTAAGGAGCCCAAGACGTTAGGAAGCCCATGGTGCGAAGCCCATGGTAAGACATCAAAATAGGTTAAGTCCTAATCCAAGTTTGACTCTACATGTAACCCGCCCCTTCAACTTATATAAGGAGGGGCGGGGCACCCCAAAAGAGGGAGCAGAAAATAATCGTTAAGGCTAGACACAACTAGACAAAAACTTGATTTACGGCCTCTCCCTCATGAGCATCATGAGACCTATCCACAAACAGCATGTAGGGCTATTACCGGATGATGTTTTCCGGGTCCCGAAGCTGTCTAAATCCTCGTCTTGTGCGTTGCATCTCTCGTCCTGATCAACCTCTCTCAAGCTATCACATAGATGTGTTGGCCTCACGACTAAGTCCTCACACTAGAACTTCTGTCGTGACAATTCTAGGACAGTTGGCGCCCATCGTGGGGCCTGCGTACGGTGGTGTTGAGTTCTTGGAGGGATCTTCCCGAGGGATCGAGAAGTTCGCAATTTTTCAGATGAAGAATATTCATCGACGAAGGATTTATATTGATTCAATGTCAAGCAGTCAAAGCGACAAATACAAGATTTGTCCAAAGTCAAAAGAAGATAGGGTTACGGTCTCTTTGTTGCTACCGACCGGCGGTTCATCTGATCACTTTTGATCAGCCGAGACTGACTGCAATTTTTTCTCTGAAGTCAGCAAACTACCAGTCCACCGAGCTCGTAAGAATTTTCAGAATCAGCGGCCAGGTCCCATTACTATACGTCAAGCATCTGTCCGATCCACCGTATTTTGTGTGCTGATGTCCGTATACGTTTCAAGTCCCGAGGGCATCAACGGGTAACTGCTGCAATTGTTTACCGTAAGGCATCACCCGAGCAAAGAGTGATCTATCGCTGCTATTTTCTGACATGAGGACCAGAACAAATCGAAGAAGTCATCAAGTAAGGCATCAACCAGTGAAGTTACTATATGTTCTACTATTTCTTTACAAATCAATCTGTGAGCAGTCCAAGCTGGATCAAGGAAAATAGTCAAGGAAAAGGAAAGTCACGGGCGAACGATTCATCAGTTAAAAAAATCATCCAAACAACCACGACCCGGAGAGAATGGGGTCATGGGCGTGGACTTGTTCCACCATCGCTGCAGCCATCACTATGCCTCGAGCCAGCCCCCAAGCCGCCCTCCGCCCAGGGCCGGCCCTGAGGGGGGCAGGGGGGCGGCCACCCCGGGCCCCCAAGGTGGAGGGGCCCCCAAATATGTATTTTGCATTAGGCCTATGATTTAGGCTGCAGTAAAAGAAGTTCGTCTGTGCTGGCCCATCGCCAAAGTGTTAGCAGCTATTGTATGTAGATGGAAATTGTGATACATCGGCATAAGTCACGCATTGACTCGCGGGATCCATGACCAAATGCGTGGATCGCCATCACGAACGCAGCAGGCGCCGCTTTCTCGTCTCACGCCTAGATTGTGGCCGATGAACCAAGAGAGGTTTCTCAAGTAAGAGGCCTTCGCCTGGATCTCAATGGACGTGGTCCGCGCCGGAAATCAGCGGCGGATCGGTGCTGCTATGCTTCGTCTATAGAGGTGAGTTTCGCTGGACGACATCTTCCACTATTTGCACAATTAATCATTCTGATTCTGTGGTTTAATACTGATGTTCACATGGTGCTATAGATCTCAATTCTCAAGCGAAGAAAGAGGTTTTAGATGCAGCTCATGGCGGTTAATTTATAGATGAACTAAGCAATGACGGCACGATTGGGTAATTAACTCCTAATTTAATCATTTGCACAACCAGGTGGGAGTAACTTTGCACTATAGGAAAGGCTTCTTACACCTATTCAGTCCCTAGATTTAGAAGCCGAATCCACAATTCTGCCAGCTTCAGAGCTTCATGCTAAGCTTGAGGCAGAGATGAGATTGAAAGAGCTTCTCCGTGAAGAGGAATTAAAGTGGGCGCTGCGGGCTAAGGTTCGCAAAGTTGTTCAAGGGGACGCGAACACTCAATTCTTTCACATGATCGCCAATGGAAAGCACAGAAAGAAGAGGATCTTTCAGCTTGAACAAGATGAAGGAACGATTTTAGGACAGGAAAACCTAAAATTATACATAACCGAAAACTACAAGCAGTTGTTTGGGCCTCCAGAGGATAATTGCGTATCTCTGTATGAGTCTAGGATTGAGGATGTTCCTCAACTTGCTGCTGATGAGAATGATATTTTGACTGCCTCTTTTTTCGAGAAAGAGGTGTTTGAGGCCATACAGATGAAAAACAATAAAGCCCCAAGACCAGATGGATTTTCAGTGGAGTTCTATAAAAAATGCTGGCATATTATTAAGGGGTATTTGTTACCGATGTTCCATGATTTATTCTCCTCACAGCTTCAGTTATTTCACCTGAATTTTGGAATGATAACCCTGCTTCCTAAGAAAATAGAGGCTGTGAGAATTGAGCAGTTCAAACCCATTTGTCTTCTTAATGTTAGTTTCAAAAAAAATCAAGGTTGGGACTAATAGGCTCACGCAGATTGCGCATTCCGTGGTGCAGCATTCCCAAACTATTTTCATGCCGGACAGAAACATCCTAGAAGGGGTTGTGGTGCTTCATGAAACACTCCACGAGTTTCACACGAAAAAACTAGATGGACTTGTTTTCAAGGTGGATTTCAAGAAAGCGTACGATAAAGTCAAATGGCCTTTCCTTCAACAGGCCTTACATATGAAAGGTTTTGATGAAGTCTGGGTACGCCAGGTAGAATCTTTCACGCAAAAAGGGAATGTTGGAATTGAAGTGAATGACAACATAGGTCATTTTTTCCAGACACATAAGGGCCTGAGACAAGGTGATCTGATGTCTCCTATTTTGTTTAACATTGTGGTTGATATGTTGGCAATTCTAATAGGAAGGGCTAAGGAGGCTAGTCAGGTGGGTTGCTTGGTGCCTCATCTAGTTGATGGAGGTGTGTCTATCCTATAGTACGCTGATGATACGATCATCTTTATGGAGCACGACTTGGAAAAAGCGAGAAATATGAAGCTGGTGTTATGCTTATTTGAACAATTGACCGGGTTAAAGATTAACTTTCATAAAAGTGAATTGTTCTGTTTTGGTAGAGCCAATGAGGAACAAGAGGCTTATAGGCAATTGTTTGGGTGCGAATTGGGCACTTTACCTTTTACGTACTTAGGTATACCCATTCATCATCGTAAGCTGACAAACAGAGAATGGAAGTGCATCGAGGATCGCGTTGAGAAGAAACTGAGTTGCTGGAAGGGCAAGCTCATGTCATACGGAGGCCGGTTAATTCTTATTAATTCGGTGCTCACGAGTATGCCTATGTTTCTCTTGTCTTTCTTCGAAGTTCCAGTTGGAGTTAGGAAAAGGCTGGACTTCTATCGATCCCAATTCTTCTGGCAGAGCGGTGAACTAAAAAGAAAATACAGACTCGCCAAATGGGATATTATTTGTTGACCAAAAGACCAAGGGGGTCTTGGCATTGAAAATCTTGAAGTCAAGAACATATGTCTTCTCAGCAAGTGGTTGTCTAAGTTGTGTGCTGAGACTGATGCCACATGGGCGCAGATTCTCCGTAGTAAGTATCTACAGTCCAAAACTTTGTCCCAGGTGATAGTGAGACCGACAGACTCGCCTTTTTGGAAGGGGCTCATGAGAGTCAAATCAGCCTTTTTCAATAGGACAAAGTTTATTATCAGTAATGGCACTACCACGCGTTTCTGGGAGGATACCTGGCTAGGAGAGATGCTACTCGTGCTTCTGTACCCGTCCCTTTATAGTATTGTTCAACGACGTGATGCTTATGTTGCAACGATATTTCAGTCCATCCCCCTTAATATTGATTTTAGGAGGACGCTTGCCGGCAATCATTGGGAAGTGTGACTTCATTTAGTGAGTAGACTGATGGAGGTTCAGCTATCTCAATAGCCGGATCAATTGCGCTGGAAGCTCACTAGGTCTGGAGAGTTCACAGTTAAATCGATGTATCCCGATGTTATCAACTCTAGTGCCATTCCTAGTTCAAAATATGTTTGGAAAGTCAAATTTCCTTTGAAAATTAAAGTGTTTATGTGGTTTGTACATAAACAAGTCATATTAACTAAGGATAACTTGGCAAAGCGCAACTGGAGAGGATCTACTAGGTGTAGTTTTTGTGATCAGGAAGAAACTATCAAACACCTTTTTCTTGATTTCCCGTTGGCCAAAGTTTTGTGGAGGACGGTGCACATATCCTTTAACATTACTCCTCTGAATTCTGTCAACACGTTATTTGGAATGTGGCTTAATGGGATAGAGTTCGAAACAGCTAGACACATTCGCATAGGAGTATGTGCTTTATTATGGGCAATTTGAAACTGCAGAAATGATTTGATTTTTAACAGAACAACAAATATTCATTTTTTGCAGGTTATCTTTCGAGCCACTGCGCTGATCCGTATGTGGTCGCTACTTAATCCGACGGAGGCCAGGGAGCGTTTGGTTACTGGATCTATCCGGTGGGAGATGGTAGCACGAGATATCTTCAAACGGTTTGGATGGCGGTCATTTAATAGGATAGACAATTAGTTTTCCTATCTTTCTTATGTCAGCCGGTTGTGGCCTTTTGGCTTTTGTGTTTTTGGCCCTTTGGCTCTTTGTGAGCTTGCCTTTAGTTTTGTTTCAGATTTTAAGATTTTGTTGAACCTATTTGCTTATTTATAAAATTGGCCGTATGCATCGTTCTGATGCAGAGGCCGGGGAGTCCCCCTTTTCGAAAAAAAACTATTGTGGCTTCTTCTCCGCCAGCTCAAGCGATTGATCTCCTCCTTTCCCATGCCGTCATGGTATCCTCGCTGACATGCGTTTGGCCTTTATGCCCTGCAGATCCACCCATGCCCTCTCCATTGCCACTCTACCGGTCGTGCAGAGAAGATCGAGAAGCACAGCCTAGCCCCGGTGGCCAGCTGATTCCGCGGATGATTCCACTCAAACGTAATGAACATGTATGAACAGGTTTACACTACGTCCATGCCTTTGGGGCATCTGCAGCTCCACATAATTGCTAATCAGTGGCTGGGATTTGACCTCCTCTTATACATATGTAGAGTTGCTATGTGATTAAATTTATATTGTTTTAATAATTTTCAAGCTTGGAAGATGATGATTAGTTCAAGACACTGAAAGACATTATCTTTTTTTCGGAACTTATTCCGTGCACCAAGACTCTGTAGCAACAGATCAATAACCTACCTCTTGCTACTTTGATTCTGTTCTTCTCTAGAGAGAATAGCTTTGTAACCTGGCCGATCTCTCTAACCTCATCTATGAATTTGGTTTCTTAGAGTTCAACCATGTCAACCATGTCTTTCAAAAATAAAACTAAAATATATTCCATTTATTTATCCCACTGTTTATAGGCAATCTGGTCATACCTTTGTAGTTCATTTTGGAAGACAGTCAGAGAACATTAGCTACTAACAATAGCACAGTTTTTTTTTCCGGCGAGGACATCGATATGGATGTTGCGAGCAGGTAGATAGAGACCCACAACAACAGCCTGCTACAGACTCCACAACAAATCATCTTCATGTGGTGGCGTGAGGTGCCCAAGTGTCAGGTTGGTGGTGCAACGGCTGGCAACGGCGTGTCTGGATGCCATGCGCAGATGTGTGACAGTGGCGTACATCCTATATCGATGTATGTGTTCCTCCCTTTAACTGGATTATGATGAAATTAAGGATCACATATCATATGCATGCAAATGCCCAGACTGACCAGCACCCCATATTCAGCCCAAACGAACGCCTCAAACAGGCCTCAAACGCCCAGACTGACCAGCACCCCCATATCCAGCCCAAATATGGAGCGGATATGGGGTGGCCCGGGCACCCCGAGCCCATCCGTCTGATAGCTCGGCCCATCACTGACCCCACGGATGTCCCACAAAAAACCCATCGGCCTCGTCAGTCCGAAACCCTAGCTTACTCACGCTGCTCTCCCGCTCCGTCCTCTCCTCTCCTCTAGCCAATTCAGGTCGAATCCGGCGCAATGTCGAGCTCCGGCAGTCGCTCCTACGCCGAGGTAGATCTAGATTATGAGCTTGCCCTCCGCATCGTCTTCGAGCGGTCCAAGGTGGACACCGAGGGCAGCTCCGGATCTGCAGCCTCGCCGCAGCCTCTGCTTCCCCGTCAGCACATCTCGGACGCTGGCGCTGGCCCCTCCCGGCCCATGGGTAGCTCCGACAGGCTGCCAGTGCAATCGACGCCTCCCCCACGCCGTCCCACCGCCCCGCGGACTGCTGCTTCCACACACCGTCCCCTCGCCCCTCGCCCCGCCGGCTCCTGCTCCCCCTCATGGGCAGCGGTGGGTGCTTGTGCCCGCCCCACCGGCCCGGACTCGCATGCCGGAGTCGGAGGCGCGGGCCGCTCGCCGCGAGAGGCAGCGTGCAAGGGAGAGGGAGGCTCTGGAGAGCTCTTCCGCTGCCGACGCAAGTTACCGGCAGAGCCCGACGAGGACAAGCGGCTCCTCGCATAAGTCTACCGCCGGTCGTTTACGACAGTGGAGGCGGATGCTCGGCGGCTGTGCCGAAAGGACGCCAAGGCTCTTTGGCTTGCCATCGAGCAGTCCGAGCAGGAGACGTTGGAGAAGGCGAAGGAGGGGGCTCGGCTGGCCAAGATCAGGCGCCAGCAGGACCGGGCCGTCTAGCGCCTCAAAGGCCTCGTCATCGTCGACTTCTCCGACGATGACGGGTACAACTATGCCGGTGACCGGAAGAGGAAATGGCCGGCCCGGAAGTGGTGAAGTTGATTTTAATTTCAAGTTTTAGATGTAGTATATAGTTCTCTATCGTTTGTGTGAACTTTGGTGGATCTTTTGGAGAACTCTTGTGCAATTTTCATGTCCGAAGCTGATCTATGTAGTTGATCGATGTTGCATGATATAGTATGGATATAGGGGTTTGGGTATAACAGACACAAACACTAATAGGAAAAGGGCTATAGATAGGATTGACACTAATGGCGCATCAGGGTTGTAGTGCGCCACTACTATATACTAATAGCGCACTAGTTTGTGATGCGCCATTAGTGTGGAAGACACTAATGGCGCACCATAAAAACGTTGCGCCACTAGTAATAAAGTTTTTTTTCATTTTTACATACATACTAATAGCGCATCCGACCGAAGTGCGCCATTACTAGTTCTAACTAGTAATGGCGCACTAGACAGACAGTGCGCCATTAGTATTTTTTTTTACTTTTTTGCAAAACTACTAATGGCGCACCACCTGCAGGTGCGCCATTAGTAAGTAGGCATACTAATGGCGCATTTGCTGGTGGTGTGCCATTAGTAACCTGGGACCCCAACAAGATATTTTGGATAGCCACACCTACCCACTCACTTTCCCCACTTTATTCCCTCCACCTCCTTCTCCAAACTTTCGGCTGCCTCCTCCTCCTCACCTCATTTGCATCATAGATTCATCAAAATTAAGTGGTGAAATTACCTTTTTTGATAGGTAAGTAAGGGGAAAGCTATCTTCATGTTATAGATCTACTTTTTTTCTCCCTAGCTCGCTCCAACAACGTGCACATGCACTTTTTGTGGCCTAGCTAGATCTATGTATGTTTGTGATGTTGCATATGTTTGTGGTGTTGCATACATGTTTGTGTTTGCAGGTACCGGTATTTGAAATGCGATAGTTGCCAATATTTTGCCGGAATGTTGATTCATTTCCGTTTCGGCAAGAATTTTGGCACTATGCATTCTTTTTGGTCCTATTTTTAGGGAAGGTCATGCCAAAAAAATTCTTGGTTCTAAAATATCGTTTTGCTCTACCCCGCAGGCGACCATGGTCCGCACGATGACCGAAGGCATCGTGAATAGGTTTTTGAGCTCCGCGAAAGCCGAGATGCTTCAAAAGAACGAGACGGAGATAAGATGTCCGTGTCGAAGATGCAAGCTAAAGAGCCTTATTGCGGACCCGGATTCCGGGCAGGTGCGGGACCACCTGCTCTTGCGTGGTTTCATGGATGGCTATCGGTGGTAAGGTGATGAAGATGACTATGAAGTCGTCCATGGGGGGCGGGCAAGAAATGAGGAAGGGCAACAAGACAACCACCGCGGTGAGGGCGGGCGAGAAGACGAAGAATCTGCAAGACATGATCACGACGATGATGTTGTACACAGTCATCATGTAGAAGATGTCATACATGATGATGAGGAAGATCAAGACGAAGGGCATGATCATGAAGATGAAGATGCCGGAGCAGACGACGATGGAGGCTGGGTGCAGGACCCTCATTTCAAGAGTTTCTTCTCAAGCAAACGGATAACGCAAGAGCTGCCGCCCGAGAGAAAGCCAAGATGGATCAGCTGGAGATAGACGCGGTTACTCCATTGTATGAAGGATGCAGGCCCGAGGATACCCGCCTAAAAATAACGCTCATGGCTCTGGAGATGAAGGTAAAACACAAAATGACCGAGGCATGCTTCGACGAGAACATGTCATTCTGGCACGAACGTCTTCCTAAGGGGAACAAGTGCCCGACCAGTTTCGAGGAGGCGAAGAAAATCGTGTGTGCTCTGGATTTACCGCACGTGAAATACCATGTGTGCATGAACAATTGCATCATTTATCGGGACGAGCACGCGGAGTCTACCATATGTCCGGTGTGCAGCGTCACTCGATACAAGAAGAGGAAGAAAGCTCCTCGAAAATCGGTGTGGTACTTTCTGATCACTCCTCGTCTGTAGCGGTATTTCGTGGACCCTAAGGTAGCAAAGCTCCTGCGTCGGCATGCGGATAGGGAGGAGAAGAAGCGGGAAGATGACGGAAATGATCTGGAGATAAATAAAAAAGACAAGATGTTGAGTCACCCTAACGATGCGAGCCAGTGGTGAGCGTTGAACTTCGAATACCCAGAATTTGGGAAGGATCCAAGGAACATCGTGCTGGGCGCGAGCACCGATGGAGTCAATCCGTTTGGCAGCCAGAGAATCACACATAGCACCTGGCCTGTGTTTGTGTGGATGTACAACCTTCCCCCCTGGTTGTGCATGAAGAGGAAGTACATTCACATGAGTACGCTAATTGAAGGGCCGAAACAACCAGGGAACGACATCAATCTGTATCTGGGGCTGCTGAAGGAGGAGCTAGACATGCTGTGGAAAATGCCAGCCAATACGTGGGACGCCGCAGAGAAAGAATATTTCCCTATGAGAGCCGCACTGCTCACGATGGTGCACGACTATCTCGGTTACGGATATCTCGCGGAACAGGTAGTCCACGGATTTTCTGGATGCGTAAGGTTCATGGATGACACAACATATCGCTAGCTAGATAGAGATCCCGGGTCTTCGAAAACCGTGTTCATGGGACATCGAGGGTGGCTTCGCGATGATGACCCGTGGAGGAAATGCAAGGATCTGTTCGATGGTGAAACCGAACCCCGAAAACGCCCGTGTACGAGGAGCGGCGAGGAAATAGACGAGCTGTTGAAAAATTGGAAAGACTGCCCACTGCCGGGAAAGAAGAAAAAGGCGCCAGAGCCGGGAAAGAAGCGAAAGGCGCCAGAGCCGCTGCTGAAGGTATGGAAAACGAGGTCTGTTTTCTAGGACTTGTCGTACTGGAAGATCCATCATGTGCCTCACAGCCTTGATGTCATGCATATCACGAAGAACGTGTGCGAGAGTCTGCTTGGTACCCTGCTCAACATGCCACAGAGGACCAAAGATGGGCCGAAAGCAAGGGCAGACTTGAAATCAATGGGCATCAGGCAGGAGCTTCACGCTAATGATGATGATGATGATGAGGCGAAGCAGGACACGGAAAGTCGTCGCAAAGGCAAAAAGGCCAAGAAGACCGGAAATGACTACCCTCCCGCGTGCTTCACTCTAAGTCAGGAGGAGATCGAGCAGTTTTTCACCTGCCTCCTAGGAGTAAAACTTCCTTACGGTTACGCGGGGAAGATAAGCAGATACCTAGACCCAGCAAAGCAGAAGTTCAGCGGGATGAAGTCTCACGACTGTCACGTGCTGATGACGCAGATACTTCCAGTTGCAATCCGTGGGATCATGGACGCGCACGTCCATGAAATGCTATTTGGCCTATGCAACTTTTTCGACGTCATCTCTCGGAAGTCGATTGGCGTGAGGCAACTCAGAAGGCTACAGGAAGAGATCGTGGTGATACTATGCGAGCTTGAGATGTACTTCCCGCCCGCATTCTTCGATGTTATGGTGCATCTGCTGGTCCATATCGTGGAGGATATCATCCAACTCGGGCCGACATTCCTGCACAGCATGATGCCGTTCGAAAGGATGAATGGTGTCATCAAAGGATACGTTCGCAACATGTCACGTCCAGAGGGAAGTATAGACAGGGGCTTTCTGACCGAAGAGTGCATCTCCTACTGCACGAATTATCTAGGCATCGAGAACCCTGTTGGTCTGCCCGTCAACAGGCACCTCGGCAGGCTCGCTGGATGGGGTCACCGTGAGGGTCGCCGCGAAATGCATGTCGACTTCGAGGGTCGACTCGCCGACTTTGAAAGAGCAAACCTAGTCACGCTACAACACATAGACGTGGTCGATCCTTGGGTGGTAGAGCACAAAACCTTTATTGAGAAGACGTACAATGACCGAGGCCAACAGAGGACGGACGGAGATATAATCAAAGAGCACAACTCATGTTTCACGCGTTGGTTCAAGCAGAAGCTTCTGTCGTACCCTTTACATGAGGATTCTTCCACGGAAGAACAACTCATATTCGCCTTGTCACAGGGTGCCGAGCACAACCTGATGACCTATGAGGCGTACGATATCAATGGCTACACATTCTACACCGAGAACAAGGACATGAAGAGCAATGGTTATCAGAACTCCGGGGTAACGATGGAATCCTACACCGGCAACGACAAGGGCAGATACTACGGAAGGATCGAGGAGATCTGGGAGCTGAGCTATGCTGGAGAGAAGGTCCCGATGTTTCGTGTCAGATGGGCCAAGAGCGTCCTAAAAGAAGACCGTTATTTCACCACCATGGTTATACCCGAAGCCAAATCCAAGACCGCGGGCGCAAACGTCACCGCGAAAAATGAGCCATGGGTACTGGCTTCCCAAGTGGACCAATGCTTCTTCATTACCGACCCGCCAAAGCCTAGTCGTGTTGTTGTGAGGAGAGGCAAAAGGAAGATCATCGGAATGGATGGAGTAGCCAATGAGCAAGACTTCGACAAGTACGGCGACCCGAAGATCGAACATGACGACGACGATGAAGTAGCAGCACACACCACAAGAAGAAGCAGGACCACCCTACCTAAAGGACGTCCGTTCCACAGAAGAACTCCATTTGCGAAAAAGAAGGGCAAGAAGATTGTGAACAGATAGCTAGCTAAGATCGATTGTATTTAAATTGTAGCCTTCATTTCTTGGGCACTTTTTGATATCATGAATATTTTTAAATTTCATGGGCACTTTTTGAATTCATGAATATTTTTTCAAATTTGATGATATTTTTTCATATTCAATATGAAAAAATATTCATATTGAATATTCATGAGGACACTCGATCTCGACCCCCCTCCCTCTCGATAGCTATCCCCCTCGCCAGATCCCCCTCGCCGCCGAGCACCCCCCGCACCCTCCCCCCGCTCCA
>NC_041393.1:668017646-668018266 GCF_002162155.2 Triticum dicoccoides
GGCCCGCTCCACCGCCGCCGCCGACACCCGCACCCTCCCCCACTTTTTGAAGATATTTTTAAATAACAAATTTGATGATATTTTCAAATAAGAAATTTGATGATATCTTCAAATAACAAATTTTATGATATTTTCAATTAAAAATAAAAACAAATTTGATGATATTTTCAAAAACAAAATTTGATGATATCTTCTGTTCTAGTCCTCATGAAAATAACAAATTTGATAAAAAAACAAATTATTAGATGCAATAAGAAATCATGAAAAAAAAGTTACTAATGGCGCACCAGAGGAGGGTGCGCCATTGCTGTCAAAAAAAGTTACTAATGGCGCACCAGAGGAGGGTGCGCCATTGCTATCAGAAAAAAAACTACTAATGGCGCACCAGAGGGTGGTGCGCCATTGCCATAGTGTCTAGCTGGATACCCCTTTGCCCGATCCCCCTTCCCTCTCCCTCGCCAGATCCCCCTTCCCTCCCCCGCCGCGCCTGCTCCGACGACCCCCGGCCCGCTCCAACGACCCCCGCGCCCGCTCCAGACCCACTCCGGCCCCCCACCTGCCGCCACGACTGCCAGCCCGACGCTGCGATGCACCCAGCCGTCCAAAGCCTCCGCTGCCCC
>NC_041393.1:668018629-668025980 GCF_002162155.2 Triticum dicoccoides
CCCTGGCCCCGCCCAGGCACGCTCACCGCATCGTGACCGCGCCTCCACTATGCCCGGGCCGCGCCCTGGCCCCGCCCAGGCGCGCTCACAGCACCGCGACCGCGCCTCCACTACCTCGGGCCACGCCCAGCCATGCTTTGTGGGACCGTTACCTCACTGTCATGTGCTGCCGTGACTTGCTAACCAAATTGGTTTGTGTCAGTTTCACAAACTTGCAGGCTTATAGAATTAGAAATACTACTGTATTGGATACCCTCACTGCCATGAGCTTTCTATTATTAGTCAAGTAGTATGCTTAGAATCTTGTTGGGAGAGTAAAGCTTGGCTTTCAGTTTTTTCTTGTATGTGGGGATTGCTACAGCTCATACAGGAGAAAATTGATAACTACTATGTCATTGTGTACTCCCTCCGTGCCAAGTGTAATGTCAAGTTTAGATTGGTCAATATGGTTCTTGTTTTTAAATTTTTTACATGCTCTCATTTTTTTGTGTGGGTAATGTTTTATATGCTCTTTATCTCTTCCCTTGACAGACATTCGACGAGGCAGTGTGTGATATAGCTTTCTAGCTCCTTAGGGGGGTTGTTCCTCTTTACAGGTGTGTTAAACAAGGTTTTATGTGGTCATATGGAGTTTATTAGGTAGAGAAAGTACCTTGTGATTTTCTAATTTTGGACATATATCAAGTCTCACCAAGACATCTTCATTACAACACTCAGCTTATCCAAGACATCTTCATTCCATTCTAGACAGGATAGAAGCCTACTTTGTTTAGAAATAGAGTCAGAATTTGAAAAAGGAAAACCCTTAAGCCAAACATACAACAAGCATTGACAACATAAGTGGAGACTCTAATTTTCTCTGACTTGTGGAGGCTCTAATCCTCAGGGATCATGGCTAAAATAATTTTCCATGCCTGATTAGTGATTATCTGAATCAGTTTGTAAACTTTAGAGGTGGTTAGGCTCTGGTTAAAAATAAAAACAATAATAGAAGTTTTGTATTTTCTAAGTAAAAAACCCAACATATGCACCAGGATGTGATCTGTCAGAACCAAAGTAGACCTAGCTCTGCATTAGTTGTTTTGTGCTTCAAGTGTCCCAGTCAAGGACAAACTGAGAGGTTGCAAAATAATATTATGTGGTCAATGTGGATTTACTATTTTCTGGTGATAGTTCTGAACTGGTAAATAAGTTAACATGCGTAAGTGAGACTTGGCATTTTAAAGCTTAGGGTCTTCAACTTCAACTATGAATTGGGATGATAATGTTATTTTGCCTTCTTAACAGAATTGTGTCGTAATCAGAACAAAGCTGCTGCAAATGCATACCTTTTTTTTACAAGTGCATCTGCACCTTCTGATCCATTTAGAGTTATCATAAATATATTTCCAAGGTTTTATTCATTTCACTGTAGAGTCTTTGCTTCTGGACTCAATGCACATTCATCAATCATAAGAGATAAATACTAGTAAGTCAAGGGGACCAGAATTTGATCATGCCTCTTTTGAGAAGTATGTCTATTGATTCAAAATTGCCATGCCAAAAATATGTTTCAGAAAATGACATGGACTAAAATGTTCTATAGATCATGATCCATGGACAAAAAAATGCCATGATCCATACAGTATAAATTCCATGATGCATAGGCTATATTTGCCATGGGAGATGGCAATTTTGTTTGATCATGATCCAGAGATTAAAAAAATGCATAGACTATAATTTCCTGGCACGATCCATAGAATAAAAATGTAGAATAAAAAATGCCATGATCCATACACTATAATTTTCATGATGCATAGACTATATTTGCCATGGCCCGGCGCAAAAGAAATTTGCCATGTTGCAAAAAGAAAAGAAATTTGCCATGGTGCATATAGTAAAAATAATGCCATGATCTGTAAAATACATTTGTCATGCTCCATGAAAGTAAATTGCCATGGTCCAAATGTAGCAGAAGTTTCAACTAGTGTTTCGTTTCTGTGTTTGAATAGGCAGCAAACTTTCTATTCTTTCTGTGTTTGTACAGACTTGCTAAACTATTGATGATTTTTTTTGGGTGACCTATTATATCTGGAATGGAAGCTCACATAAGTTGAGCTGATTTTTGTCCATATGAAAGCAGAGGACCATATGGTCTGTGGCTGGGTTTTGTCTCCGACCATTGTGTCGTGATGATTTTGCAGGTACCCCGAGAGGCCCTTGAGTTTGCCGGAATGTCGATTAACTTCCGTTCTGGCAAATTCGGGTACTCCATATGTCCTATTTTCAGCAAAGGTCATGCTGAAATTTTCCGTGAATTTTAGCATGACTTTGCTAAAAATCGGACATATGGGGTACTTGCTACTAATGCATGGGCCGAGGTATCTTAGTACTTAATTAAGTAGGATCAACTGCCCCTTTATTCTTGCTGCATTAAACCATAGGTGGCAATAGAGCCAAGTGATTAGGCCCAACTTAGAATTCTCCTCAGCATCGATAAACCCTACATGATAAACCCAACATATGTGGCAATAGAGCCAAGTGATTAGTGCCAAGTGATTAGGCCCAACCTAGGGTGCCTCGGCATCGATAAACCCTAAATGATGAAAACTTAACTTAGCATTTAGGGTGCCTCGGCGTCGACAAACCCTAAATGATGAAACCTTGGCTTTTAGGGTGTCTCGGTGTCGATGAGAATCTAAATGATGTACGCTTAGGCTTTTAGGGTGCCTCGGCGTCGACAAACCCTAAATGATAAAAGCTTAGCTTTTAGGATGCCTCGGTGTCGACAAACCCTAAATGATGAGACCATGATCTTGTTCCTTGACAATAACCAACTTTTTGACCAAACTGTTTTCCTATTTAGAGCGAAACATGGCCAACAACGATGAGGTCGGCGGTTCGGGCGGCAAGCAATTCTGGGAGCTGTCCCAGGATATGGAGGAACAACCTCACCGCTATGAGGACGCCGCGGAAGACACTGATCCTGAATACACAACCCCTAGTGGCATCGGGGATGACACCACTGATGGTGCCGCCGAGGATGCCACCACTGATGATGGCGGCGCACACACAGATGGCAGCCAACCGAAGAAGCAAAGGAAGGACCGGCGCCCGAATGCGCTTAGCACCCTCAAGGAGGAATTTACTCAAGTGGACTCCGACGGGCATCCAATGGAGCCCAAACATATAGTCAAGGAGTACTCGCTTCAGCTCGGGTGCATTCTCCGGAGCATCGTCTCGATCAACACCGAGAACCTTAGCATAAGGACAGAGGGAATTTGCGCAACCTCCTCTTCACGAAGCTGCACGAACGATACAAGTTCCCCGCCGATTTTGAAAACACACGCCTCTCAGAGAATAAAGTGAACAGTGCCGCCCTCACGAGGATGAGCACAACCCTGTCTACTTGGAGAAGCGCGGTGAAGAGAATGATTGATAAAGGTGATAGTTATGAGAAGATCAAGGCAAAATATTCTTCGATCAGCGAAGAGGACTACAAGGAGTTCAAGATCAAGTGCGAGAGAAGCGTAACCTCTGAATCAAGTCAGTGGGGGAAGGAAATGCGGGAGTTGAACTTAGGGGAACACAAACTCGGTCCCGGCGGTTACAGAGTGGCGGAGCCTATATGGGACAAGGAGGACGCGGAGCGTGCCGAGCAAGGCCTACCGCCCCGCTTCGAGAAATACAGCGGTGACAAGCAGACCAGGAACTTTGTCAGGGCCCGGTACAAGGAGGACCCGATAACAAAGGAGCTTACCACATATCCAAAGACCAGGGCGCTTGAGCTTGTTCTGGTAAGGAATACACCCCCGCGTAATTGGCTCCATATGGTTGCACTCTAATTAATCCCCAATATTTCTAAATGGTTCACGTTCCTTCCACAGGAAACTGAAAGCAGTAGCACGGGGTCATCTCAGAGCTCCCCTTTCGACACCCCTTTAAATAGGGCGCTGAACGTAATGAAAAACAAGGATAAGCTCACTAAGCCGATGTCAGCTGGTCGTGTGGCCGGCAAAGGCTTGTCCACAAAATAGGGGTCATACTATACCGCTGGTGTGCGGAAGGAGAAAAAGACTAGCTCAGAAAGCCAGACGCGCGAGGTTGAAGCACTCAAGGCACAAGTGGCGTGGATTCCAGAGCTTGTCCAAGAGCAAGTGGAACAACAACTGGGAACGAAGCTCAACGCCATGGTGCCTATGTTGATTCATGGGATGACGACGTGGATTGCGGGCGGCCAACAGGGGCCTCCCCCGGTTCCCAGCTTCACGGCCAGCAACTCGCACAGCGCGCAGGCGGCGCCATTGGTGTCTCCGGCGGCGCCATTGGTGTCTCCAGCGGAGGCGGTATTCGTGTCTTCGGCACCGGCACGGGCATTGGAGCTTAATGCACCCGGGTGTACACCGGCCGGCACCTCGCCAGCAAGCGCCCCCTCTGTCAGTTGCACGCCCCCCATTGGCGGTGCCTCAACATTAGCTGAGCTCGACGGCATCACGGTAACTAAGCCTCTCGGCCGATGACTTCATCTCCTTGCCTTTGACTGGGCATCCCTGACGCCCTACATGTTTTCGCAGGGCGCCGCCGACGTTCCTTGCACTCTTCTGCACTTCGTGGGCGGCGAGTTGGTCGATGCCGCCAAGGTCAGAATCGTTCAACTGGGCAACCGCATGTTCCACGGTAATCCGATGGCACGCACAGTGTATAGGGTTGAAGTGGTTCGGGTGCTGCCAGGCTGCGATGAGCTGTTACCTCCGATTCGACCCGCTTGGGCCGACGAAGAAGATGAGATGACCCTCGGCACCTGCGTAAACTGGCCCCTGCTTTGGCCGAAGAGCCAGATTCGTTTGGGGGCGGGGGACACCACCCCACAGACAAGACCGCCAGTCGTGCCGGTGCCAAGCCATGGCAAGAACGCCGCAATGCTACCGGACCTGCCGGACATCCCTATGCCGGACATCCCTATGGCACAGGATATGGACAACCCTATGGCACATGATCCGAAGGACGACGACAACGACGATGGTACATTTACCAATGTCGATAAGTACTTTGCCGAACATGGGTACGCTGATGAGTTCTGCGGGCCTCTTTCTCAAGAATCCAACCAAGACGACCGCAATCTAGCTGATACGACAGAGAAATCCAATTGCAATAGGCGTCGTCTGGCGTTCAGTTCTCAGGAGACGCCTCCAGCCCCCGCCTTCACAGAGCCTCAGATAGCTGAGGTGCGAAATATTGTCAACCCCAACACGCTCAAGAAGGCGGTCTGTGAGCAGAACTCGGTCCCATTACAGGAGATCAAGAAGAAGGGACGGAAACGAAAGACTAACAAGGGCGCCGGTGCGAGCTAGCCGGCACCGAGTTCGATCCGTGCTCAGGACGGGCCACCTTCACCTAAGGATATCTCGAGGAGGGTGCATGTGGCGGGTAGGGCGATGCTACCGCCAAATATGCTCAATGCTGCAACCGGTGCTATGCGGAGTCTGCACGACAGTGTTCTTTCTTTGGAGAAGCGGCATCTCAGAGAGAATGATGTGTCATACCCGGTTTTCATGGCCAAGGTGCCAGAGGGCAAGGGCTTTGTGGATGGCGACATCGAGGGTACGATCGTCCTGCGGTTTGATGACATCTTTGCTATGTTTAACCTTCATCCGCTGCACTACACCTTCGTTCGGCTGTTTTCGCTGAGTATGGAGATGCGGATCATTAGAGACAAGACCCCGGACATCGTGATAGTCGACCCCTTCTACATGCGTGCCAAGCACTTGAGCAGCGCTGGGGACCGCCAAGTTGCGAGTTCACACCTCGAAGGCGTCATTCTGGCAAACCCAGATAAGGATAACTTCCTTGTGGCTTACTTTCCCGAGTAAGTCATCCCTTAACCGCCCCGTAACATATGATTTCTTAGATTTCGATCGTTCTTTTTTTTTCTAACATTCCGTGTTCTGTGCAGTGACACACATTGCACACTCATCCTCCTAAGCCCGAAATATTCCATGGCCACGTATTTCGACCCGAACCGTAACTCCAAGATAGACTACACAAATGTCAAGAAAGTTCTTGATGATGTTCTCCCCGGCTACGCCAAATCTGGAGGAACCTTCACCAGGGCAGTTCGTAAGTACGACAAGCACACCTTCTCACACAATACGAAGTTCTGCTGCGTCAAGCAGCCGCCTGGCGGTCAGAAGGATGCCTACAACGCCCTCCATCACATGTGGGCGATCGTAAGGGACCATCATCACCTTCTGCAACCAGATAGTCTCAAAGATTGGGCCGCGAGGTTGTCGGGAACCCAGGACGTGGACCTCAGACAAGAATTCTTTCACATCCAGTCGGAGTTTGCGGACATCATCCATCAAGATGTCCTTCATACCTCGGGGCAGTTCTTCCGCAGATATCAACCGTCCAACAGTGAGATAGATGGAACGCTACAAATGCAGGGTGACAACGACCGCGATTTCATGACCATCATGACAGACGACGGCTTCATCCACGCTCCTGTCCGATGAGTCGAGTCGAAAGTAGTGATGTGTAGTTCTGAAACATTGATTGGCTCATGTTGTAATTAAACTTTAATGAATTCGTATGTCTCTTTGGTTTGGACAGTCGTTCAACTTAGATGTAATAGATGCTATTTATTAGTAGGACCATGAATCGTGCTATTAATGTCTTACTTTTCTCTTTCGATCCTTTTGTTGCATACTTACATATTGCTTATGTTTTCTCTGTTGTTTGGCTTGTGCATAGAGATGTCGTCGTATGTCGTGTACAAGGGTAAGGTTCCCGGAGTCTACGACGACTGGGAGGAGTGTCGGCGACAGGTTCACCGTTTTAGCGGTAAAGGGTACACCACTAGAACGGAGGCCGGATCTAGATATGCCCGCTATCTAGCGGGAGAGAGGAGGGAGCGTTGGAGGAACCGGATGAAGACCAGTTTGATCGCGATGATGCTCATCGTGATGACCGCAGCTCTCTTCTATGTGATGGTAGTTTAGATGATCGATATCGACTCGTAATGTGAAGACAAACTCGATACTCGCGTCTTGAGACTTGTAATGTTTTATCTTTGTTCGGTCTTTTGAATCCGGAGACTAATATGATAAATTCTATTCGGAGACTAATCTTCTATTGTATTCGATCAATCTGCTGTTGTTGTGTGCTGCTGTCTATATTTTGTCCAATAATATATTTTGTTGCAAAAATCAGAAAAGTAAAAAAAACAAATATTCATACTAATGGCGCATCACCTCCAGGTGCGCCATTTGTATGCCAAAGGATACTAATGGTGCATCACCTCATAGTGCGCCATTGCTATAGCTGGATACCCCTTCGCCCGATCCCCCCATCCCTCTCCCTCGCTAGATCCCCC
>NC_041393.1:668026553-668032154 GCF_002162155.2 Triticum dicoccoides
CCGCCCCCCGTGGTCGTGCTCCCCTCGGCCCCTGGCCGCGCCCTGGCCATGCCCAGGCGCGCTCACCGCACCGCGACCGTGCCTCCACTATGCTCGGGCCGCGCCCTGGCCCCGCCCAGGCGTGCTCACAGCACCACGACCGCGCCACCACTACGCTCGGGCCACGCCCAACCATGCTTTGTGGGACCATTACCTCACTGTCATGTGCTGCCGTGACTTGCTAACCAAATTGGTTTGTGTCAATTTCACAAACTTGCATGCTTATAGAATTAGAAATACTACTATATTAGATACTCTCACTGTCATGGGCTTTCTATTATTAGTCAAGTAGTACGCTTAGAATCTTGTTGGGAGAGTAAAGCTTTGCTTTCAGTTTTTTCTTGTATGTGGGGATTGCTACAGCTCATACAGGAGAAAATTGATAACTACTATGTCATTGTGTACTCCCTCTGTGCCAAGTGTAATTTCAAGTTTAGATTGGTCAATATGGTTCTCGTTTTTAAATTTTTTACATGCTCTCATTTTTTGTGTGGGTAATGTTTTTTATGCTCCTTATCTCTTCCCTTGACAGACATTCGACGAGGCAGTGGGCGATATAGCTTTCTAGCTCCTTAGGGGGGTTGTTTCTCTTTACAGGTGTGTTAAACAGGGTTTTATGTGGTCATATGGAGTTTATTAGGTAGAGAAAGTACCTTGTGATTTTTCTAATTTTGGACATATATCAAGTCTCACCAAGACATCTTCATTACAACACTCAGCTTATCCAAGACATCTTCATTACATTCTAGACAGGATAGAAGCCTACTTTGTTTAGAAATAGAGTCGGAATTTGAAAAGGAAAACCCTTAAGCCAAACATACAACAAGCATTTACAACATAAGTGGAGACACTAATTTTCTCTGACTTGTGGAGCCTCTAATCCTCAGGGATCATGGCTAACATAATTTTCCATGCCTGATTAGTGATTATCTGTATCTGTTTGTAAACTGTAGAGGTGGTTAGGCTCTGGTTAAAAATAAAAACAATAATAGAAGTTTTGTATTTTCTAAGTAAAAAACCCCACATATGCACCAGGATGTGATCTGCCAGAACCAAAGTAGACCTAGCTCTGCATTAGTTGTTTTGTGCTTCAAGTGTCCCAGTCAAGGACAAACTGAGTGGTTGCAAAATAATATTATGTGGTCAATGTGGATTTACTATTTTCTGGTGATAGTTCTGAACTGGTAAATAAGTTAACATGCATAAGTGAGACTTGGCATTTTAAAGCTTAGGGTCTTCAACTTCAACTATGAATTGGGATGATAATGTTATTTTGCCTTCTTAACAGAATGGTGTCATAATCAGAACAAAGCTGCTGCAAATGCATACCTTTTTTTACAACTGCATCTGCACCTTCTAATCCATTTAGAGTTATCATAAATATATTTCCAAGGTTTTATTCATTTCACTGTAAAGTCTTTGCTTCTGGACTCAATGCACATTCATCAGTCATAAGAGATAAATACTAGTAAGTCAAGGGCACCAGAATTTGATCATGCCTCTTTTGAGAAGTATGTCTATTGATTCAAAATTGCCATGGCAAAAATATGTTTCAGAAAATGACATCGACTAAAATGTTCTATAGATCATGATCCATAGACAAAAAAATGCCATGATCCATACAGTATAAACTCCATGATGCATAGGCTATATTTGCCATGGGAGATGGCAATTTTGTTGGATCATGATCTAGAGATTAAAAAAATGCATTGACTATAATTTCCTGACATGATCCATAGAATAAAAATGTAGAATAAAAAATGCCATGATCCATACACTATAATTTTCATGATGCATAGACTATATTTGCCATGGCCCGGTGCAAAAGAAATTTGCCATGTTGCAAAAATAAAAGAAATTTGCCATGGTGCATATAGTAAAAACAATGCCATGATCTGTAAAATACATTTGTCATGCTCCATGAAAGTAAATTGCCATGGTCCAAATGTAGCAGAAGTTTCAACTAGTGTTTTGTTTCTGTGTTTGAATAGGCAGCAAACTTTCTATTCTTTCTGTGTTTGTACAGACTTGCTAAACTATTGATGATTTTTTGTTGGGTGACCTATTATATCTGGAATGGAAGCTCACATAAGTTGAGCTGATTTTTGTCCATATGAAAGTAGAGGACCATATGGTCTGTGGCTGGGTTTTGTCTCCGACCATTGTGTCGTGATGATTTTGCAGGTACCCCGAGAGGCCCTTGAGTTTGCCGGAATGTCGATTAACTTCCATTCCGGCAAATTCGGGTACTCCATATGTCCTATTTCTAGCAAAGGTCATGCTGAAATTTTCCATTAATTTTAGCATGACTTTGCTAAAAATCGGACATATGGGGTACTTGCAACTAATGCATGGGCCGGGGTATCTTAGTACTTAATTAAGTAGGATCAACTGCCCCTTTATTCTTGCTGCATTAAACCATAGGTGGCAATAGAGCCAAGTGATTAGGCCCAACTTAGAATTCTCCTCAGCATCGATAAACCCTAGATGATAAACCCAACATATGTGGCAATAGAGCCAAGTGATTAGTGCCAAGTGATAAGGCCCAACCTAGGGTGCCTCGGCATCGATAAACCCTAAATGGTGAAAACTTAACTTAGCATTTAGGGTGCCTCGGCGTCGACAAACCCTAAATGATGAAACCTTGGCTTTTAGGGTGCCTCGGTGTCGATGAGAATCTAAATGATGTACGCTTAGGCTTTTAGGGTGCCTCGGCGTCGACAAACCCTAAATGATAAAAGCTTAGCTTTTAGGATGCCTCAGTGTCGACAAACCCTAAATGATGAGACCATGATCTTGTTCCTTGACAATAACCAACTTTTTGACCAAACTGTTTTCCTATTTAGAGCGAAACATGGCAAACAACGATGAGGCCGGCGGTTCGGGCGGCAAGCAATTCTGGGAGCTGTCCCAGGAGATGGAGGAACAACCTCACCGCTATGAGGACGCCGCGGAAGACACCGATCCTGACTACACAACCCCTAGTGGCGTCGGGGATGACACCACTAATGGTGTCGCCGAGGATGCCACCACTGATGATGGCGGCGCACACACAGATGGCAGCCAACCGAAGAAGCAAAGGAAGGACCGGCGCCCGAATGCGCTTAGCACCCTCAAGGAGGAATTTACTCAAGTGGACTCCGACGGGCATCCAACGGAGCCCAAACATATAGTCAAGGAGTACTCGCTTCAGCTCGGGTGCATTCTCCGAAGCACCGTCTAGATCAACACCGAGAACCTTAGGCATAAGGACCGAGGGAATTTGCACAACCTCCTCTTCACGAAGTTGCATGAACGATACAAGTTCCCCGGTGATTTTGAAAACACACGCCTCTCAGGGAATAAAGTGAACAGTGCCGCCCTCACGAGGATGAGCACGGCCCTGTCTACTTGGAGAAGCACGGTGAAGAGAATGATTGATAAAGGTGATAGTTATGAGAAGATCAAGGCGAAATATTCTTCGATCAGCGAAGATGACTACAAGGAGTTCAAGATCAAGTGCGGGAGCAGCGCAACCTCCGAATCAAGTCAGTGGGGGAAAGAAATGCGGGAGTTGAACTTAGGGGAACACAAACTCGGTCCCGGCGGTTACAGAGTGGCGGAGCCTATATGGGACGAGGACGCGGAGCGTGCCGAGCAAGGCCAACCGCCCCGCTTCGAGAAATACAGCGGTGACAAGCAGACCAGGAACTTTGTCAGGGCCCGATACAAGGAGGACCCGATAACAAAGGAGCTTACCACGGATCCAAAGACTAGGGCGCTTGAGCTTGTTCTGGTAAGGAATACACCCCCGCATAATTGGCTCCATATGGTTGCACTCTAATTAATCCCCAATATTTCTAAATGGTTCACGTTCCTTCCGCGGGAAACTGAAAGCAGTAGCGCGGGGTCGTCTCAGAGCTTCCCTTTCGACACACCTTTAAATAGGGCGTTGAACGTAATGAAAAACAAGGATAAGCTCACTAAGCCGACGTCAGCTAGTCGTGTGGCCGGCAAAGGCTTGTCCACAAAATGGGGGTCATACTATACCACTGGTGTGCGGAAGGAGAAAAAGACCAGCTCGGTAAGCCAGACGCGCGAGGTTGAAGCACTCAAGGCACAAGTGGCGCGGATTCCGGAGCTTGTCCAAGAGCAAGTGGAACAACAACTGGGAACGAAGCTCAATGCCATGGTGCCTACGTTGATTCATGGGCTGACGATGTGGATTGCGGGCGGCCAACAAGGGCCTCCCCCGGTTCCCAGCTTCACGGCCAGCAACTCGCACAGCGCGCAGGCGGCGCCATTGGTGTCTCCGGCGGAGGCGGTATTCATGTCTCCGGCGCCGGCACGGGCATTGGAGCTTAATGCACCCGGGTGTACGCCGGCCGGCACCACACCAGCAAGCGCCCCCTCCGTCAGTTGCACGCCCGCCGTTGGCGGTGCCTCGACATTAGCCGAGCTCGACGGCATCACGGTAACTAAGCCTCTCGGCCGATGACTTCATCTCCTTGCCTTTGACTGGGCATCCCTGACGCCCTACATGTTTTCGCAGGGCGCCGCCGACGTTCCTTGCACTCTTCTGCACTTCGTGGGCGGCGAGTTGGTCGATGTCGCCAAGGTCAGAATCGTTCAACCGGGCAACCGCATGTTCCACGGTAATCCGATGGCACCCACAGTGTATAGGGTTGAAGTGGTTCGGGTGCTGCCAGGCTACGACGAGCTGTTACCTCCGATTCGACCCGCTGGGGCCGACGAAGAAGATGAGATGACCCTCATGTCACGGCCGGTTTTCCAATAAAAATATTTATTGAAAAGCCAGTCTTTTGAGTCCAGTATGAGAGAAATCGTCCTCACTGGTAGACAATTTCTTGATACAATAAGCCAGTAGCATAAAATATATTACAGGGTTGAACTGCGGTCGCTCAACCAAATTATTACAAGCACGCCAATAATCATACATAATGGCGGACAGGACACAGTGGTGTGGAGACATACTACTGACTCATGGATAGGTTGGTGGTGGAAAAGCACAGCGGGGAGGGAAATACAAGACTCTAAGGATATCATTTCATCGAACGTCGAGGTGAGGCTCGATAAATTTATTTGGTAGCGGAAGCGGTTATAAAACAGTGGCCAAATCCAGGGTCGCACGAGACTGACTGGGACTCCTCTAAGTGTCGGACTCGCTATCGAACTCTTCATCCATGAGATCGCCTTCGTCAGCATCTGGCCAAATCAACAAGCCAGTGAGTACTTTGAAAGTACTCGCAAGACAGTTCGGACGTAAGATATAACAAATGCGTGCATGGATGCAACATGATTAATTCCTTAATGCACAATAAATAAAATTAGCATAACGGGGTAAGAAAAAGGGGAAACGGCGGTAGTCCGCCTGAAATCCCAACATAACACAAATGTAGACCGATCGGGTGTCTGAAGCGACGCCTCGAAAGGTGAACAAAATAAAAATAAGGAAAAAAGATGCCACAGTCGGGCGTCTTAGCGACACCACATAAAGGGCTTTAAAAGAAATACCACAGTCGGACGTCTGAGCGACATCACAAAAAGGGCTTTAAAAGAAAT
>NC_041393.1:668032359-668054415 GCF_002162155.2 Triticum dicoccoides
GACGTCTGAGCGACATCGCAGAAAGGGCTTTAAAAGAAATGCCACAGTTGGACATCTGAGCGACATCACATAAAGGGCTTTAAAAGAAATGCCACAGTCGGACGTCTGAGCGACATCGCAGAAAGGGCTTAAAAAGAAATGCCACAGTCGGACGTCTGAGCGACATCACATAAAGGGCTTTAAAAGAAATGCCACAGTCAGACGTCTGAGCGACATCGCAGAAAGGGCTTTTATTCGCAAGTAAATAATACTCATAATAAACATTCAATTCATGAAAACAAACGGGTTAGTCCATCCACAGGAGTAATCTTTTAACCGGACTTAGCACTCATGTGATTCACCGGAGTCTCTGTCATCAAAGCTGACATTTGATTAGGATCAGATGGAACGAAACTTGACATGGAAGAGATGATTTGGAGGAATATATGACTCTGCAGAGTTTGTACAAAATTTTTCCCACAGTCAACGGATTTCCGTAGTCACGAAGGACTAGTTCCGTTTATGGTATTTTGGAAGAAAACACAACTAACCGGTACACACCCATCCTACCTCTCGATGCTAAGAATCACCCTAGTCATCGTCCAAGAAAAACTTTTGAGACGGGGAGATCACAATCTCGAATAGCATGGGATCAAATTTATATACGCGCGCTCTAAGGGGTGCCCCCCTCTCGGTCCCAACCGGAAACACCCATGCCCCCTGACCGGATGACTGGCTTTAATGCAGGGCCATGGAACCATCATCACGGCCTCTCCTCTTTGGTGTGTACCATGAAAGTGGTTTGCAACTTACTAAACCATATTCCTTGCGGAAAACATGTGGTAGTACAAGGAAGGAAATGATAGGTATTGGACCGATATGGTTTGACACTGAAGTCACATAGTCTGGCGTAAGACTGGCATGCTACAACACTGCCATCGTACCCATCCTCATGCCAACACATGGCCATTCATATTCACATTCATCCACGTATGGATCATTGAACTCACTCACCTTGTTATCACATAAAATAACGTTCATCGGTATGCTTACCAACATGCCATGAAACTAACTAAATGCAAAACATGCCGAGACACTCATCATATCAAAAGTTCAAACATGCTTGCCTGGTTCAGAGTAGTCGGAGCCTAGCTCGGTGAAGTTCGCGGCTCCGTCACCTCCTTCGGTATCTACGTTTTAAAGAAAATACATGCGCTAACGTAAATACCAAGGAGAGCACAGAAGGTAAACCAAATATTTTTTAAATAAATCTGATAAAAAACTAGACAAAATTTTAAAGAGAACAGAAAAAGAATCAAACAAAAATACTTTTCTGATTAAAAGTTATAAGGGTTTTTGTCCAGGGACTTATCTGTAATGAAACAGAAGATTTCCAGGGGCTAGTTTATAACAACAGAAAACGCTTCGGTAGCGAATACGCCAGCCCGAAGGGAAAACGCATTCTGCCCGAAGGCGCTTCCAGAAAACGGTTCGAAAGAGAGAGCAGAGAGGCTGACGGTGGGGTCCCACCCGTCAGGTTCAAATGTTCAAACGGGGCGGCAGAGTTCGCCGGTGCCCGAGAGCCGCGGTGGTCGCCAGCGGCGATCCACGGCGAGGCAGAGAGATTGGAGAGTACCTCCGTGCTCAGGGTACCCTTCCGCGTCAGTTGATGGTGGTGGAGTCGGTCGGCGAGCACCACGTCGAGGCGAGCTCTACTCCGGCGGACGGCGGCTCGGGTGGTCGAGGGGCTCGTCGGAGAGGGCTGCAAAGGTTAAATTGAAGAGGGGGTTATGCTCCTGGCAGCTAGAGAGGGTAGCGAACGGGGTTTGGGCGCCGGAGATGGCCTCACCAGAACGAATCGGGCTGGAGGCCGAGGCGGGGCGAGGCGGCCGGAGCTGGGGGAGGAGACCTCCTCGAGGTCCCCCTAGTGGCCTGGCGGGGCTTTGGTGAGGAATGGTGATGCTGCGTGCACGAGGGTGAGCTCGGGGCCCTTTTTATAGGCGGCCCGAGGCGGTTGCCGTGAACGGAGATTTCCGGCGAGCGATTACGGTGGCGCAGTGCTCGGTTGGGGTGGTTAGGGAGTCGAGCGTCATCACGGAGGTTCAATGGGCCCGTTTTAGTGTTAAACTGGCCGGGGTTTGGGTGTTTGGGTCGAGCTCGACGGAACGGGGTGGCGCGGGCCCGTCGGCGGCAGAGAGCGCGCTCCGTGCGTGCTGCGCCACGGCGACGGTGCCGCATGCGTGCGCTGGCACGGAGAAGGCCACGCGGAGCCACCAGAGGATTTGGGCGGTGCCGAACGGCGTTGCGCCGCCGTTCTCCTCCCTGTCGGCCGTTACGGGGAGCCGGCCGCCGCAAGACACGCCGGCGCAGGCGGGCCAGGGCGCCACCGACGCCAGGGTCGCGCCAAGTGCGCGTGTGAAGCTTCGGACAAGCAAGCGAGGCCGCGAGCAACGTGCCAAGTGCACTGTGGCCGCGTGACTGAAACTGTCGAAACTGAAGATGACACTGAAACTGAATTTCTGAACTTTGAACAGTAACAGTGCCCACAAGGTGTTCGACCGAATAAAAATGGCCTCTGGTGATTTTTCCTTGAGCTGATTTTTGGTGGAGTGGCTTCTCCTTGCTCAAGTAGGCTGCATGATTTTTGGTGGAATTTTTGGAGGAGTGTAGATATGAATTTCACCAAATTTGGCAAATCTGGTCCAAACTTGCAGAGACTGAATTTTGAAAATTTTGAAAAGAGGAGGAGTGGATCAAGATGGTTCTGGGTTATGGATGCTAAGGACAATCCAGGAGAATTGGTTTGAGGTCAAAACTCAAATGCAGTAGGGCACTTGCTTTGAAAATCTCTCAGGCTCCAAATAATTTTCAGAATTGAATTGGGGGAAAAATAATTAGAATAAAAATCCAAAACCAGTTTGGATTAGTTGGGACAGATAATTTAGGTTGATCACAAGGGGGAGGGGAGGTTTTGGAGGGGTCTTATCTCATGGGCAAAAATACAAAGCCAAGGGTGGCTTCAAAGATATGAAAAACCCAAATTTTCATGGAGTTTCCTTTTAAAAGAAAAAATTAAACTCCCAAAATAATTTTGAGAGAGAACCAACAGAGAAGAAGTTTGCAAAAGATCAACCACCAAAGTTTGAAAGAAATAAAATCCCTGCCAAGGCAAAAAGGAGGTTTTTAAGAAGAGGGTTTTTCTGAGAAAGAAAAAATAAAAAAAAGTCTCTCCTCAAAACCACAAAGTTTTTGATAAAAACCAAATAAAAATTTTTGGAGTGTCATAACACCTACCCCCTTAGGAAAAATCTCGTCCCCGAGATTTTAGCTGATCCTTAAATAAGTGTGGATGCTCTGTCCGAAGAAAATCCTCGCTTTCCCAAGTTGCTTCACTGTCGGTGTGATTGCTCCACTGGACTTTGAAAAACTTGATGGTTTTCTGTCGGGTCCTCCTTTCAGACTCCTCTAATATTCTTATGGGACGTTCTCGATAAGTGAGGTCTGGCTGTATGTCAATGTTCTCATGGGATATTTGTTTCTCTGGGTTGCTTACGCACTTCCTTAACTGAGAGACGTGGAACACGTCGTGAATGTCGGACAAGTCTTCGGGTAAGTCTAGCTGGTAGGCTACAGTGCCTCTTCGTGCCACTATGCAAAATGGTCCAATGAATCTTGGTGCTAATTTTCCTTTAATCTTAAACCGTTGCAATCCTCTCATCGGGGATACTCTCAAGTATACGAATTCACCGGGTTCGAAGCTGACCCTACGATGTTTCTGGTCATAATAACTTTTCTGTCGACTTTGAGCGGTCTTAAGTCGGTCCCTGATTAGCTTGACTTTTTCCTCGGCTTCTCTGAGCATATCTGGTCCGAAGATGCGGCTGTCTCCGGTCTCTGACCAATTTAACGGGGTACGACATCTCCTTCTGTATAGGGCTTCGAAAGGAGCCATTTGCAGGCTCGTCTGGTAACTGTTGTTGTATGCGAACTCGGCATATGGCAGGCTGTCCTCCCAACTGGTTCCATAGGTGAGAACACATGCTCTCAGCATGTCTTCTAAAACCTGGTTTACGCGTTCTGTTTGTCCATCAGTCTGTGGATGGTATGCGGTACTGAAGGCTAGTTGGGTTCCCAGAGCCTGTTGTAATTGCTCCCAAAATCTTGAGACGAACTGAGTGCCTCTGTCGGAAATTATAGTCTTCGGGACACCGTGCAGACAGACTATGCGGGAAAGATAAATCCTGGCAAGCCTCTGAGTGGTGTAGGTTGTCTTTACTGGAATAAAGTGTGCTACTTTGGTCAACCTGTCAGTGATGACCCATATGGCATCATTCCCGTGTCGTGACCGAGGTAATCCGACAATAAAATCCATCCCTATTTCATCCCATTTCTACTCAGGTATTTTGTTAGGTTGCAGTAGTCCGGCTGGTCTCTGATGTTCAGCTTTTATGCGTTGACATGAGTCGCAACATGCAATGAAAGCGGCTATGTCCCTCTTCATACCGTGCCACCAAAATCTTTCCTGAATATCCTTATACATTTTGGTTCCTCCAGGGTGGATCGAATATGGAGTGGTGTGTGCTTCAGTTAAAACTTGCTGTTTAAGGTCTTCTATGTTTGGCACGCATAGCCTTTCTCCGTACCATAATATTCCTTCATTGTCTATGACGAATTCCGAGGCCTTGCCCATACTCAACTTCTTTTTAATTCCTTCAATGCTGGGGTGACCGGACTGAGCCTCTTTAATTTTCTCCACAAGGTGTGGTTGTATTTCCAAGTTTGATATGGTGCCTTCTGCTACCATTATCAAGTTGAGCTTGACAAATTCTTGATGGAATTCGGGCCTCAAGCTGTGCAGATAGTTCTCGTCGGAGCTGGGGTTCCGACTCAGGGCATCGGCCACTACGTTTGCTTTCCCTGGATGGTAATGGATACCAACATCGTAATCCTTTACCAATTCTAACCAGCGGCGTTGCCGTAAATTTAGTTCTGGCTGCGTAAAAATGTATTTGAGGCTTTTGTGATCCGTATATATCTCACATCGATTCCCAAGTAGAAAATGCCTCCATTCCTTGAGTGCATGAATAACTGCTGCCATTTCTAAGTCATGAGTGGGATAATTTTCCTCGTGTTTGCGAAGTTGCCTTGAAGCGTAGGCGACAACCTTGCCTTCTTGCATCAACACGCATCCGAGACCCTTTCTGGATGCGTCACAAAATACTTCAAAATTCTTGTGTATATCGGGTACAATTAATACCGGTGTTGTTGTTAATTTCCGCTTTAGCTCATGGAAACTTTTCTCGCAGGCTTCTGTCCATTCAAACTTCTTATCTTTCTTGAGTAATTGTGTCATAGGCTTGGATATGGTGGAAAATCCTTCAATAAATCTGCGGTAATATCCTGCCATTCCCAAGAAACTTCGTATGTCTGTTACGCTGGCTGGTGACTTCCAGTCAAGTACGGCCTTGACTTTCTCTGGGTCCACTGCTATACCGTCTTGAGTCAGCACGTGGCCTAGAAAACCTACTTGTCTTAGCCAAAATTCGCACTTGCTGAACTTGGCATACAATTGGTGTTTCCTTAGCTCTCCTAGTACAATCCTGAGATGTTCTGCGTGCTCTTCTGGTGTTTTGGAGTATACCAGAATATCGTCGATGAATACTACGACGAATTTGTCCATAAACTTCATAAATACTTTGTTCATGAGGTGAACAAAATATGCCGGGGCGTTAGTTAATCCAAATGGCATCACTGTGAACTCGTACAGTCCATATCTGGAGGTGAAGGCTGTTTTGGGGATATCTTCCGTTCGTACCTTCAATTGATGGTATCCTGACCTTAAGTCGATTTTTGAGAATACCTTGGCCTGAGCAAGTTGATCAAACAAATCGTTTATCCTTGGCATCGGGTATTTGTTTTTGACTGTGACCATGTTAAGTGCTCGATAGTCGATACACAATCTCAGCGTCCCATCCTTCTTCTTGGCAAATAAAATTGGTGATCCCCAAGGTGAGGAGCTGGCCCGAATGTATCCTTTATCCAGTAATTCCTTTATTTGCTTCTTCAATTCGATCAACTCGGATGGTGCCATTCTGTATGGTTTCTTGTATATGGGGGTGGTTCCTGGTGCTAGCTCAATGCGGAATTCTATTTCTCGATCTGGTGGCATGCCTGGCAGCTCTTCAGGGAATACATCTGGAAATTCACACACTACTGGAACCTTGTTTAGCTCAGAAACGTCCACCTTATTTAATCTCGGTTGTCGGGGTCTTTTTCCTTCCTTGGCTGATACTCTTATTGTCTTCCCTTGGTGGTGTGTGAGAATCACGGTCCTGTTGAAACAGTCGATAAAACCTTTATTGGTGGTTAGCCAATCCATCCCTAGGATGACATCCAGTCCTTTATTTTCCAATACAATAAGATTTGCGTAAAACTCCAATCCTTCAAACTCAATGACCACATTCTGACAGTAATTCTGGGAAACTTGCTGAATCCCGGGGGACTTGATTATTATGGATTTCTCCAAAGGAAGCATCGAAAAATTATTTTGCAAAGCAAAACTTTTCGAGATAAAAGAGTGAGAAGCTCCAGAATCAAACAAAACCATTGCAGGTATTGTGTTGACAGGAAACGTACCGAGTACGATATCCGGAGCATTTTGTGCCTCCTCTTTGGTTACGTGGTTCAGATGACCCTTCCTGTGGTTATTGTTGGGATTGAAATTGTTTCGTTTGGGCGCTGAATTATTGCCGCCGTTGTTCGGCTTCGGGGTTGAGTTCCTTGGCTTGGGGCACTGTTTGGCATAATGCCCTTCTTCTCCACAAGCGTAACAAGTAACGCCGGGGCGATAGGTGAATTCCTTGTCCCTTGCATGAAAATTCTTGATTGGGCGTGAGACATTGGATGAGAATTTGGGTGTCCCACCCTTTTTAAAATCTATCTTGCTTCGGTGATTGCGAGTGTGATTAGTCTGGTCCCTTTTTCGCTTGCGGATATCTTCCAGACTGCGTCTCTCATTTTCCAGAGTAATGGCCTTGTCCACCAGTGTTTTAAAATCAGGAAAAGTGTGCACGACCAGTTGGCATTTAAGTGCGGGTGCCAGACCGTCAAGGAATTTCTCCATCTTCTTGATTTCAGTCATACGCTCCTCATTGGCGTAGCGGGATAATAGGGTAAATTGACTGTTGTAATCTGACACTGTCATGTTCCTTTGTTTGAGGTCATCAAATTCTCTCTTCTTGATTTTCATAATACTCTTAGGAATATGTGCACCACGGAAACCTTCCTTGAAATCATCCCAGGTTATGTTATTTTCGTTGGGATGCATGTGCAGAAAATTCTCCCACCACGATGCGGCTGCTCCCGTGAGATAGTGTGGAGCATATAGTACTTTCTCGGGATCTGAACACTTTGCAATAATTAATTTCCTCTCCATATCTCGAAGCCAGTCCTCGGCTTCAAGAGGCTTGTCAGTGTGAGAAAATGTTTGAGGACGTGTCTTCTGTAGCTCAGATAACTTGGAATGTTGCTGATACTGTCCATGATGATTCCCCATGTTGATGACTTGGTTCATCATCTCGCGATGTTGTTGCTGACTCTGTTCATAAAGGCGGCACATTTGTGAAAGTGCCGATTCACTGCCTTGTTGGCTTGACTGTCCCTGAGTGAACTCATTGTTGGGTTGAGTATCATGAATTTCCTCTGGTGGAGTTGGCATGGAACGTGTCCAAGGACGAGACATTTTTCACTCTGGGAAAAGTATTTTTGTAAAACTCTTAAGAAAAGCGGAAAGAGTCGCAAAAATAAAACCATAAATGCATAAAGCTGGCAGATATTATTAAATACCCAAGCTTACTTAAGAAAAACAAATCGACTTGCGCACGGAGAAGGACTGCTCATCACATATCTTACACGCGGGCGGTAATTATACAGTACATCACTCAGGATATGTGTACATAATCCTGACATGTTATTAAGGCTAGTGCACTTCTCCAGATCCTACATGATGCGCAAACAGGCTACTTCTCACAACCTATGCACATATCTTACAAAGCGGTACAATACACGGCAGCTAAGCGTACTCAGGCAGAGATGTTGACGATCTCCCTTGCCCTGCCGAGGGCGAGGCGTAGCGAGGTTGGGGACTCGACTTCCTCCTCGCTAATGGGCTCCATACGTGTAGTGTTGCGCAGAGCGGGCGGAGTGGTTGCCAGGGGCGGAGCAACACGTACAGGAGTGGGCGCGAAGGTTGGTGTAGTGCGCGCTGGAGTGGGCGCAATAACTTGGTTAAATTCTTCGGTAGAAGGCAGACGACGAGTAGGCGTAAAAGATGCTGATGACGAGACAAAAGTCGGTGGCGGAGCGATGGGTAGGAGCTCCCTCCTGTTGGCAGCACAGCCATGGACTGAGTCCATGCGGGTAGCTACGAAGTCGTCCACCAGGTTGTCGAAGGCTGCCTCCAGGGCCCGGAGATACTCAATGAGCATCTCAAAAGCCTCGTCTCGTTCTCCTCTGGGGCAGGAGTATGCGTAGTGACAGGTGTAAGGCACATGGCACGGA
Organism: Triticum dicoccoides; assembly: GCF_002162155.2. Lineage (NCBI taxonomy): Eukaryota > Viridiplantae > Streptophyta > Magnoliopsida > Poales > Poaceae > Triticum > Triticum dicoccoides. Next base: position 668,040,898 of record NC_041393.1, read on the forward strand.
AGATAACGGTAACGACGAGTCCTCATCACAGGAAGGACATCCCTGAGACGAGCTATCGCCTCGCGGGCTGCCATCTGCATAGCATGCCTCTCCGTAGGCATAGCTCTTCCCACGAACCGGAAGCGGCGTGACTCACCACGCCCTCCCCTGAACTGCACCGCGGCCTGGTGCATGGTCAGACTGTCGTTGACTCGGTGCTGGTAGAGTGTGAAGACTGGGCGCACGGATGGCCCCATCGCGACCTGAACGATGAAAGAAAGAAGCTTGACGAACCCATCGGGCACGTTGGCGAAGGTCTGAGACTCGCAGCTGACGTCGGCCATCTACAAAAGTAAGCAAAATTCTGCAGGGTCAGATCATAAATTTATGTTGACTGACAGAAAATGACTACAATTGCAAAAGCATAAAATAGCCCTGTCATGCTAATAACTAATTAGCGATCGCACCTAGTGGCTTCCTACAGTCAGCCTGGCTCTGGTACCAAGCTTGTCACGGCCGGTTTTCCAATAAAAATATTTATTGAAAAGCCAGTCTTTTGAGTCCAGTATGAGAGAAATCCTCCTCACTGGTAGACAATTTCTTGATACAATAAGCCAGTAGCATAAAATATATTACAGGGTTGAACTGCGGTCGCTCAACCAAATTATTACAAGCACGCCAATAATCATACATAATGGCGGACAGGACACAGTGGTGTGGAGACATACTACTGACTCATGGATAGGTTGGTGGTGGAAAAACACAGCGGGGAGGGAAATACAAGACTCTAAGGATATCATTTCATCGAACGTTGAGGTGAGGCTCAATAAATTTATTTGGTAGCGGAAGCGGTTATAAAACAGTGGCCAAATCCAGGGTCGCACGAGACTGACTGGGACTCCTCTAAGTGTCGGACTCGCTATCGAACTCTTCATCCATGAGATCGCCTTCGTCAGCATCTGGCCAAATCAACAAGCCAGTGAGTACTTTGAAAGTACTCGCAAGACAGTTCGGACGTAAGATATAACAAATGCGTGCATGGATGCAACATGATTAATTCCTTAATGCACAATAAATAAAATTAGCATAACGGGGTAAGAAAAAGGGGAAACGGCGGTAGTCCGCCTGAAATCCCAACATAACACAAATGTAGACCGATCGGGTGTCTGAAGCGACGCCTCGAAAGGTGAACAAAATAAAAATAAGGAAAAAAGATGCCACAGTCGGGCGTCTTAGCGACACCACATAAAGGGCTTTAAAAGAAATACCACAGTCGGACGTCTGAGCGACATCACAAAAAGGGCTTTAAAAGAAATCCACAGTCGGACGTCTGAGCGACATCGCAGAAAGGGCTTTAAAAGAAATGCCACAGTCGGACGTCTGAGCGACATCGCAGAAAGGGCTTTAAAAGAAATGCCACAGTCGGACTTCTAAGCGACATCACATAAAGGGCTTTAAAAGAAATGCCACCGTCGGACGTCTGAGCGACATCGCAGAAAGGGCTTAAAAAGAAATGCCACAGTCGGACGTCTGAGCGACATCACATAAAGGGCTTTAAAAGAAATGCCACAGTCGGACGTCTGAGCGACATCGCAGAAAGGGCTTTTATTCGCAAGTAAATAATACTCATAATAAACATTCAATTCATGAAAACAAACGGGTTAGTCCATCCACAGGAGTAATCTTTTAACCGGACTTAGCACTCATGTGATTCACCGGAGTCTCTGTCATCAAAGCTGACATTTGATTAGGATCAGATGGAACGAAACTTGACATGGAAGAGATGATTTGGAGGAATATATGACTCTGCAGAGTTTGTACAAAATTTTTCCCACAGTCAACGGATTTCCGTAGTCACGAAGGACTAGTTCCGTTTATGGTATTTCGGAAGAAAACACAACTAACCGGTACACACCCATCCTACCTCTCGATGCTAGGAACCACCCTAGTCATCGTCCAAGAAAAACTTTTGAGACGGGGAGATCACAATCTCGAATAGCATGGGATCAAATTTATATACGCACGCTCTAAGGGGTGCCCCCCTCTCGGTCCCAACCGGAAACACCCATGCCCCCTGACCGGATGACTGGCTTTAATCCAGGGCCATGGAACCATCATCACGGCCTCTCCTCTTTGGTGTGTACCATGAAAGTGGTTTGCAACTTACTAAACCATATTCCTTGCGGAAAACATGTGGTAGTACAAGGAAGGAAATGATAGGTACTGGACCGATATGGTTTGACACTGAAGTCACATAGTCTGGCGTAAGACTGGCATGCTACAACACTGCCATCGTACCCATCCTCATGCCAACACATGGCCATTCATATTCACATTCATCCACGTATGGATCATTGAACTCACTCACCTTGTTATCACATAAAATAACGTTCATCGGTATGCTTACCAACATGCCATGAAACTAACTAAATGCAAAACATGCCGAGACACTCATCATATCAAAATTTCAAACATGCTTGCCTGGTTCAGAGTAGTCGGAGCCTAGCTCGGTGAAGTTCGCGGCTCCGTCACCTCCTTCGGTATCTACGTTTTAAAGAAAATACATGCGCTAACGTAAATACCAAGGAGAGCACAGAAGGTAAACCAAATATTTTTTAAATAAATCTGATAAAAAACTAGACAAAATTTTAAAGAGAACAGAAAAAGAATCAAACAAAAATACTTTTCTGATTAAAAGTTATAAGGGTTTTTGTCCAGGGACTTATCTGTAATGAAACAGAAGATTTCTAGGGGCTAGTTTATAAAAATAGAAAATGCTTCGGTAGCGAATACGCCAGCCCGAAGAGAAAACGCATTCTGCCCTTCCAGAAAACGGTTCGAAAGAGAGAGCAGAGAGGCTGACGGTGGGGTCCCACCCGTCAGGTTCAAATGTTCAAACGGGGCGGCAGAGTTCGCCGGCGCCCGAGAGCCGCGGTGGTTGCCGGCGGCAATCCACGGCGAGGCAGAGAGATCGGAGAGTACCTCCGTGCTCAGGGTACCCTTCCGCGTCAGTTGATGGTGGTGGAGTCGGTCGGCGAGCACCACGTCGACGGCGAGCTCTGCTCCGGCGGACGGCGGCTCGGGTGGTCGAGGGGCTCGTCGGAGAGGGCTGCAAAGGTTAAATTGAAGAGGGGGTTATGCTCCTGGCAGCTAGAGAGGGTAGCGAACGGGGTTTGAGCACCGGAGATGGCCTCACCAGAACGAATCGGGCTGGAGGCCGAGGCGGGGCGAGGCGGCCGGAGCTGGGGTAGGAGACCTCCTCGAGGTCCCCCTAGTGGCCTGGCAGGGCTTTGGTGAGGAATGGTGATGCTGCGTGCACGAGGGTGAGCTCGGGGCCCTTTTTATAGGCGGCCCGAGGCGGTTGCCGTGAACGGAGATTTCCGGCGAGCGATTACGGTGGCGCAGTGCTCGGTCGGGGTGGTTAGGGAGTCGAGCGTCATCACGGAGGTTCAATGGGCCCGTTTTAGTGTTAAACTGGCCGGGGTTTGGGTGTTTGGGTCGAGCTCGACGGAACGGGGTGGCGCGGGCCCGTCGGCGGCAGAGAGCGCGCTCCGTGCGTGCTGCGCCACGGCGACGGTGCCGCATGCATGCGCTGGCACGGAGAAGGCCACGCGGAGCCACCAGAGGATTTGGGCGGTGCCGAACGGCGTTGCGCCGCCGTTCTCCTCCCTGTCGGCCGTTACGGGGAGCCGGCCGCCGCAAGACACGCCGGCGCAGGCGGGCCAGGGCGCCACCGACGCCAGGGTCGCGCCAAGTGCGCGTGTGAAGCTTCGGACAAGCAAGCGAGGCCGCGAGCAACGTGCCAAGTGCACTGTGGCCGCGTGACTGAAACTGTCGAAACTGAAGATGACACTGAAACTGAATTTCTGAACTTTGAACAGTAACAGTGCCCACAAGGTGTTCGACCGAATGAAAATGGCCTCTGGTGATTTTTCCTTGAGCTGATTTTTGGTGGAGTGGCTTCTCCTTGCTCAAGTAGGCTGCATGATTTTTGGTGAAATTTTTGGAGGAGTGTAGATATGAATTTCACCAAATTTGGCAAATCTGGTCCAAACTTGCAGAGACTGAATTTTGAAAATTTTGAAAAGAGGAGGAGTGGATCAAGATGGTTCTGGGTTATGGATGCTAAGGACAATCCAGGAGAATTGGTTTGAGGTCAAAACTCAAATGCAGTAGGGCACTTGCTTTGAAAATCTCTCAGGCTCCAAATAATTTTCAGAATTGAATTGGGGGGAAAATAATTAGAATAAAAATCCAAAACCAGTTTGGATTAGTTGGGACAGATAATTTAGGTTGATCACAAGGGGGAGGGTAGGTTTTGGAGGGGTCTTATCTCATGGGCAAAAATACAAAGCCAAGGGTGGCTTCAAAGATATGAAAAACCCAAATTTTCATGGAATTTCTTTTTAAAAGAAAAAATTAAACTCCCAAAATAATTTTGAGAGAGAACCAACAGAGAAGAAGTTTGCAAAAGATCAACCACCAAAGTTTGAAAGAAATAAAATCCCTGCCAAGGCAAAAAGGAGGTTTTTAAGAAGAGGGTTTTTCTGAGAAAGAAAAAAATAAAAAAAAAGTCTCTCCTCAAAACCACAAAGTTTTTGATAAAAACCAAATAAAAATTTTTGGAGTGTCACACCTCAACGCGTGCGTAAACTGGCCCCTGCTTTGGCCGAAGAGCCAGATTCGTTTGGGGGCGGGGGACACCACCCCACAGACAAGACCGCCAGTCGTGCCGGCGCCAAGCCATGGCAAGAACGCCACAACGCTACCGGTCCTGCCGGACATCCCTATGCCGGACATCCCTATGGCACAGGATACGGACATCCCTATGGCACAAGATCCGGACGACGACGACAACGACGACGGTACATTTACCAATGTCGATAAGTACTTTGCCGAACATGGGTACGCTGACGAGTTCTGCGGGCCTCTTTCTCAAGAACCCAACCAAGACGACCGCAATCTAGCTAATACGACGGAGAAATCCAATTGCAACAGGCGTCGTCTGGCGTTCAGTTCTCAGGAGACGCCTCCAGCTCCCGCCTTCACCGAGCCTCAGATAGCTGAGGTGCGAAATATTGTCAGCCCCAACACGCTCAAGAAGGCGGTCTGTGAGCAGAACTCGGTCCCATTACAGGAGATCAAGAAGAAGGGACGGAAACGAAAGACTAACAAGGGCACCGGTGCGAGCCAGCCGACATCGAGTTCGATCCTTGCTCAGGACGGGCCACCTTCACCTAAGGATATCTCGAGGAGGGTGCATGTGGCGGGTAGGGCGATGCTACCGCCAAATATGCTCAATGCTGCAACCTGTGCTATGCGGAGTCTGCACGACAGTGTTCTTTCTTTGGAGAAGCGGCATCTCAGAGAGAATGATGTGGCATACCCGGTTTTCTTGGCCAAGGTGCCAGAGGGCAAGGGCTTTGTGGATGGCGACATCGAGGGTACGATCGTCCTGCGGTTTGATGACATCTTTGCTATGTTTAACCTTCATCCGCTGCACTACACCTTCGTTCGGCTGTTTTCGCTGAGTATGGAGATGCGGATCATTAGAGATAAGACCCCGGACATCGTGATAGTCGACCCCTTCTACATGCGTGCCAAGCACTTGAGCAGCGCTGGGGACCGCCAAGTTGCGATTTCACACCTCGAAGGCGTCATTCTGGCAAACCCAGATAAGGATAACTTCCTTGTGGCTTACTTTCCCGAGTAAGTCATCCCTTAACCGCCCCGTAACATATGATTTCTTAGATTTCGATCGTTCTTTTTTTTCTAACATTCCGTGTTCTATGCAGTGACACACATTGCACACTCATCCTCCTAAGCCCGAAATATTCCATGGCCACGTATTTCGACCCGAACCGTAACTCCAAGATAGACTACACAAATGTCAAGAAAGTTCTTGATGATGTTCTCCCCGGCTACACCAAATCTAGAGGCACCTTCACCAGGGCAGTTCGTAAGTACGGCAAGCACACCTTCTCACACAATACGAAGTTCTGCTGCGTCAAGCAGCCGCCTGGCGGTCAGAAGGATGCCTACAACGCCCTCCATCACATGCGGGCGATCGTAAGGGACCATCATCACCTTCTGCTACCAGATAGTCTCAAGGATTGGGCCGCGAGGTTGTCGGCAACCCAGGACGCGGGCCTCAGACAAGAATTCTTTCACATCCAGTCGGAGTTTGCGGACATCATCCATCAAGATGTCCTTCATACCTCGGCAGTTCTTCCGCAGATATCAACCGTCCAACAGTGAGATAGATGGAACGCTACAAATGCAGGGTGACAACGACCGCGATTTCATGACCATCACGACAGACGATGGCTTCACCCACGCTCCTGTCCGATGAGTCGAGTCGAAAGTAGTGATGTGTAGTTCTGAAACATTGATTGGCTCGTGTTGTAATTAAACTTTAATGAATTCGTATGTCTCTTTGGTTTGGACAGTCGTTCAACTTAGATGTAATTGATGCTATTTATTAGTAGGACCATGAATCGTGCTATTAATGTCTTGCTTTTCTCTTTCGATCCTTTTGTTGCATACTTACATATTGCTTATGTATTGCCTGTTGTTTGGCTTGTGCGTAGAGATGTCGTCGTATGTCGTGTACAAGGGTAAGGTTCCCGGAGTCTACGACGACTGGGAGGAGTATCGGAGACAGGTTCACCGTTTCACCGGTAACAGTTACAAAGGGTACACCACTAGGGCGGAGGCCGAATCTAGATACGCCCGCTATCTAGCGGGAGAGAGGAGGGGGCGTTGGAGGAACCGGATGAAGACCAGTTTGATCGCGATGATGCTCATCGTGATGACCGCAGCTCTCTTCTATGTGATGGTAGTTTAGATGATCAACATCGACTTGTAATGTGAAGACAAACTCGATACTCGCGGTCTTGAGACTTGTAATGTTTTATCTTTGTTCGGTCTATTAAATTCGGAGACTAATATGATGAATTGTATTCGATGAATCTGCTGTTGTTGTGTGCTGCTGTCTATATTTTGTCCAATAATATATTTTGTAACCTGTGCAAAAATCAATAAAGTAAAAAAAAAAACAAATATTCATACTAATGGCGCATCACCTCCAGGTGCGCCATTAGTATGCTAGAGGATACTAATGGCGCATCACCTCAGATTGTGCCATTAGTATGACAAAGCACATGGTTATGGCCCCCTGGGAGGCATACTAATGGCGCATGTTCTTACATACTAATGGCGCGCCAGTGGTGCGCCATTAGTAAAAAATACTAGTGGCGTGCTACTCATGGCGCACCGGTAGTGCGCCATTAGTAGGCAAAACCGGTGCGCCATTAGTAGGCCTTTTCCTAGTAGTGAAATGTGGACAACACAATTTGAAGAGTGCCCGGTCACTGTCCGCGGACTCGTACGGACGCATCCCGGGCGTTTGAGGCTCGGATTTGCCAAATCCAGTTGTAGATGCTCCAAAAGGTGGCATTAGAGAAGAGAAAATCTTCAGCATGACTTTTAATTTTATCAAGGATCATTTAGGCAAAACAGAAAGAAGATGCTGTGGGAAAAGATGTGAATCCGATCATGACTGATGCAATCATGCATGCGCTTACATATGAATATGCAACTCAAGCTGGCATATCACGGGTCGAGTTAACCCAACTTGAAGTCTTGAACAAACTTTTTATTCCAGGTACATGTACAAGTATGTATATCCTTTTACAAATATGCAAATCATGCATTTAGATACCATAACGGGATACAATGACATTGATCGATCACAAGCCTGTCAAGCACGCAAGCACGAGCGAGGGAGCCCATGCAAACGCCTGGCATATGAACTGCAACAGGAAAAACATACGTATGGTGCGCGCTTATGACATGCAAACTAGTTACGAGTAGAACGATTAGGCATGTATAATATTCATCCATGGATGGATGGATCAGATGGGGCAGGTGAAGTTGGCAGGGCACTTCTTGCCGCACTGGTTAAGGAGGAGGGTCAGGTCGATGGGGACGTTGAGCTTGATGCCGAGAATGTTGGCCCTGATGGCGGTGCAGAGGCACACCGCGGCGTCGAGGTCGGCGAGCCCGCCCAGGAGCGGGCAACACTCCTCGTTCGCCGGCACGCCGATCTTGAGCTTCAGCAGGTTCAACACGTTGGCACACACACCTAGCTTCAGCGTGTTCATCGGGCAGCTGCCCCCGCCGGTCGGTGGCACGATTGGCGGTGGGCGGATCGGCAGGGTAGGGACTACAGGTGGGCAGTAGGATCCGCAGCCCTGCACGGAGGCGAGGAGGACCAGGTTCAGGGCGAGGAAGAGAGCGAGCTTGGAGGGCGCCATTGCTCTTACTGGTTTGTGGCTAAGCTTGGTAGGCTTTGCTAGCTTGGGATGGTTTTCGTGGGTTGCTTGGGGTGGTATTTATAGGCCGGGTGTGGTGTGCAAGTGCATGTAAGTGAGTCGTTCATGTCATGATCAGTCGAGCTAATTAATTTGACTCTTGAGGTAATTTGTAAAGATTATGTACAACTGTTAATTATTGCACTAGCATGTTACGTGTGTACGTACCACCATTGGAGCATAATCTGTCCGCTAGAGAACAAAACCTGATAGCTGAGCCATGAGACTTTGCTTTAGTTTCCGGAAAAGAAGTACTCCCATATGCATATTGTCTGCTGTGTGCATATAAATATTTGATGGCTTTACAAGTGTACAGCCATAATAATCTGGATCATAGCAACGGACAAAGGAACATATCAGGCATGGCAGCGCTACAAGCTGGCATACCCCGATCATCCGGGTCACGAGAGACGTATATAGGCCATTGCGTTGTATGGTTTTGATTCCATGTGTCTACTTTACGTTCCGAACTTTGGTTTGTTCTGCTGGCTCGTTGGCATGCATGAACAAGTATGCTCAGCTGTTTGCAAAAAAATAAGTATGCTCAGCTAGCTGTAAAATTATTAGTTAATCCAGCCCGTTGTGCTGATGAATAATACCTGCGGAAATTAGCTGCAATATATTTCAATTAGATTTGATTGTGTGACATATAATATCTGGATTAATAAAAATTTAACCAAAATTAAAAAGACATACAACTTGCCCATTTTTTTCTAAAAAGGAACCAGATCTATTATCAATGTTCATCGGAAGTACAAAGCATCTCAAACATAATAAAATTACATCGAGATTCTGAGACCATCGAATAATCACTACCGCTGCCAGAACAAGCCGTTGACACACCTGTGTCATCGCTCCCCTATCGAATAAGGGTTGACCTTATCAATGACAGTCAGAAAGTCTTTCTGCACGTGCCCCCTAAGGATCAGCGCCCTATAGCTGCAATCATCGCCGTTGAACCCTTGAATAGATCTGAAGCACCTGACACCTAGTCTCGTCACACGACGAGAAACCTAACCTCACCGTCCCAAGAAGACGACAGGAATCTACTCTGGAGCTCCATTGAGTATGTCCAGATGGATGAACTCGAGAAGGATCAGAGTTTTGAAGACAAACTCGAAGAAAAAGCGCCAGTATCCGCTCCAGTGCCGCATTTGTGAGGACTAGAAAAATCTAACCTAAACTACTAAACGGAGAGGAGCCACCGGGATTCTCCTCCCCATCATCGACCGCAGAAGCAGCGGGCAGAGGGGAGGGGAGTTCACGGACTCTCAGTGAAGTTTGGAGGGGAGAGTTTCTCCTAGCCATCAAGGGATAGGGAAGCAAAACCTAAAAGATAGAGCCCAGTTTTCTTTTTATTGTGAGAAAACTTCCAATATATTCATCTTCAATCATGTTAGTACAACGAACACCAAAAATAATAAAAATTACATCCAAATTCATAGACCACCTAGTGACGACTACAAGGACTGAAGCGAGCCGAAGGCGCGCCGCCGTCATCGCCCCTCCATCACCAGAGTCGGGCACAACTTGTTATAGTAGACAGTCGGGAAGTCGTCGTGCTAAGGCCCCATAGACCAGCGCACCAGCACAGCAACCGTCGCCGATGAAGAGAAATGTAGATCGGAAGGATCCAACCCAAAGACACACGAACATAGACGAACAATGACGAGATCCGAGTAAATCCACCAAAGATAGATCCGCCGGAGACACACCTCGACACGCCCACCAACGATGCTAGACGCACCGCCGGAACGGGGACTAGGCGGGGAGACCTTTATTCCATCTTCAGCGAGCCGCCGCCGTCTCGTCTTCCTGAGCAAGACACAAATCCTAACAAAACGGAAAGAAGCGACAAAAATCAAAACCCTACCACCGGCCTTTGCCAGGAGCCACCATGCCCCCATTGCTCTAGGCCAACCGGAGACGAGGCGGACCTGCAGCGGCACCGGCGAGAGGCAGGAACCCTTGTTTTTTTTTAACAATCAACCTCTTTGACCACACCAAGATAGAGCCCAGTTGATCGAGCTGAACAAAATTGTTACACATTATAGATTTTTTGTTGTTGTGGAGAAAACTCCATTATATATAGCATACGTTCCCGCGAACAAGGGGCGCGCCAAGAAATTAAGAGCTGAAGTCTTTGGATCAACGTCCAGGCATCCTGGTTCACACATCTCATTTCACGTGTAACCTTACACGCTAAGATTGCATTCATGAAGTTCTTGTGATATTAATTGCGACGTCGTTCCCAGGGGCACCCACCGTTGCTCATTTTTCCTTTCACTTTTATGGTCAAATATAATCTTGTTCTTTGGCGTTTAATATTGATCAACGTGAATGTGAACTCAATCACCTCCCTGGGAACGCCGGGGATGCAGGAGGTTTGTCATGCCAACACATCGACATTCGCCCGCAGGAAGGTGACGCGCTCGCTTTCCTATTTGCAGTCGAGGGTGGAGCTTATGGTAAAAGCTCCCCCCGTGCCGTCCTCCTTGACGGGCACCTTCTTGCTCTCTGGTGCTGCGGCTCTGGACTTCTTGCTCTTATTGGCGGAGCTCTCTGGCACGTCCTCAACGGGAGCGCAACACCCCGAAGTGGTGCGCTTGCCGGAGTGGGTGCGAGGGGTCTCGTCGGTCTTCTTCCCTCTCGGGGCTTCGTCGGCAGGAGCAGGTGCCTTAGCGGCAGCTGCTACAACTGCTTTCTGGTAGAGTTGGTCGACGCAAATCAACACATCTTTTTTGTCGGAGGGGACGGTGATGATGTTCATCGGCCCAGGCATCTTCAGCATGTTGTAGGCGTAGTGTGAAGCCGCCATGAACTTGGCTAGTGCCGGGCGGCCGAGGATCCCGTTGTAAGGCAAGGGGATCTCGGCTACATCAAAAACAATCCTCTCTGTCCTGTGGTTCAGCTCGCCTCCGAATGTCACGGGCAGCGTAACCTTTCCCTTTGGCTGGATCCTCCCTGGGTTAACCCCTTGGAACGTGCCCGTCTCCTCGAGGTCCCCATCAGGGATCTGCAGCCTCTTTACCACAACGGGCGAGGTCAAGTTCAGGCCGGCCCCGTCGTCAACCAACATCTTTGTCACCTTGAGGTTGCGGATCGTTGGTGAAACCAACAATCGCAAGCACCCGACCGCAGTGCTGCGGTCAGGGTGGTCCTCGGTGTCGAAGATGATGGGCATGATGGACCATTTCAGTGGCTTCCGTGCGTCGAACGATGGCTCGACCGTTGTGATCTCACGCGCACACTGCTTGAGTTGGCTGTGGGATGTATGCTGCGAGGCGCCACCATCGACGCACATGGCCTCTGTGGATTTCTGGAACTCGTGGTCGCCGGATTCGTCGTCCTCGTCACGATCATCGTCCTCTTCTTGTCACGGCCCCAGGCGGGCCTCTCCTGCTGATTATCTTTGCCGCGGTGGCCTCCTTGGCCGCTACGTTTCTTCCCAGATCCCTCGGCACCAACTTGGCCTTTCTCCTTGTCCCGCCGCTCATACTCGGCCTTCTGCTTCTCGGCGAGCAGCTCTACCTGTCGGCAGTTTTGGTGGTCATGGCCCTTGCTGCGGTGGATCTTGCAATACTGCTTGTCGGAGCCTCCTGGCTTGTCGGCAGCCGCCAAGGCCCGACAGGCGACACACCCGGCAACCTCCTTGTCGGGGTCGCCCGCCTGGGTCTTCTTGGTGGCGCCGATGTCGTCGGATCCCTCGACGGCAAGCACGGCCTTTCTCTTGCGCTTCCTATTGCGGCGTCGGCCCTTTTTCGCCGGGGTGGCGGTATCGCCCATGGAGTCGGTTTCCGCGCCGGCATCTTCGCCGGGGTACTTCCTTCCCTCTTCAGCGCGAGCACATCGATCTACTAGAACGTAAAGCTCGGCCACATCCTTGACCTTGTTCATCGCCAGCTCCTCACGCATCTTGCGGTTGCGCACATTCTGGCGGAATGCACTGATCACAGCGGCAGGATGGACTTCGGGGATGTTGTACTACAGTCGGCTGAACCTTTGGATGTACTTGCGCAAGTTTTCTCCTTCCTTATGGGGAATGATATGTAAATCACTCGCCTGTCCATGAGCTCGGTGGCCTCCAGTAAAGGCGCCAACAAACTCATGGCACAGATCCGCCCAAGAAGAAATGGAGTCCATCGGCAAGTGCATCAACCATGACATAACATTAGGCTTGAGTGCCAACGGGAAGTAGTTGGCAAGCAACTTATCGTCGCGGGCCCCAGCAGCTTGCATCGCGATGGTATAGATGCTAAGGAAATCTGATGGGTGAGTCTTGCCGTTGTACTTCTCGCCAACGTCGGGCTTGAACGTGCGGTGGGAGGGCCACTGGAACTGCCGCAGCTCACGGGTGAAGGCCGGACAACCCACCTCGTAGGGTAGGCCACCGTAGCCTCCCGGTGCCGAGTGGTTCGTAGCGGGCCTTGCCCACATGTCCGACTGGTGGCGCATGTCACGTCGACGCTCGATGGTGGTTCGAGCGTCCTCATGAGCTCGCACCCAAAGAACTTGGCGTTGGTCGCGGTGGGTTCGTGGGTCGGACGACGCTATGGAGATGTCATCACGAGCGTTGTCATGACGGACCGACACCCGCGGTGGCAGGGATGGAAGAGGGGAATGCACCGTGGCCGCATCGCCTCCGACTCGGCCCCTGCTGGCATGCAGTGGCTCGACGGAGCGACGGCCTATGGGTCCTGCCGGTCGCAACTCATCATTGTTGGTGATGCCGACGCGACTCCGGACGGTAGCCCTCCGTTCGTTAAGCTTCTCCGTAGTGGGAGGGAAGTCGAGGAGCAGCTACGCGCGTGCTAGGGCTTCTGCTGGTGTGGGCGGCGGCGAGAGCTGGGTGGACGGCGATGCACTTCGACTTCTAACCACGTTAGAAGGAGCCTCACCACGGCTCCGCAGTCGTCCGCCACCCTCGTCGGCGCCTTGGCGCACACACTGGCCTCCCTCATCCTGCGAAGGATGCATGGGGCTCTTCCCAGGGCGGTGCCCTGGGTCACCAGCGGGGCGGCGCCCTGGGTCACCAGCAGGGCAGCGCTGCTCATCGCGCGTGATTTGAGAAGAGCGCGCCGTGGGCGCTGGTGTTGGTGTCTTGGAGGTCATCACGCAGTCGGTTCGCGGCATGACAAAGGCCCTAGAGGGCCCCGCGCCCCCT
>NC_041393.1:668054647-668055769 GCF_002162155.2 Triticum dicoccoides
CGCGTGGCTCATCGCCCGTCGTACAAACGCCGCCGCCCGCCAGGCCTGGACTGCCAGGGCGATGTGGGTGTCCGCGGGCCGCGCCATGGGTTCTCTCCGTGACTGGCCTGCTACTGGCCCGCACCTGTGACGGCAGTCCAGTCCCGGATGAACCGATCGCCGTGGTCGTCTTCTTCTTAGGAGCCATGGTGACGATGAACTGCTGGGCCAATTACCAGACCAGATTCTCACAATTTGCGCCCCCTACCTGGCGCGTCAAAGATGTCAGTGGGAAACGACACCTACGGGATCACAAGAATCGCTACTACGGCTGCGGGGCGCGGGATCGTGAGAAGAGCGGGACTAGCAATCAACACAAGGATGATTTGCCCAGGTTCGGGCCGCAAGGATGCGTAAAACCCTACAGTACTGCTTTGGTGGTTGTATTCAGTGTTCCTGAGTTCTTGAACTAGCTATGGGTGCCGCCTGGTTCGAAAGAGCCGAATCCTTTTCCAGTGTGCCATGGGCCTCCTTTTATAGGCGAAAGGGGCTGCCACAGTGGCACACATGAGATGGAAAGGCCTACAGTGTTGTGATCTTATCGCTGGTATTACAGGACAAAGCACATTTAATGTGAGGCTTAGGTGTCCCTTCACTTTATCGGGGACGGGAGTGAGGCTTGTCCCGTCCGTCGCCGCTCCTCCTTGCTTTGACACGTGCCCTGGCCAATGATGCATATGGTGCCATGTAGGCAGGCAAACAGGTGAGGTGGCGCGGTGGTGGAGCCTCCACGAAGGGTTGCATGCTGCCATGCAGGTGCCTGTCCAGCTGGTTGGGTCGGCAGCTGCATGTGAACGGCGGCGGAGACTTAGCTGGTGTGGGCCTGGCAGTGGCCCCGTTGGCGCCCTTGGCGAGGGCCCTGCCGGGTGGCCCGGCAAGGGTCTTGCCGCGGCGCGTTGTTGTGCCCGGCAAGGACCTTGCAGGGGGTCTTGTGGGCTTCCTCGGCAAGAACCCTGCCGAGGATCGTTGCCTTCCAATCCTCATATGATCTTGAATATTCTTTGTCTTCACAAAGATCTGCATGCCACCACGGAGGTGCCTCCCGAGCCCTGCCCCAACGCGTTTATTATCGCTGGTGGGCTC
>NC_041393.1:668056060-668061994 GCF_002162155.2 Triticum dicoccoides
TCGTCCATCCGATCTCTGTGGCCTTGGTCCTTGTCATTGCTTTGTTTGTCTTGTACCTTCGGCTTCTCTCCGGCTTCCCCCCTAGCCCTACTATGTGTGACCGTGGCAGGTGGCTCTGACTGCCCCTGCACAAGTAAAGGGGTCAAAAGGAGAACCCCTACTTTTGCACACTAACAGGTACACAGGAAGGAATACAAGTTCAGGAAGGGAGAGAGATTTGAGGCAATCAATGGCCAGGGCGGTAAAGGCCAGGAAGGACTCGTGTTAGATACATGTGGATTATGGAGTGGACAGGAGATTGGAATGTACTAAATTTATGGGGCGTGCAAAAGACAACATTGGTTGGCCCTACAATAAGCCAATTAGTATTAACATTCTATCACTGATCGCCTTTAAAATATTCATAAAAAAGAGTTATATTGCTCCAAAAAATTGTTCATCGCCTTTACAATATCTTCACGCAATTAACAAATTGTTGGTGACATGTTTTTAAATGTGCATACAATGTAAATATTTGTTTTCATAATTTTTAAAAACATTTACAATTAAAAAGGTTCTAGCCATTTGAAAAATTGCTAACAGTTTAAAAAACTGTTCATGACCTTTTTGAAAAATGTTTTATGTGTGTTTAGAAAATATTCTTTGTGTATTTAAAAATATTCGATGAGCATTTGAGAAATGTTTAAAATGTATTTGAAAAAAAATCAATGTGTATTTTTAAAATCTTCAATGTGTATTTTAAAAACGTTCAACACGTATTCATACAATGTAGTTTATTTTCCATAATTATGAAAAGAATGTATTGTACCATTCAAACATGTTCATGACATTTGAAAATATGTTGCACGTTTAAAAATTTCATAACATGTGATACATGTTCAATGTGCGTTTAAAAATTGTTCATCGTATATTTAAAAGATGTTCAATGTGCATTTAACAAATATAAAACATGTATTTGGAAAAATATTTGACGAGTATTTGAAAAGAAACAGATTAAAGTATATCTTAAAAATGTTCAACTGGTGTACAAAATATGTTCAACCCGAATTTCAGAAATGTGAACTTGTATTTTTTTAAAATAATAACAAAAGCCTAACAAAACATAAATGAAGACCGATGAACAGTAATAAAGGAAACACACAAAAAAAATGCATGGAACCTTCTCAAAATCAGCCAACCCAGGTGGAAGGTTCCACAAAACGGTCTTTGAAGCTACCCAAAAAAGCTAGTTGCTAACTTGGGCCGGCCCACATTGTCGACCCCATAGATGAGGTCAACGGATGCCTCGTAATAGGATAGATGCTCATTTGCTCTTGTCTCGCGGGTAACACATGGGATAATTAGTGACCGATCGATGCGCACCGGGCAGTACCTACTGAGCCGACCAATCAGCTCTGTTATATTTATTCACGTGTAGGAGCCGACTCGGTTGGTTTACAGTTTTTTTTTGGAAAAAACAGATAAAAATGTCCATGAGGGACGTGGGCAAGTTCAAAAAAGAATATCCAAGGAATCATAAAATAGTTTGCCAATATGAAAAAAGCCAACCAATTAATGAAACGTTCGTGAAACTGAAAAATATATTTACAGACTCCAAAAATGTAGAATGCAAAAAAAATCATGAATTCAAAAATTTATCATAGATTTTTTAAAAATGTTCACATATTCACAAAAATGTTGGATTCATAAATTGTTTGCATCCATAAATAGTTCGTTAATTTGAAATTTCGTTCCTGGATTCAATAAATGTTGCCAAATTCAACAAATGTTAATAAATTCAGCGTGAATTAGAAGGAATGTTCTTGGATTGGAAATCATCAAAATGGATTGCAGATTTAGAAATGTTTGTGATTTGAAAAATAATCAACAATCTAAAACAAAATTAAAAAAGAAGAGACAGAAAATCAAATAAAGTGCAATAAAACTAGTAAAAGCAACAAAAGAAACATAGAAAAAAAACTGTTTCAAAGATGGTTCTAGAACCCTCCCAAAACCGGTGAAAAAAGACACAACAAAATTAAATTTGGCTGGCCTAGAAAAGAAAGGACAGGGCGCAGGAGTATGCCGTATGGATCAGGGATCGCCTGCCTGAGTGCTTCTTCTATTATAGGAAGTTGTTGGGCTCTCAAATGCAGAGATTTGTAGCTCTTTTTCCAAGTATAGAGGTTTGTAGCCTTAAGTTGATAACTTCAAGTTTATCGAACCCGTATGAGTATTTGTACTACGACCATTGATCAACACATGCATACAGAAATACAATACGTGCCTCGGTCCCCAATGAGACCAGTGAGATTGTTAGTCTCACTAGCCTTTCTAGTTATAAGGATTAATGCACCTTGTGTTTGGAAGTGATAATAGTAATGAAAGTTCAGATTGTAAACGAAAATAAAGATGCATTTATCGATATTGAAAGCAATATGGATAATGTATAGGATCATAGTTTCACTAGTGGCATCACTCTATAAAAGATAAGATGACATGGTGAACAAATTGCAGTTGTGTATTCACTAAATTAGAGTTTCTAAGATTATGATCATACATGGCATAATTGCATATACATGTCCAAACATATATAGACCGTTAAGCCACCTAATTTTGCGGCTAATACTGCACTGTAAGACCGCTATTCATCATGCATCTCGAACTGAGCTATTTCCGCTTTTCTAACAAAAAGTTCGAGTAGTTCAGTGAAAAAAGGGTCAAGCTTTCCTCCATCCTTCCTAGCTCCTCAAAGCTTGCACGCGCTCAACCGCCTTTTTCATTGTTCACTCTAAGGTGGATTCGAACCGCTCACTCCGTTTGGATTTCAAGTCCAAAAGGCCTGGCTAAATAGGATTTTTAGTCCTATGTCTGCTACCCGCCAGAATGGGATTGTTTTCCACTTCACACCCACAATCGGTGCACTAGAAACTTGCCGATATACTTTTGTTTGTTCCCCAAAAAATGATTTTCTATAAAGGCAAAAAACAACAGAAAATAGAAATTCACACTAGCAGTGAATTAACACGTTAGTCCAGAAAAACAATAATAATTGATGCCAAAACTATGCAATGACAATATAATTGTAACATAAAACAAACAAAAAATATAAATATGTCTAGAACATATCCAGCCCAAACGAACGCCTCAAATGGGCCTTAAACGCCCAGACTGACCAGCACCCCCATATCCAGCCCAAATATGGAGCGGATATGGGGTGGCTCAGGCACCCCGAGCCCATCCGTCTGATTGCTCGGCCCACCACTGACCCCACGGATGTCCCACAAAAAAACCCATCGGCCTCGTCAGTCTGAAACCCTAGCTTACTCACTCTGCTCTCTCTCTCTCTCCCTCCTCTCCTCTCCTCTCACCAATTCCGATCGAATCCGGCGCAATGTCAAGCTCCGACAGCCGCTCCTACGCTGAGCTGGATCCATAGTATGAGCTTGCCCTCCGCATCGCCTTGGAGCGGTCCAAGGTGGACACCAAGGGAAGCTCCGGATCTGCAGCCTCGCCGTAGCCGCCGCTTTCCCGTCGGCACATCTCGGGCGCTGACGCTGGCCCCTCCCGGCCCATGGGTAGCTCCGACAGGCTGCCAGCGCAATCGATGCCTCCCTCACGCCGTCCCATCGCCCCCGTGGACTGCTGCTTCCCCACACCGTCCCCTCCCCCCTCGCCCCGCCGGCTCCTGCTCCCTCTCATCGGTAGCGGTGGGTGCTTGTGCCCGCCCCGCCGGCCCGGACTCGCATGCCGGAGTAGGAGGCGCGCGCCGCCCGCCGCGAGAGGCAGCGGGCAAGGGAGAAGGAGGCTGTGGAGAGTTCTTCCGCTGCCGGCGCGATTTACCGGCGGAGCCCGACGAGGACCAGCGGCTCCTCGCATAGGTCTACCGCCGGTCGTTTACGACGGTGGAGGCGGACGCTCGGCGGCTCCGCCGGAAGAACACCAAGGCTCTTCGGCTTGCCATCGAGCAGTCTGAGCGGGAGACGTTGGAGAAGGCGAAGGAGGCGGCTCGGCTGGCCAAGCTCAGGCGCCAGCAGGACCGGGCCGTCCAGCGCCTCAAGGGCCTTGTCATCGTCGACTCCTCCAACGACGACGACGACGACGACGGCGGCTCCTCCTCCGAAGAATCGTACGATCCTCCACCAGCCGACGCCGGGTACAGGTACGCCGGCGACCCGAAGGGGAAGGGCCGGCCCGGAAGTGGTGAAGTTGATTTTAATTTCACGTTTTAGATGTAGTATATAGTTGTCCGTCGTTTGTGTGAACTTTGGTGGATCTTTTGGAGAACTATTGTGCAATTTCTATGTCCGGAGCTGATCTGCGTAGTTGATCGATGTTGCATGATATAGTATGGATATAGGGGTTTGGGTATAAGAGACACGGATGTGGACAACACAATTTGAGGAGTGCCCGGTCACTGTCCGCGGACACGTCCGGGCGCATCCGCGGGCGTTTAAGGCTCGGATTTGCCAAGTCCGGCTGTAGATGCTCCAAAAGGTGGCATTAGAGAAGAGAAAATCTTCAGCATGACTTTTAATTTTATCAAGGATCATTTAGGCAAAACAGAAAGAAGATGCTGTGGGAAAAGATGTGAATCCGATCATGACTGATGTAATCATGCATGCGCTTACATATGAATATGCAACTCAAGCTGGCATATCACGGGTCGAGTTAACCCAACTTGAAGTCTTGAACAAATTTTTTATTCCAGGTACATGTACAAGTATGTATATCCTTTTACAAATATGCAAATCATGCATTTAGATACCATAACGGGATACAATGACATCGATCGATCACAAGCCTGTCAAGCACGCACGCACGAGCGAGGGAGCCCATGCAAACGCCTGGCATATGAACTGCAACAGAAAAAACATACGTATGGTGCGCGCTTATGACATGCAAACTGGTTACGAGTAGAACGATTATACATGTATAATATTCATCCATGGATGGATGGATCAGATGGGGCAGGTGAAGTTGGCGGGGCACTTCTTGCCGCACTGGTTGAGGAGGAGGGTCAGGTCGATGGGCACGTTGAGCTTGATGCCGAGAATGTTGGCCCTGATGGCGGTGCAGAGGCACACCGCGGCGTCGAGGTCGGCGAGCCCGCCCAGGAGCGGGCAACACTCCTCGTTCGCCGGCACGCCGATCTTGAGCTTCAGCAGGTTCAACACGTTGGCGCACACACCCAGCTTCAGCGTGTTGATCGGGCAGCTGCCCCCGCCGGTCGGTGGCACGATTGGCGGTGGGCGGATCGGCGGGGTAGGGACTACCGGTGGGCAGTAGGGTCCGCAGCCCTGCACGGTGGCGAGGAGGACCAGGTTCAGGGCGAGGAAAAGAGCAAGCTTGGAGGGCGCCATTGCTCTTACTGGTTTGTGGCTAAGCTTGGTAGGCTTTGCTAGCTTGGGATGGTTTTCTTAGGTTGTTTGGGGTGGTATTTATAGGCCGGGTGTAGTGTGCAAGTGAATGTAAGTGAGTCGTTCATGTCATGATCAGTCGAGCTAATTAATTTGACTCTTGACGTAATTTGTAAAGATTATGTACAACTGTTAATTATTGCACTAGCATGTTACGTGAGTACGTACCACCATTGGAGCATAATCTGTCCGCTAGAGAACAAAACCTGATAGCTGAGCCATGAGACTTTGCTTTAGTTTCCGGAAAAGAAGTACTCCCATATGCATATTGTCTGCTGTGTGCATATAAATATTTGATGGCTTTACAAGTGTACAGCCATAATAATCTGGATCATAGCAACGGACAAAGGAACATATCAGGCATGGCAGCGCTACAAGCTGGCATACCCCGATCATCCGGGTCACGAGAGACGTATATAGGCCATTGCGTTGTATGGTTTTGATTCCATGTGTCTACTTTACGTTCCGAACTTTGGTTTGTTCTGCTGGCTCGTTGGCATGCATGAACAAGTATGCTCAGCTGTTTGCAAAAAAA
>NC_041393.1:668062004-668067702 GCF_002162155.2 Triticum dicoccoides
CTGATGAATAATACCTGTGGAAATTAGCTGCAATATATTTCAATTAGATTTGATTGTGTGACATATAATATCTGGATTAATAAAAATTTAACCAAAATTAAAAAGACATACAACTTGCCCATTTTTTTCTGAAAAGGAACCAGATCTATTATCAATGTTCATCGGAAGTACAAAGCATCTCAAACATAATAAAATTACATCAAGACTCCGAGACCATCGAATAATCACTACCGCTGCTAGAACAAGCCGTTGACACACCTGTGTCATCGCTCCCCTATCGAATCAGGGTTGACCTTGTCGATGACAGTCGGAAAGTCTTTGTGCACGTGCCTCCTAAGGATCAGCGCCCTATAACTGCAATCATCGCCGTTGAACCCTTGAATAGATCTGAAGCACCTGACACCTAGTCTCCTCACACGACGAGAAACCTAACCTCACCGTCCCAAGAAGACGACAGGAATCTACTCTGGAGCTCCATCGAGTATGTCCAGATGGATGAACTCGAGAAGGATCAGAGTTTTGAAGACAAACTCGAAGAAGAAGCGCCGGTATCCGCTCCAGCGCCGCATTTGTGAGGACTAGAAAAATCTAACCTAAACTACTAAACGGAGAGGAGCCACCGGGATTCTCCTCCCCGTCATCGGCCACAGAAGCAGCGGGCAGAGGGGAGGGGAGTCCACGGACTCTCAGTGAAATTTGGTGGGGAGAGTTTCTCCTAGCCATCAAGGGATAGGGAAGCAAAACCTAAAAGATAGAGCCCAGTTTTCTTTTTTTTTGTGAGAAAACTTCCAATATATTCATCTTCAATCATGTTAGTACAACGAACACCAAAAATAATAAAAAGTACATCCAAATTCATAGAGCACCTAGTGACGACTACAAGTACTGAAGCGAGCCGAAGGCGCGACGCCGTCATTGCCCCTCCATCACCAGTGTCGGGCACAACTTGTTATAGTAGACAGTCGGGAAGTCGTCGTGCTAAGGCCCCATAGACCAGCGCACCAGCACAGCAACCGTCGCCGATGAAGAGAAATGTAGATCGGAAGGATCTAACCCAAAGACACACGAACATAGACGAACAACGACGAGATCCGAGTAAATCCACCAAAGATAGATCCGTCGGAGACACACCTCGACACGCCCACCAACGATGCTAGACGCACCGCCGGAACGGGGACTAGGCGGGGAGACCTTTATTCCATCTTCGGCGAGCCGCCGCCGTCTCGTCTTCCTGAGCAGGACACACATCCTAACAAAACGGAAAGAAGCGACAAAAATCAAAACCCTACCACCGGCCTTTGCCAGGAGCCACCACGCCCCCATTGCTCTAGGCCAACCGGAGATGAGGCGGACCTGCAGCGGCGCCGGCGAGAGGCAGGAACCCTTGTTTTTTTTAACGATCAACCTCTTTGACCACACCAAGATAGAGCCCAGTTGATCGAGCTGAACAAAATTGTTACACATTATAGATTTTTTGTTGTTGTGGAGAAAACTCCATTATATCTAGCATACGTTCCCGCGAACAAGGGGCGCGCCAAGAAATTAAGAACTGAAGTCTTTGGATCAACGTCCAGGCATCCTGGTTCACACATCTCATTTCACGTGTAACCTTACACGCTAAGATTGCATTCATGAAGTTCTTGTGATATTAATTGCGACGTCGTTCCCAGGGGCACCCACCGTTGCTCGTTTTTCCTTTCACTTTTATGGTCAAATATAATCTTGTTCTTTGGCGTTTAATATTGATCAACGTGAATGTGAACTCAATCACCTCTCTGGGAACGCCGGGGATGTAGGAGGCTTGCCATGCAAACACATCGACATTCGTCCGCAGGAAGGTGACGAGCTCGCTTTCCTATTTGCAGTCGAGGGTGGAGCTTATGGTAAAAGCTCCCCCCGTGTCGTCCTCCTTGACGGGCACCTTCTTGCTCTCTGGTGGTGCGGCTCTGGACTTCTTGCTCTTATCGGCGGAGCTCTCTGGCACGTCCTCAACGGGAGCGCAACACCCCGAAGTGGTGCGCTTGCCGGAGTGGGTGTGAGGGGTCTCGTCGGTCTTCTTCCCTTTCGGGGCTTCGTCGGCAGGAGCAGGTGCCTTAGCGGCAGCTGCTGCAACTGCTTCCTGGTAGAGTTGGTCGACGCAAATCAACACATCTTTCTTGTGGGAGGGGACGGTGATGATGTTCATCGGCCCTGGCATCTTCAGCATGTTGTAGGCGTAGTGTGAAGCCGCCATGAACTTGGCTAGTGTCGGGCGGCCGAGGATCCCGTTGTAAGGCAAGGGGATCTCGGCTACATCAAAAACAATCCTCTCCGTCCTGTGGTTCAGCTCGCCTCCGAATGTCACGGGCAGCGTAACCTTTCCCTTTGGCTGGCTCCTCCCTAGGTTAACCCCTTGGAACGTGCTTGTCTCCTCGAGGTCCCCATCAGGGATC
The DNA here is from genome assembly GCF_002162155.2 of Triticum dicoccoides. Lineage (NCBI taxonomy): Eukaryota > Viridiplantae > Streptophyta > Magnoliopsida > Poales > Poaceae > Triticum > Triticum dicoccoides. The sequence goes on from NC_041393.1 coordinate 668,064,437, forward strand.
TGCAGCCTCTTGACCACAACAGGCGAGATCAAGTTCAGGCCGGCCTCGTCGTCAACCAACATCTTTGTCACCTTGAGGTTGCGGATCGTTGGTGAAACCAACAATCGCAAGCACCCGACCGCAGTAGTGCGGTCAGGGTGGTCCTCGGTGTCGAAGATGATGGGCGTGCTGGATCATTTCAGCGGCTTCCATGCGTCGAACGATGGCTCGACCGTTGTGATCTCACGCGCACACTGCTTGAGTTGGCTGTGGGATGTATGCTGCGAGGCGCCACCATCGACGCACATGGCCTCTATGGCTTTCTGGAACTCGTGGTCGCCGGACTCGTAGTCCTCGTCACGATCATCGTCCTCTTGCTTCTTGTCGCGGCCCCGGGCGGGCCTCTCCTGCTGATTATCTTTGCCGCAGTGGCCTCCTTGGCCGCTACGTTTCTTGCCGGATCCCTCAGCACCATCTTGGCCTTTCTCCTTGTCCCGCCGATCATACTCAGCCTTCTGCTTCTCGGCGAGCAGCTCTACCTGCCGGCAGTTTTGGAGGTCATGGCCCTTGGTGCGGTGGATCTTGCAATACTACTTGTCGGAGCCTCCTGGCTTGTCGGCAGCCGCCAAGGCCCGACAGGCGACACACCCGGCAACCTCCTTGCCGGGGTCGCCCGCCTGGGTCTTCTTGGTGGTGCCGATGTCGTCGGATCCCTCGACGGCAAGCACGGACTTTCCCTTGCGCTTCCTGTTGCGGCGCCGGCCCTTTTTCTCCGGGGTGGCGGTATCACCCGTGGAGTCGGTTTCCGCGTCGGCATCTTCATCGAGGTACTTCCTTCCCTCTTCAGCGTGAGCGCATCGATCGGCTAGAACGTAAAGCTCGGCCACATCCTTGACCTTGTTCATCGCCAGCTCCTCATGCATCTTGTGGTTGCGTACATTCTGGCGGAATGCACTGATCACAGCGGCAGGATGGACGTCGGGGATGTTGTACTGCACTCGGCTGAACCTTTGGATGTACTTGCGCAAGTTTTCTCCTTCCTTATGGGGGATGATATGTAAATCACTCGCCTGGCCATGAGCTTGGTGGCCTCCGGTAAAGGCGCCAACAAACTCATGGCACAGATCCGCCCAAGAAGAAATGGAGTCCATCGGCAAGTGCATCAACCATGACATAACATTAGGCTTGAGTGCCAGCGGGAAGTAGTTGGCAAGCAACTTATCGTCGCGGGCCCCAGCAGCTTGCATCGCGATGGTGTAGATGCCGAGGAAATCTGACGGGTGAGTCTTGCCGTTGTACTTCTCGCCAACATCGGCTTGAACGTGCGGTGGGAGGGCCACTGGAACTGCCGCAGCTCACGGGTGAAGGCCGGACAACCCACCTCGTAGGATAGGTCGCCGTAGCCTCCCAGTGCCGGGTGGTCCATAGCGGGCCCTGCCCGCCTGTCCGACTGGTGGCGCGCGTCACGTCGGCGCTCGATGGTGGTTCGAGCGTCCTCATGAGCCCGCTCCCGAAGAACTTTGCGTCGGTCGCGGTGGGTTCGTGGGTCGGACGACGCTATGGAGATGCCGTCACGAGCGTCGTCGCGACGGACTAACACCCGCGGTGGCAGGGATGGAAGAGGGGAATGCACCATGGCCGCATCGCCTCTGGCTCGGCCGTTGCTGGCATGCAGTGGCTCGACGGAGCGACGACCTACGGGTCCTGCCGGTCGCAACTCATCGTTGTTGGCGATGCCGACGCGACTCCGGACGGTAGCCCTTCATTCATCAAGCTTCTCCGTAGTGGGAGGGAAGTCGAGGAGCAGCTGCGCGCGTGCTAGGGCTTCTGCTGGCATGGGCGGCGGCGAGAGCTGGGTGGACCGCGATGCGCTTCGACTTCTAACCACGTTAGAAGGAGCCTCACCACGGCTCCGCAGTCGCCCGCCACCCTCGTCGGCGCCTTGGCGCGCACACTGGCCTCCCTCATCCTGCGAAGGATGCATGGGGCTCTTCCTAGGGCGGCGCCCTGGGTCACCAGCGGGGCAGCGCTGCTCATCGCGCGCTATCTGAGAAGAGCACGCCGTGGGTGCTGGTGTTGGTACCTTGGAGGTCGCCGCGCCGTCGGTTCGCGGCATGATGATGACCCTGGAGGGCCCTGCCCCGCCCGCGGGGGGCCCGACTCCGTCTCTGGGGCCGGCGCCGCGCGGCTCGTCGCCCGTCGTACGAACGACGACGCCCGCCGGGCCTGGACTGCCAGGGCGATGTGGGTGTCCGCGGGCTGCGCCATGGGTTCTCTCCGCGACTAGCCCGCTACTGGCCCGCACCGGTGACGAAAGTCCGCTCCCGGATGAACCAATCGTCGTGGTCGTCTTCTTCTTAGGAGCCATGGTGACAATGAACTGTTGGGCCAACTACCAGACTAGATTCTCACAATTTGTGCCCCCTACCTGGTGCGTCAAAGATGTCAGTGGGAAACGACACCTACGGGATCACAAGAATCGCTACTACGGCTGCGGGGCGCGGGATCGTGAGAAGAGCGGGAGTAGCAATCAACACAAGGATGATTTGCCCAGGTTCGGGCCGCAAGGATGCGTAAAATCCTACAGTCCTGCTTTGGTGGTTGTATTCAGTGTTCCTGCGTTCTTAAACTAGCTATGGGTGCCGCCTGGTTCGAAAGAGCTGAATCCTTTTCCAGTGTGCCATGGGCCTCCTTTTATAGGCGAAAGGGGCTGCTACAGTGGCACACATGAGATGGAAAGGCCTACAGTGTTGTGAGCTTATCGCTGGTATTACAGGACAAAGCACATTTAATGTGAGGCTTAGGTGTCCCTTCACTTTATCGGGGACGGGAGTGAGGCCTGTCCCGTCCGTCGCCGCTCCTCCTTGCTTTGACACGTGCCCTGGCCAATGATGCATGTGGTGCCATGTAGGCAGGCAAACAGGTGAGGTGGCGCGGTGGTGGAGCCTCCACGAAGGGTTGCATGCTGCCATGCAGGTGCCTGTCCAGCTGGTTGGGTCGGCTGTTGCATGTGAACGGCGGCGGAGACTTAGGTGGTGTGGGCCTGGCAGTGGCCCCGTTGGCGCCCTTGGCGAGGGCCTTGCCGGGTGGCCCGGCAAGGGTCTTGCCGCGGCGCGCTGTTGTGCCCGGCAAGGACATTGCCGGGGGTCTTGTGGGCTTCCTCGGCAAGAACCCTGCCGAGGATCGTTGCCTTCCAATCCTCATATGATCTTGAATATTCTTTGTCTTCAAAAAGATCTGCATGCCACCACGGAGGTGCCTCCCGAGCCCTGCCCCAACGCGTTTAT
>NC_041393.1:668067903-668088218 GCF_002162155.2 Triticum dicoccoides
TCTGTGGCCTTGGTCCTTGTCGTTGCTTTGTTTGTCTTGTACCTTCGGCTTCTCTCCGGCTTCCCCCTGGCCCTACTATGTGTGACCGTGGCAGGTGGCTCTGACTGCCCGTGCACAAGTAAAGGGGTCAAAAGAAGAATCCCTACTTTTGCACACTGACAGGTACACAGGAAGGAATACAAGTTCAGGAAGGGAGAGAGATTTGAGGCAATCAATGGCCAGGGCGGTAAAGGCCAGGAAGGACTCGTGTTAGATACATGTGGATTGTGGAGTGGACAGGAGATTGGAATGTACTAAATTTATGGGGCGTGCAAAAGACAACATTGGTTGGCCCTACAATAAGCCAATTAGTATTAACATTCTATCACTGATCGCCTTTAAAATATTCATAAAAAAGAGTTATATCGCTCCAAAAAATTGTTCATCGCCTTTACAATATCTTCACGCAATTAACAAATTGTTGGTGACATGTTTTTAAATGTGCATACAATGTAAATATTTGTTTTCATAATTTTTAAAAACATTTACAATTAAAAAGGTTCTAGCCATTTGAAAATTGCTAACAGTTTAAAAAACTGTTCATGACCTTTTTGAAAAATGTTTTATGTGTGTTTAGAAAATATTCTTTGTGTATTTAAAAATATTCGATGAGCATTTGAGAAATGTTTAAAATGTATTTGAAAAAAAATCAATGTGTATTTTTAAAATCTTCAATGTGTATTTTAAAAACGTTCAACACGTATTCATACAATGTAGTTTATTTTCCATAATTATGAAAAGAATGTATTGTACCATTCAAACATGTTCATGACATTTGAAAATATGTTGCACGTTTAAAAATTTCATAACATGTGATACATGTTCAATGTGCGTTCAAAATTGTTCATCGTATATTTAAAAGATGTTCAATGTGCATTTAACAAATATAAAACTTGTATTTGGAAAAATATTCGACGAGTATTTGAAAAGAAACAGATTAAAGTATATCTTAAAAATGTTCAACTGGTATACAAAATATGTTCAACCCGAATTTCAGAAATGTCAACTTGTATTTTTTAAAAATAATAACAAAAGCCTAACAAAACATAAATAAAGACCGATGAACAGTAATAATGGAAACACACAAAAAGAATGCATGGAACCTTCTCAAAATCAGCCAACCCAGGTGGAAGGTTCCACAAAACGGTCTTTGAAGCTACCCAAAAAAGCTAGTTGCTAACTTGGGCCGGCCCACATTGTCGACCCCATAGATGCGGTCAACGGTTGCCTCGTAATAGGATAGATGCTTATTTGCTCTTGTCTCGCGGGTAACACATGGGATAATTAGTGATCGATCGATGCGCACCGGGCAGTACCTACTGAGCCGACCAATTAGCTCTGTTATATTTATTCACGTGTAGGAGCCGACTCGGTTTATTTACAGTTTTTTTTTTTAAACAGATAAAAATGTCCATGAGGAACGTGGGCAAGTTCAAAAAAGAATATCCAAGGAATCATAAAATAGTTTGCCAATATGAAAAAAGCCAACCTTTTATGAAACGTTCGTGAAACTGAAAAATATATTTACAGACTCCAAAAATGTAGAATGCAAAAAAAAATCATGAATTCAAAAATTTATCATAGATTTTTTAAAAATGTTCACATATTCAAAAAAATGTTGGATTCATAAATTGTTTGCATCCATAAATAGTTCATTAATTTGAAATTTTGTTCCTGGATTCAATAAATGTTGCCAAATTCAACAAATGTTAATAAATTCGGCATGAATTAGAAGGAATGTTCTTGGATTGGAAATCATCTCTGAATACAAAAATGGATTGCAGATTTAGAAATGTTTGTGATTTGAAAAATATTCAATAATCTAAAACAAAATTAAAACAGAAGAGACAGAAAATCAAATAAAGTGCAAGAAAACTAGTAAAAGCAACAAAAAGAAACACAGAAAAAAACTGTTTCAAAGATGGTTCTAGAACCCTCCCAAAACCGGTGAAAAAAGACACAACAAAATTAAATTTGGTGGGCCTAGAAAAGAAAGGACAGGGCGCAGGAGTATGCCGTATGGATCAGGGATCGCCTGCTGTGAGTGCTTCTTCTATTATAGGAAGTTGTTGGGCTCTCAAGTGCAGAGGTTTGTAGCTCTTTTTCCAAGTATAGAGGTTTGTAGCCTTAAGTTGATAACTTCAAGTTTATCGAACCCGTATGAGTATTTGTACTACGACCATTGATCAACACATGCATACAGAAATACAATACGTGCCTCGGTCCCCAATGAGACCAGTGAGATTGTTAGTCTCACTAGCCTTTCTAGTTATAAGGATTAATGCACCTTGTGTTTGGAAGTGATAATAGTAATGAAAGTTCAGATTGTAAACAAAAATAAAGATGCATTTATCGATATTGAAAGCAATATGGATAATGTATAGGATCATAGTTTCACTAGTGGCATCACTCTATAAAAGATAAGATGACATGGTGAACAAATTGCAGTTGTGTATTCACTAAATTAGAGTTTTTAAGATTATGATCATACATGGCATAATTGCATATACATGTCCAAACATATATAGACCGTTAAGCCACCTAATTTTGCGGCTAATACTGCACTCTAAGACCGCTATTCATCATGCATCTCGAACTGAGCTATTTCCGCTTTTCTAACAAAAAGTTTGAGTAGTTCAGTGAAAAAAGGGTCAAGCTTTCCTCCATCCTTCCTAGCTCCTCAAAGCTTGCACGCGCTCAACCGCCTTTTTCATTGTTCACTCTAAGGTGGATTCGAACCGCTCACTCCGTTTGGATTTCAAGTCCAAAAGGCCTGGCTAAATAGGATTTTTAGTCCTATGTCTGCTACCTGCCAGAACGGGATTGTTTTCCACTTCACACCCACAATCGGTGCACTAGAAACTTGCCGATATACTTTTGTTTGTTCCCCAAAAAATGATTTTCTATAAAGGCAAAAAACAACAGAAAATAGAAATTCACACTAGCAGTGAATTAACACGTTAGTCCAGAAAAACAATAATAATTGATGCCAAAACTATGCAATGACAATATAATTGTAACATAAAACAAACAAAAAATATAAATATGTCTAGAACATATCCAGCCCAAACGAATGCCTCAAATGGGCCTTAAACGCCCAGACTGACCAGCACCCCCATATCCAGCCCAAATATGGAGCGGATATGGGGTGGCTCAGGCACCCCGAGCGCATCCGTCTGATTGCTCGGCCCACCAGTGACCCCACGGATGTCCCACAAAAAAACCCATCGGCCTCGTCAGTCTGAAACCCTAGCTTACTCACTCTGCTCTCTCTCTCTCCCTCCTCTCCTCTCCTCTCACCAATTCCGATCGAATCCGGCGCAATGTCAAGCTCCGACAGCCGCTCCTACGCTGAGCTGGATCCAGAGTATGAGCTTGCCCTCCGCATCGCCTTGGAGCAGTCCAAGGTGGACACCAAGGGAAGCTCCGGATTTGCAGCCTCGCCGTAGCCGCCGCTTCCCCGTCGGCACATCTCGGACGCTGGCGCTGGCCCCTCCCGGCCCATGGGTAGCTCCGACAGGCTGCTAGCGCAATCGATGCCTCCCCCACGCCGTCCCATCGCCCCCGTGGACTGCTGCTTCCCCACACCGTCCCCTCGCCCCTCGCCCCGCCGGCTCCTGCTCCCTCTCATCGGCAGCGGTGGGTGCTTGTGCCCGCCCCGCCGGCCCGGACTCGCATGCCGGAGTCGGAGGCGCGCGCCGCCCGCCGCGAGAGGCAGCGGGCAAGGGAGAAGGAGGCTGTGGAGAGTTCTTCCGCTGCCGGCGCGATTTACCGGCGGAGCCCGACGAGGACCAGCGGCTCCTCGCATAGGTCTACCGCCGGTCGTTTACGACGGTGGAGGCGGACGCTCGGCGGCTCCGCCGGAAGAACACCAAGGCTCTTCGGCTTGCCATCGAGCAGTCTGAGCGGGAGACGTTGGAGAAGGCGAAGGAGGCGGCTCGGCTGGCCAAGCTCAGGCGCCAGCAGGACCGGGCCGTCCAGCGCCTCAAGGGCCTTGTCATCGTCGACTCCTCCTCCTCCTCCGACGACGACGACGACGACGACGGCGGCTCCTCCTCCGAAGAATCGTACGATCCTCCACCAGCCGACGCCGGGTACAGGTACGCCGGCGACCCGAAGGGGAAGGACCGGCCCGGAAGTGGTGAAGTTGATTTTAATTTCACGTTTTAGATGTAGTATATAGTTGTCCGTCGTTTGTGTGAACTTTGGTGGATCTTTTGGAGAACTATTGTGCAATTTCTATGTCCGGAGCTGATCTGCGTAGTTGATCGATGTTGCATGATATAGTATGGATATAGGGGTTTGGGTATAAGAGACACGGATGTGGACAACACAATTTGAGGAGTGCCCGGTCACTGTCCGCGGACACGTTCGGGCGCATCCGCGGGCGTTTAAGGCTCGGATTTGCCAAGTCCGGCTGTAGATGCTCCAAAAGGTGGCATTAGAGAAGAGAAAATCTTCAGCATGACTTTTAATTTTATCAAGGATCATTTAGGCAAAACAGAAAGAAGATGCTGTGGGAAAAGATGTGAATCCGATCATGACTGATGTAATCATGCATGCGCTTACATATGAATATGCAACTCAAGCTGGCATATCACGGGTCGAGTTAACCCAACTTGAAGTCTTGAACAAATTTTTTATTCCAGGTACATGTACAAGTATGTATATCCTTTTACAAATATGCAAATCATGCATTTAGATACCATAACGGGATACAATGACATCGATCGATCACAAGCCTGTCAAGCACGCACGCACGAGCGAGGGAGCCCATGCAAACGCCTGGCATATGAACTGCAACAGAAAAAACATACGTATGGTGCGCGCTTATGACATGCAAACTGGTTACGAGTAGAACGATTATACATGTATAATATTCATCCATGGATGGATGGATCAGATGGGGCAGGTGAAGTTGGCGGGGCACTTCTTGCCGCACTGGTTGAGGAGGAGGGTCAGGTCGATGGGCACGTTGAGCTTGATGCCGAGAATGTTGGCCCTGATGGCGGTGCAGAGGCACACCGCGGCGTCGAGGTCGGCGAGCCCGCCCAGGAGCGGGCAACACTCCTCGTTCGCCGGCACGCCGATCTTGAGCTTCAGCAGGTTCAACACGTTGGCGCACACACCCAGCTTCAGCGTGTTGATCGGGCAGCTGCCCCCGCCGGTCGGTGGCACGATTGGCGGTGGGCGGATCGGCGGGGTAGGGACTACCGGTGGGCAGTAGGGTCCGCAGCCCTGCACGGTGGCGAGGAGGACCAGGTTCAGGGCGAGGAAAAGAGCAAGCTTGGAGGGCGCCATTGCTCTTACTGGTTTGTGGCTAAGCTTGGTAGGCTTTGCTAGCTTGGGATGGTTTTCTTAGGTTGTTTGGGGTGGTATTTATAGGCCGGGTGTAGTGTGCAAGTGAATGTAAGTGAGTCGTTCATGTCATGATCAGTCGAGCTAATTAATTTGACTCTTGACGTAATTTGTAAAGATTATGTACAACTGTTAATTATTGCACTAGCATGTTACGTGAGTACGTACCACCATTGGAGCATAATCTGTCCGCTAGAGAACAAAACCTGATAGCTGAGCCATGAGACTTTGCTTTAGTTTCCGGAAAAGAAGTACTCCCATATGCATATTGTCTGCTGTGTGCATATAAATATTTGATGGCTTTACAAGTGTACAGCCATAATAATCTGGATCATAGCAACGGACAAAGGAACATATCAGGCATGGCAGCGCTACAAGCTGGCATACCCCGATCATCCGGGTCACGAGAGACGTATATAGGCCATTGCGTTGTATGGTTTTGATTCCATGTGTCTACTTTACGTTCCGAACTTTGGTTTGTTCTGCTGGCTCGTTGGCATGCATGAACAAGTATGCTCAGCTGTTTGCAAAAAAAAAAAAAGTATGCTCAGCTAGCTGTAAAATTATTAGTTAATCCAGCCCGTTGCGCTGATGAATAATACCTGTGGAAATTAGCTGCAATATATTTCAATTAGATTTGATTGTGTGACATATAATATCTGGATTAATAAAAATTTAACCAAAATTAAAAAGACATACAACTTGCCCATTTTTTTCTGAAAAGGAACCAGATCTATTATCAATGTTCATCGGAAGTACAAAGCATCTCAAATATAATAAAATTACATCGAGATTCCGAGACCATCGAATAATCACTACCGCTGCCAGAACAAGCCGTTGACACACCTGTGTCATCGCTCCCCTATCGAATCAGGGTTGACCTTATCGATGACAGTCGGAAAGTCTTTGTGCACGTGCCCCCTAAGGATCAGCGCCCTATAACTGCAATCATCGCCGTTGAACCCTTGAATAGATCTGAAGCACCTGACACCTAGTCTCGTCACATGACGAGAAACCTAACCTCACCATCCCAAGAAGACGACATGAATCTACTCTGGAGCTCCATCGAGTATGTCCAGATGGATGAACTCGAGAAGGATCAGAGTTTTGAAGACAAACTCGAAGAAGAAGCGCCGGTATCCGCTCCAGCGCCGCATTTGTGAGGACTAGAAAAATCTAACCTAAACTGCTAAACGGAGAGGAGCCACCGGGATTCTCCTCCCCGTCATCGGCCGCAGAAGCAGCGGGCAGAGGGGAGGGGAGTCCACGGACTCTCAGTGAAGTTTGGAGGGGAGAGATTCTCCTAGCCATCAAGGGATAGGGAAGCAAAACCTAAAAGATAGAGCCCAGTTTTCTTTTTTTTTGTGAGTAAACTTCCAATATATTCATCTTCAATCATGTTAGTACAACAAACACCAAAAATAATAAAAAGTACATCCAAATTCATAGAGCACCTAGTGACGACTACAAGTACTGAAGCGAGCCGAAGGCGCGCCGCCGTCATCGCCCCTCCATCACCAGAGTCGGGCACAACTTGTTATAGTAGACAGTCGGGAAGTCGTCGTGCTAAGGCCCCATAGACCAGCGCACCAGCACAGCAACCGTCGCCGATGAAGAGAAATGTAGATCGGAAGGATCCAACCCAAAGACACACGAACATAGACGAACAACGACGAGATCCGAGTAAATCCACCAAAAATAGATCCGCTGGAGACACACCTCGACACGCCCACCAACGATGCTAGACGCACCGCCGGAACGGGGACTAGGCGGGGAGACCTTTATTCCATCTTCGGCGAGCCGCCGCCGTCTCGTCTTCCTGAGCAGGACACACATCCTAACAAAACGGAAAGAAGCGACAAAAATCAAAACCCTACCACCAGCCTTTGCCAGGAGCCACCACGCCCCCATTGCTCTAGGCCAACCGGAGATGAGGCGGACCTGCAGCGGCGCCGGAGAGAGGCAGGAACCCTTGTTTTTTTTAACGTGCAGCGGCGCCGGCGAGAGGCAGGAACCCTTGTTTTTTTTTAACGATCAACCTCTTTGACCACACCAAGATAGAGCCCAGTTGATCGAGCTGAACAAAATTGTTACACATTATAGATTTTTTGTTGTTGTGGAGAAAACTCCATTATATCTAGCATACGTTCCCGCGAACAAGGGGCGCGCCAAGAAATTAAGAACTGAAGTCTTTGGATCAACGTCCAGGCATCCTGGTTCACACATCTCATTTCACGTGTAACCTTACACGCTAAGATTGCATTCATGAAGTTCTTGTGATATTAATTGCGACGTCGTTCCCAGGGGCACCCACCGTTGCTCGTTTTTCCTTTCACTTTTATGGTCAAATATAATCTTGTTCTTTGGCGTTTAATATTGATCAACGTGAATGTGAACTCAATCACCTCTCTGGGAACACCGGGGATGTAGGAGGCTTGCCATGCAAACACATCGACATTCGTCCGCAGGAAGGTGACGAGCTCGCTTTCCTATTTGCAGTCGAGGGTGGAGCTTATGGTAAAAGCTCCCCCCGTGTCGTCCTCCTTGACGGGCACCTTCTTGCTCTCTGGTGGTGCGGCTCTGGACTTCTTGCTCTTATCGGCGGAGCTCTCTGGCACGTCCTCAACGGGAGCGCAACACCCCGAAGTGGTGCGCTTGCCGGAGTGGGTGTGAGGGGTCCCGTCGGTCTTCTTCCCTCTCGGGGCTTCGTCGGCAGGAGCAGGTGCCTTAGCGGCAGCTGCTGCAACTGCTTCCTGGTAGAGTTGGTCGACGCAAATCAACACATCTTTCTTGTGGGAAGGGACGGTGATGATGTTCATCGGCCCTGGCATCTTCAGCATGTTGTAGGCGTAGTGTGAAGCCGCCATGAACTTGGCTAGTGTCGGGCGGCCGAGGATCCCGTTGTAAGGCAAGGGGATCTCGGCTACATCAAAAACAATCCTCTCCGTCCTGTGGTTCAGCTCGCCTCCGAATGTCACGGGCAGCGTAACCTTTCCCTTTGGCTGGCTCCTCCCTAGGTTAACCCCTTGGAACGTGCTTGTCTCCTCGAGGTCCCCATCAGGGATCTGCAGCTTCTTGACCACAACAGGCGAGATCAAGTTCAGGCCGGCCTCGTCGTCAACCAACATCTTTGTCACCTTGAGGTTGCGGATCGTTGGTGAAACCAACAATCGCAAGCACCCGACCGCAGTAGTGCGGTCAGGGTGGTCCTCGGTGTCGAAGATGATGGGCGTGCTGGACCATTTCAGCGGCTTCCGTGCGTCGAACGATGGCTCGACCGTTGTGATCTCACGCGCACACTGCTTGAGTTGGCTGTGGGATGTATGCTGCGAGGCGCCACCATCGACGCACATGGCCTCTGTGGCTTTCTGGAACTCGTGGTCGCCGGACTCGTAGTCCTCGTCACGATCATCGTCCTCTTGCTTCTTGTCGCGGCCCCGGGCGGGCCTCTCCTGCTGATTATCTTTGCCGCAGTGGCCTCCTTGGCCGCTACATTTCTTGCCGGATCCCTCGGCACCATCTTGGCCTTTCTCCTTGTCCCGCCGCTCATACTCAGCCTTCTGCTTCTCGGCGAGCAGCTCTACCTGCCGGCAGTTTTGGAGGTCATGGCCCTTGGTGCGGTGGATCTTGCAATACTGCTTGTCGGAGCCTCCTGGCTTGTCGGCAGCCGCCAAGGCCCGACAGGCGACACACCCGGCAACCTCCTTGCCGGGGTCGCACGCCTGGGTCTTCTTGGTGGTGCCGATGTCGTCGGATCCCTCGACGGCAAGCACGGACTTTCCCTTGCGCTTCCTGTTGCGGCGCCGGCCCTTTTTCTCCGGGGTGGCGGTATCACCCGTGGAGTCGGTTTTCGCGCCGGCATCTTCGTCGAGGTACTTCCTTACCTCTTCAGCGCGAGCGCATCGATCGGCTAGAACGTAAAGCTCGGCCACATCCTTGACCTTGTTCATCGCCAGCTCCTCATGCATCTTGCGGTTGCGTACATTCTGGCGGAATGCACTGATCACAGCGGCAGGATGGACGTCGGGGATGTTGTACTGCACTCGGCTGAACCATTGGATGTACTTGCGCAAGTTTTCTCCTTCCTTATGGGGGATGATATGTAAATCACTCGCCTGGCCATGAGCTTGGTGGCCTCCGGTAAAGGCGCCAACAAACTCATGGCACAGATCCGCCCAAGAAGAAATGGAGTCCATCGGCAAGTGCATCAACCATGACATAACATTAGGCTTGAGTGCCAACGGGAAGTAGTTGGCAAGCAACTTATCGTCGCGGGCCCCAGCAGCTTGCATCGCGATGGTGTAGATGCCGAGGAAATCTGACGGGTGAGTCTTGCCGTTGTACTTCTCGCCAACGTCGGGCTTGAACGTGCGGTGGGAGGGCCACTGGAACTGCCGCAGCTCACGGGTGAAGGCCGGACAACCCACCTCGTAGGGTAGGCCGCCGTAGCCTCCCGGTGTCGGGTGGTCCGTAGCGGGCCCTGCCCGCCTGTCTGACTGGTGGCGCGCGTCACGTCGGCGCTCGATGGTGGTTCGAGCGTCCTCATGAGCCCGCTCCCGAAGAACTTGGCGTTGGTCGCGGTGGGTTCGTGGGTCGGACGACGCTATGGAGATGTCGTCACGAGCGTCGTCGCGATGGACTGACACCCGCGGTGGCAGGGATGGAAGAGGGGAATGCACCATGGCCGCATCGCCTCTGGCTCGGCCGTTGCTGGCATGCAGTGGCTCGACGGAGCGACGGCCTACGGGTCCTGCCGGTCGCAACTCATCATTGTTGGCGATGCCGACGCGACTCCGGACGGTAGCCCTTCGTTCGTCAAGCTTCTCCGTAGTGGGAGGGAAGTCGAGGAGCAGCTGCGCGCGTGCTAGGGCTTCTGCTGGCATGGGCGGCGGCGAGAGCTGGGTGGACCGCGATGCGCTTCGACTTCTAACCACGTTAGAAGGGGCCTCACCACGGCTCCGCAGTCGTCCGCCACCCTCGTCGGCGCCTTTTCGCGCACACTGGCCTCCCTCATCCTGTGAAGGATGCATGGGGCTCTTCCTAGGGCGGCGCCCTAGGTCACCAGCGGGGCAGCGCTGCTCATCGCGTGCTATCTGAGAAGAGCGCGCCGTGGGTGCTGGTGTTGGTGTCTTGGAGGTCGCCGCGCCATCGGTTCGCGGCATGACGATGGCCCTGGAGGGCCCCGCCCCGCCTGCGGGGGGCCCGACTCCGTCTCTGGGGCCGGCGCCGCGCGGCTCGTCGCCCGTTGTACGAACGACGATGCCCGCCGGGCCTGTACTGCCAGGGCGATGTGGGTGTCCGCGGGCCGCGCCATGGGTTCTCTCCGCGACTGGCCCGCTACTGGCCCGCACCGGTGACGAAAGTCCGGTCCCGAATGAACCAATCGTTGTGGTCGTCTTCTTCTTAGGAGCCATGGTGACGATGAACTGTTGGGCCAACTACCAGACCAGATTCTCACAATTTGTGCCCCCTACCTGGCGCGCCAAAGATGTCAGTGGGAAACGACACCTATGGGATCACAAGAATCCCTACTATGGTTGCGGGGTGCGGGATCGTGAGAAGAGCGGGACTAGCAATCAGCACAAGGATGATTTGCCCAGGTTCGGGCCGCAAGGATGCGTAAAACCCTACAGTCCTGCTTTGGTGGTTGTATTCAGTGTTCCTGAGTTCTTGAACTAGCTATGGGTGCTGCCTGGTTCGAAAGAGCCGAATCCTTTTCCAGTGTGCCATGGGCCTCCTTTTATAGGCGAAAGGGGCTGCTATAGTGGCACAGAGGAGGGGAAAAGGCCTACAGTGTTGTGAGCTTATCGCTGGTATTACAGGACAAAGCACATTTAATGCGAGGCTTAGGTGCCCTTCACTTTATCGGGGACGGGAGTGAGGCCCGTCCCGTCCGTCGCCGCTCCTCCTTGCTTTGACACGTGCCCTGGCCAATGATGCATGCGGTGTTGGAAATATGCCCTAGAGGCAATAATAAAAGTGTTATTATTATATTTCTTTGTTCATGATAATAGTTTTTTATTCATGCTATAACTGTATTATCCGGAAATCGTAATACACGTGTGAATACATAGACCACAATATGTCCCTAGTGAGCCTCTAGTTGACTAGCTCGTTGTGATCAACAGATAGTCATGGTTTCCTGGCTATGGACATTGGTTGTCGTTGATAACAGGATCACATCATTAGGAGAATGATGTGATGGACAAGACCCAATCCTAAGCCTAGCACAAAGATCGTGTAGTTCGTATGCTAAAGCTTTTCTAATGTCAAGTATCTTTTCCTTAGACCATGAGATTGTGCAACTCCCGGATACCGTAGGAATGCTTTGGGTGTACCAAACGTCACAACGTAACTGGGTGGCTATAAAGGTGCATTACAGGTATCTCCGAAAGTGTCTGTTGGGTTGGCACGAATCGAGACTGGGATTTGTCACTCCGTGTAAACGGAGAGGTATCTCTGGGCCCACTCGGTAGGACATCATCATAATGTGCACAATGTGACCAAGGGGTTGATCACGGGATGATGTGTTACGGAACGAGTAAAGAGACTTGCCGGTAACGAGATTGAACAAGTTATCGGTATACCGACGATCGAATCTCGGGCAAGTACAATACCGTTAGACAAAGGGAATTGTATACGGGATCGATTGAGTCCTTGACATCGTGGTTCATCCGATGAGATCATCGTGGAACATGTGGGAGCCAACATGGGTATCCAAATCCCGCTGTTGGTTATTGACCGGAGAACATCTCGGTCATGTCTGCATGTCTCCCGAACCCGTAGGGTCTACACAGTTAAGGTTCGATGACGCTAGGGTTATAAAGGAAGCTTGTATATGGTTACCGAATGTTGTTCGGAGTCCCGGATGAGATCCCGGACGTCACGAGGAGTTCCGGAATGGTCCGGAGGTAAAGATTTATATATAGGAAGTCCTGTTTCGGCCATCGGGACAAGTTTCGGGGTCATCGGTATTGTACCGGGACCACCGGAAGGGTCCCGGGGGGCCACCGGGTGGGGCCACCTGCCCCGGGGGGCCACATGGGCTGTAGGGGGTGCGCCTTGGCCTATATGGGCCAAGGGCACCAGCCCCAAGAGGCCCATGCGCCAAGGAAACTTGGGGAGGGAAGAGTCCTCAAGGGGGAAGGCACCTCCGAGGTGCCTTGGGGAGGATGGACTCCTCCCCCCTCTTGGTCGCACCCCTTTCTTGGAGGAAGGGGCAAGGCTGCGCCTCCCCCCTCTCCCTTGCCCCTATATATAGTGGAGGGGAGGGAGGACATCCATACCTGAGTCCCTGGCGCCTCCCTCCCTCCCGTGACACCTCCTCCTCTCTCGTAGGTGCTTGGCGAAGCCCTGCAGGGTTGCCACGCTCCTCCATCACCACCACACCATTGTGCTGCTGTTGGATGGAGTCTTCCTCAACCTCTCCCTCTCTCCTTGCTGGATCAAGGCGTGGGAGACGTCACCGGGCTGTACGTGTGTTGAACGCGGAGGTGCCGTCCGTTCGGCACTAGGATCATCGGTGATCTGAATCACGACGAGTACGACTCCATCAACCCCGTTCACTTGAACGCTTCCGCTTAGCGATCTACAAGGGTATGTAGATGCACTCTCCTTCCCCTCGTTGCTGGTTTCTCCATAGATAGATCTTGGTGACACGTAGGAAAATTTTGAATTTCTGCTATGTTCCCCAACAGTGATATCAGAGCTAGGTCTATTGCGTAGATTCTTTGCACGAGTAGAATATAAAGTAGTTGTGGGAGTTGATCTTGTTCAATATGCTTACCGTTACTAGTCCAATCTTGTTTCGACGGTATTGTGGGATGAAGCGGCCCGGACCGACCTTACACGTACTCTTACGTGAGACAGGTTCCACCGATTGACATGCACTTGGTGCATAAGGTGGCTAGCGGGTGCCAGTCTCTCCCACTTTAGTCGGAACAGATTCGATGAAAAGGGTCCTTATGAAGGGTAAATAGCAATTGTCATATCACGTTGTGGTTTTGCGTAGGTAAGAAACGTTCTTGCTAGAAATCCATAGCAGCCACGTAAAACATGCAAACAACAATTAGAGGACGTCTAACTTGTTTTTGCAGGGTATGCTATGTGATGTGATATGGCCAAAAGGATGTGATGAATGATATATGTGATGTATGAGATTGATCATGTTCTTGTAATAGGAATCACGACTTGCATGTCGATGACGTGACGATGATGATCATGGAGCCCCGAAGATGGAGATCAATGGAGCTATATGATATTGGCCATATCATGTCACTACTATTTGATTGCATGTGATGTTTATCATGTTTATGCATCTTGTTTACTTAGAACGACGGTAGTAAATAAGATGATCCCTTACAACAATTTCAAGAAGTGTTCTCCCCTAACTGTGCACCGTTGCTACAGTTCGTCGTTTCGAAGCACCACGTGATGATCGGGTGTGATAGATCCTTACGTTCACATACAACGGGTGTAAGACAGATTTACACATGCAATACACTTAGGGTTAACTTGACGAGCCTAGCATGTACAGACATGGCCTCGGAACACGGAGACCGAAAGGTCGAGCATGAGTCGTATAGTAGATACGATCAACATGAAGATGTTCACCGATGATGACTAGTCCGTCTCACGTGATGATCGGACACGGCCTAGTTGACTCGGATCATGTAATCACTTAGATAACCAGAGGGATGTCTATCTGAGTGGGAGTTCATAAGATGAACTTAATTATCCTGAACATAGTCAAAAGATCTTTTGCAAATTATGTCGTAGCTCACGCTATAGTTCTACTGTTTAGATATGTTCCTAGAGAAAAATTAGTTGAAAGTTGATAGTAGCAATTATGCGGACTAGGTCCGTAAATTGAGGATTGTCCTCATTGCTTCATAGAAGGCTTATGTCCTTAATGCACCGCTCAGTGTGCTGAACCTCGAACGTCGTCTCTGGATGTTGCGAACATCTGACATACACATTTTGATAACTACGTGATAGTTCAGTTAAACGGTTTAGAATTGAGGCACCGAAGACGTTTTTGAAACGTCGCGAAACATATGAGATGTTTTGAGGGCTGAAATTGGGATTTCAGGCTCGTGCCCACGTCAAGAGGTATAAGACCTCCGACGATTTTCTTAGCCTACAAACTAAGGATAAAAGCTCAATTGTTGTGCTTGTGCTCAGATTGTCTGAGTACAACAATCGCTTGAATCGAGTGGGAGTTGATCTTCCAGATGAAATAGTGATGGTTCTCCAAAGTCATTACCACCAAGCTGCTAGTGCTTCGTGATGAACTATGATATATCAGGGACATATATGATGATCCTTGAAATACTCGCGATGTTTGACACCGCAAAAGTAGAAATCAAGAAGGAGCATCAATTGTTGATGGTTAGTGAAACCACTAGTTTTAAGAAGGGCAAGGGCAAGAAGGGATACTTCATGAAACGACAATTCAGCTGCTGCTCTAGTGAAGAAACCCAAGGTTGAACCCAAACCCGAGACTAAGTGCTTCTGTAATAAGGGGAACAGCCACTGGAGCAGAATTACCCTAGATACTTGGTAGATAAGAAGGCTGGCAAGGTCGATAGAAGTATATTGGATGTATTATGTTAATGTGTACTTTACTAGTACTCCTAGTAGCACCAGGGTATTAGATACCGGTTCGGTTGCTAAGTGTTAGTAACTCGAAATAAAAGCTACGGAATAAACGGAGACTAGCTAAAGGTGAGCTGACGATATGTGTTGGAAGTGTTTCCAATGTTGATATGATCAAGCATCGCACGCACCCTCTACCATCGAGACTGGTGTTAAACCTAAATAATTGTTATTTGGTGTTTGCATTGAGCATAGACATGATTGGATTATGTCTATCGCAATACGGTTATTCATTTAAAGAGAATAATGGTTACTCTATTTATTTGAATAATACCTTCAATGGTCTTGCACCTAAAGGAATGGTTTATTGAATCTCGATCGTAGTGATACACATTTTCATGCCAAAAGATATAAGATAGTAATGATAGTACCACTTACTTGTGGCACTGCCATGTAAGTCATAATGGTATAAAACGCATGAAGAAGCTCCATGTTGATGGATCTTTGGACTCACTCATTTTTTGAAAAGTTTGAGACATGCGAACCATGTACATTGGTGTATATGCATGAAGAAACTCCATGCAGATGGATCATTTAGACTCACTTGATTTTGAATCACTTGAGATATGCAAATCATACCACATGGACAAGATGACTGAAAAGCCTCGGTTTCAGTAAAATGGAACAAGATAGCAACTTGTTGGAAGCAACACATTTTGATGTGTGCAGTCCAATGAGTGCTGAGGCATGCAGTGAATATTGTTATGTTCTTACTTCACAGATGATTGGAGTAGATGTTGAGAATATTTACTTGATGAAACACAAGTCTGAATTATTGAATGGTTCAAGTAATTTCAGAGTGAAGTAGAAGATCATTGTGACAAGAGGATAAAATGTCTATGATATGATCATAGAGATGAATATCTGAGTTACGAGTTTTGGCACACAATTAAGACATTGTGGAAATTGTTTCACAATTAATACTGCCTGGAACACCATAGTGTGATGGTGTGTCCGAACATCATCGTTGCACCCTATTGGATATGGTGCGTACCACGATGTCTCTTATCGAATTACCACTATTGTTCATGGGTTAGGCATTAGAGACAACCACATTCACTTTAAATAGGGCACCATGTAATTCCGTTGAGATGACACCGTATGAATTATGGTTTAGAGAAACCTAAGTTGTCGTTTCTTAAAGGTTTGGGGCTGCGACGCTTATGTGAAAAAGTTTCAGGATTGATAAGCTCGAACCCAAAGCGGATGAAATACATCTTCATAGGACACCCAAAACAGTTGGGTATACCTCCTAATTCAGATCCGAAAGCAATGTGGATTGTTTCTTGAACGGGTCCTTTCTCGAGGAAAAGTTTCTCTCGAAAGAATTGAGTGGGAGGATGGTGAAGACTTGATGAGGTTATTGAACCGTCACTTCAACAAGTGTGTAGCAGGGCACAGGAAGTTGTTCCTGTGGCACCTACACCAATTGAAGTGGAAGCTTATGATAGTGATCATGAAGTTTCGGATCAAGTCACTACCGTACCTCGTAGGGTGACAAGGATGTGTACTGCTTCAGAGTGGTACAGTAATCCTGTCTTGAAGGTCATGTTGCTAGACAACAATGAACCTACGAGCTATGGAGAAGCGGTGGTGGGCTCGGATTCCGATAAATGGCTCGAGGCCATAAAATCCGAGAGAGGATCCATGTATGAAAACAAAGTGTAGACTTTGGCAGAACGACTCGATGGTCGTAAGGCTGTTGAGTATAGATGGATTTTAAAAGGAAGACGGACAATGATGGTAAATGTCACCATTAAGAAAGCTCGACTTGTCATTAAGATGTTTTCCGACAAGTTCAAAGAGTTGACTACGATGAGACTTTCTCACTCGTAGCGATGCTAAGAGTCTGTTGGAATTATATTAGCGGTTACTGCATTATTTATGAAATCTTGCAGGTAGGATGTCAAAACATTGTTTCCTCGATGATTTTCTTGAGGAAAGGTTGCATGTGATACAACCGGAAGGTTTTGTTAATCCTGAAAGATGCTAATAAGTATGCAAAGCTCCAGCAATCCTTCTGAGGACTGGAGTAAGCATCTCGGAGTTGGAATGTATGCTTTGATGAGATGATCAAAGATTTTGGGTGTATACAAAGTTTATGAGAAACTTGTATTTCCAAAGAAGTGAGTGGGAGCACTATAGAATTTCTGATGAGTATATGTTGTTGACATATTGTTGATCAGAAATGACGTAGAATTTCTGGAAAGCATATAGGGTTATTTGGAAAGTGTTTTTCAATGGAAAGCCTGGATTAAGCTACTTGAACATTGAGCATCAAGATCTATAAGGATAGATCAAAACGCTTAATGGTACTTTCAAATGAGCACATACCTTGACATGATCTTGAAGGTGTTCAAGATGGATCAGTCAAAGAAGAAGTTCTTGCCTGAATTGTAAGGTACGAAGTTAAGACTTAAAGCTCGACCACGGCAGAATAGAGAGAAAGGACGAAGGTCGTCCCCTATGCTTTAGACGTAGGCTCTACAGTATGCTATGCTGTGTACCGCACCTGAAGTGTGCCTTGCCATGAGTCAGTCAAGGGGTACAAGAGTGATCCAAGAATAGATCACAGTACAGCGGTCAAAGTTATCCTTAGTAACTAGTGGACTAAGGAATTTTCTCGGTTATGGAGGTGATAAAGAGTTCGACGTAAAGAGTTACGACGATGCAAGCTTAACACCTATCCGGATAGCTCTGAGTAGAGATACCGGATACGTATAATGGAGAAACTATTTAGAATAGCTCCAAGTAGAACAGTTATTTGGAATAGCTCCAAATAGAGCGTGGTAGCTGCATCTAGGAGATGACATAGAGATTTGTAAAGCACATACGGATCTGATTGTTGCAGACCCGTTGACTAAAACCTCTCTCACAAGCAAAACATGATCAAACCCCAGAACTCATTGAGTCTTAATCACATGATGATGTGAACTAGTTTAATGACACTAGTAAACTCTTTGGATGTTGATCACATGGCGATGTGACCTGTCAGTGTTAATCACATGGTGATGTGAACTAGATTATTGACTCTAGTGCAAGTGGGAGACTGTTGGAAATATGCCCTAGAGGCAATAATAAAAGTGTTATTATTATATTTCTTTGTTCATGATAATAGTTTTTTATTCATGCTATAACTGTATTATCCGGAAATCGTAATACACGTGTGAATACATAGACCACAATATGTCCCTAGTGAGCCTCTAGTTGACTAGCTCGTTGTGATCAACAGATAGTCATGGTTTCCTGGCTATGGACATTGGATGTCGTTGATAACGGGATCACATCATTAGGAGAATGATGTGATGGACAAGACCCAATCCTAAGCCTAGCACAAAGATCGTGTAGTTCGTATGCTAAAGCTTTTCTAATGTCAAGTATCTTTTCCTTAGACCATGAGATTGTGCAACTCCCGGATACCGTAGGAATGCTTTGGGTGTACCAAACGTCACAACGTAACTGGGTGGCTATAAAGGTGCATTACAAGTATCTCCGAAAGTGTCTGTTGGGTTGGCACGAATCGAGACTGGGATTTGTCACTCCGTGTAAACGGAGAGGTATCTCTGGGCCCACTCGGTAGGACATCATCATAATGTGCACAATGTGACCAAGGGGTTGATCACGGGATGATGTGTTACGGAACGAGTAAAGAGACTTGCCGGTAACGAGATTGAACAAGGTATCGGTATACCGACGATCGAATCTCGGGCAAGTACAATACCGTTAGACAAAGGGAATTGTATACGGGATCGATTGAGTCCTTGACATCGTGGTTCATCCGATGAGATCATCGTGGAACATGTGGGAGCCAACATGGGTATCCAAATCCCGCTGTTGGTTATTGACCGGAGAACATCTCGGTCATGTCTGCATGTCTCCCGAACCCGTAGGGTCTACACAGTTAAGGTTCGATGACGCTAGGGTTATAAAGGAAGCTTGTATATGGTTACCGAATGTTGTTCGGAGTCCCGGATGAGATCCCGGACGTCACGAGGAGTTCCGGAATGGTCCGGAGGTAAAGATTTATATATAGGAAGTCCTGTTTCGGCCATCGGGACAAGTTTCGGGGTCATCGGTATTGTACCGGGACCACCGGAAGGGTCCCGGGGGGCCACCGGGTGGGGCCACCTGCCCCGGGGGGCCACATGGGCTGTAGGGGGTGCGCCTTGGCCTATATGGGCCAAGGGCACCAGCCCCAAGAGGCCCATGCGCCAAGGAAACTTGGGGAGGGAAGAGTCCTCAAGGGGGAAGGCACCTCCGAGGTGCCTTGGGGAGGATGGACTCCTCCCCCCTCCTGGCCGCACCCCTTTCTTGGAGGAAGGGGCAAGGCTGCGCCTCCCCCCTCTCCCTTGCCCTTATATATAGTGGAGGGGAGGGAGGACATCCATACCTGAGTCCCTGGCGCCTCCCTCCCTCCCGTGACACCTCCTCCTCTCCCATAGGTGCTTGGCGAAGCCCTGCAGGGTTGCCACGCTCCTCCATCACCACCACGCCATTGTGCTGCTGTTGGATGGAGTCTTCCTCAACCTCTCCCTCTCTCCTTGCTGGATCAAGGCGTAGGAGACGTCACCGGGCTGTACGTGCGTTGAACGCGGAGGTGCCGTCCGTTCGGCACTAGGATCATCGGTGATCTGAATCACGACGAGTACGACTCCATCAACCCCGTTCACTTGAACGCTTCCGCTTAGCGATCTACAAGGGTATGTAGATGCACTCTCCTTCCCCTCGTTGATGGTTTCTCCATAGATAGATCTTGGTGACACGTAGGAAATTTTTGAATTTCTGCTACGTTCCCCAACATGCGGTGCCATGTAGGCAGGCAAACAGGTAGGGTGGCGCAGTGGTGGAGCCTCCACGAAGGGTTGCATGCTGCCACGCAGGTGCCTGTCCAGCTGGTTGGGTCGGCAGCTGCATGTGAACGGCGGCGGAGACTTAGCTGGTGTGGGCCTGGCAGTGGCCCCGCTGGCGCCCTTGGCGAGGGCCTTGCCAGGTGGCCCGGCAAGGGTCTTGCCATGGCGCGCTATTGTCCCCGGCAAGGACCTTGCCGGGGGTCTTGTGGGCTTCCTCGGCAAGAACCCTGCCGAGGATCGTTGCCTTCCGATCCTCATATGATCTTGAATATTCTTTGTCTTCACAAAGATCTGCATGCCACCACGGAGGTGCCTCCCGAGCCCTGCCCCAATGCGTTTATTATCGCTGGTGGGCTCGAAGGTGGCTCGCTCCGTTGGTGTGGGCGAGCTGAGCTGCTGAGCCCCCCCCCC
>NC_041393.1:668088314-668110839 GCF_002162155.2 Triticum dicoccoides
GTCCTTGCCGGGGAAACCTGCTTCGTCCATCCGATCTCTGTGGCCTTGGTCCTTGTCGTTGTTTTGTTTGTCTTGTACCTTCGGCTTCTCTCCGGCTTCTCCCCTGACCCTATTATGTGTGGCCGTGGCAGGTGGCTCTGACTGCCCGTGCACAAGTAAAGGGGTCAAAAGGAGAACCCCTACTTTTGCACACTGACAGGTACACAGGAAGAAATGCAAGTTCTGAAAGGGAGAGAGATTTGCGGCAATCAATGGCCAGGGCAGTAAAGGCCAGGAAGGACTCGTGTTAGATACATGTGGATTGTGGAGTGGACAGGAGATTGGAATGTACTAAATTTATGGGGCGTGCAAAAGACAACATTGGTTGGCCCTACAATAAGCCAATCAGTATTAACATTCTATCACTGATTGCCTTTAAAATATTCATAAAAAAGAGTTATATCGCTCCAAAAAATTGTTCATCGCCTTTACAATATCTTCACGCAATTAACAAATTGTTGGTGACATGTTTTTAAATGTGCATACAATGTAAATATTTGTTTTCATAATTTTTAAAAACATTTACCATTTGAAAAATTGTTAACAGTTTAAAAAACTGTTCATGACCTTTTTGAAAAATGTTTTATGTGTGTTTAGAAAATATTCTTTGTGTATTTAAAAATATTCGATGAGCATTTGAGAAATGTTTAAAATGTATTTGAAAAAAAATCAATGCGTATTTTTAAAATCTTCAATGTGTATTTTAAAAACATTCAACATGTATTCATACAATGTAGTTTATTTTCCATAATCCATAATTATGAAAAGAATGTATTGTACCATTCAAACATGTTCATGACATTTGAAAATATGTTGCACGTTTAAAAATTTCATAACATGTGATACATGTTCAATGTGCGTTCAAAATTGTTCATCGTATATTTAAAAGATGTTCAATGTGCATTTAACAAATATAAAACTTGTATTTGGAAAAATATTCGACGAGTATTTGAAAAGAAACAGATTAAAGTATATCTTAAAAATGTTCAACTGGTATACAAAATATGTTCAACCCGAATTTCAGAAATGTCAACTTGTATTTTTTAAAAATAATAACAAAAGCCTAACAAAACATAAATAAAGACCGATGAACAGTAATAATGGAAACACACAAAAAGAATGCATGGAACCTTCTCAAAATCAGCCAACCCAGGTGGAAGGTTCCACAAAACGGTCTTTGAAGCTACCCAAAAAAGCTAGTTGCTAACTTGGGCCGGCCCACATTGTCGACCCCATAGATGAGGTCAACGGTTGCCTCGTAATAGGATAGATGCTTATTTGCTCTTGTCTCGCGGGTAACACATGGGATAATTAGTGATCGATCGATGCGCACCGGGCAGTACCTACTGAGCCGACCAATTAGCTCTGTTATATTTATTCACGTGTAGGAGCCGACTCGGTTTATTTACAGTTTTTTTTTTGAAAAACAGATAAAAATGTCCATGAGGAACGTGGGCAAGTTCAAAAAAGAATATCCAAGGAATCATAAAATAGTTTGCCAATATGAAAAAAGCCAACCTTTTATGAAACGTTCGTGAAACTGAAAAATATATTTACAGACTCCAAAAATGTAGAATGCAAAAAAAAATCATGAATTCAAAAATTTATCATAGATTTTTTAAAAATGTTCACATATTCAAAAAAATGTTGGATTCATAAATTGTTTGCATCCATAAATAGTTCATTAATTTGAAATTTTGTTCCTGGATTCAATAAATGTTGCCAAATTCAACAAATGTTAATAAATTCGGCATGAATTAGAAGGAATGTTCTTGGATTGGAAATCATCTCTGAATACAAAAATGGATTGCAGATTTAGAAATGTTTGTGATTTGAAAAATATTCAATAATCTAAAACAAAATTAAAACAGAAGAGACAGAAAATCAAATAAAGTGCAAGAAAACTAGTAAAAGCAACAAAAAGAAACATAGAAAAAAAACTGTTTCAAAGATGGTTCTAGAACCCTCCCAAAACCGGTGAAAAAAGACACAACAAAATTAAATTTGGTGGGCCTAGAAAAGAAAGGACAGGGCGCAGGAGTATGCCGTATGGATCAGGGATCGCCTGCTGTGAGTGCTTCTTCTATTATAGGAAGTTGTTGGGCTCTCAAGTGCAGAGGTTTGTAGCTCTTTTTCCAAGTATAGAGGTTTGTAGCCTTAAGTTGATAACTTCAAGTTTATCGAACCCGTATGAGTATTTGTACTACGACCATTGATCAACACATGCATACAGAAATACAATACGTGCCTCGGTCCCCAATGAGACCAGTGAGATTGTTAGTCTCACTAGCCTTTCTAGTTATAAGGATTAATGCACCTTGTGTTTGGAAGTGATAATAGTAATGAAAGTTCAGATTGTAAACGAAAATAAAGATGCATTTATCGATATTGAAAGCAATATGGATAATGTATAGGATCATAGTTTCACTAGTGGCATCGCTCTATAAAAGATAAGATGACATGGTGAACAAATTGTAGTTGTGTATTCACTAAATTAGAGTTTTTAAGATTATGATCATACATGGCATAATTGCATATACATGTCCGAACATATATAGACCGTTAAGCCACCTAATTTTGTGGCTAATACTCCACTTTTGTAATTTTGTGGCTATTCATCATGCATCTTGAACTGAGCTATTTCCGCTTTTCTAACGAAAAGTTCGAGTAGTTCAGTGAAAAAAGGGTCAAACTTTCTTCCATCCTTCCTAGCTCCTCAAAGCTTGCACCCGCTCAACCCCCTTTTTCATTGTTCACTCTAAGGTGGATTCGAGCCGCTCACTCCGTTTGGATTTCAAGTCCAAAAGGCCTGGCTAAAGAGGATTTTTAGTCCTATGTCTGCTACCCGCCAGAACGGGATTCTTTTCCACTTCACACCCACAATCGGTGCACTAGAAACTTGCCGATATACTTTTGTTTGTTCCCAAAAAAATGATTTTCTATAAAGGCAAAAAACAACAGAAAATAGAAACTCACACTAGCAGTGAATTAACACGTTAGTCCAGAAAAACAATAATAATTGATGCCAAAACTATGCAATGACAATATAATTGTAACATAAAACAAACAAAAAATATAAATATGTCTAGAACATATCCAGCCCAAACGAACGCCTCAAATTGATTCCATATGTCTACTTTACGTTTGGTACTTTTGTTTGTTCTGCTGGCTCGTTGGCATACATGAACGCGTATGCTCAGCTAGCTGTAAAATTATTAGATAATCCGGCTGTTTGCACACCAACACGTCACCGTGTATCCTTGACGCCAGGGGTGATACACCGCAGCTCGCGTCGACGGAGACCCGACCGGCAGCGTGATACGCAGGACAGTCGGCTGATGCTTTTGTAGACCCAAAACCCCACACGCCCGGAGGACCCCGTCAGGGCGCGCGGCGGCTATGGGCTTCCCTAGGTCGACCTGATCGCCCACAGGGTCTCGTGGATCACCGCCCTGCAACAACAAGAACAGACGGATAACGAGGAAGAAGAACTAGGGTTAAGGAGAAAAGAGAAAATATAAAAAGTGGTAGATGAATTGATCGATTGTGTGTTGTTGTTCAATCGGCCGTCACCCCTTAGGTATATAAGAGGTGGCTGAACTTCCCATGCAAGGAAAGGCTTGGATTCACGTCCAAAACCCTGGTCAAATTCGGATTGGTTTTGTCCGAACTTTCCAAAACTGCTTGGTTTAAACTAGCTGCACCTTGCGTGTCTTTTTTGTGGTGGTAAACGATCTCGGATCAAAAAGAGTCTAAAAGTAATCTTGACCGTTTCAATGAGACGAATAACTTTTATGTTGAATGTTTTTTAATCATAGGTCATCTTGAGGATCAAATTGCTCCCGCAAAACAGGCTGTTATTCGCGCTACCCATCAGACAGGATGTCTGGTGGGGCGCGCCATATTTTGCCTCCAGGGTTACATTCCGATGGCTCTAACTTTTTCATATGAACTCGGATTGGGACGATTGTTATATCAAAATCGACTGTTTCGACGAGATGAAGACAATTTGTGTAGAAAGTTTTTCAGTTTGAGGTCTTCTTGGGGGCTTAATCGGCCAAACTGTACTCTGAATATAAGATCTTAGCACTTTGAGCATAGTTTCGGCCTTCGAGATGAAATCGGACGGCGATGGCCCAAACTTCAAAGATGTTCATATCAACAATACGGAACTCTTTCATGTAGATCACTTCTCCATTTGAGGCCATCTTAAATAAGTTTTTGACCGTGCCAAAATCTGGTGTCAACACATGCCCCCCTGTTTTTCGACAAAGCTTGTGTGCCGAAAAATAACTTGCACATAGGTTGCTCTAAGGACGATGTCAACACTCCATCGGCCATTTTGCATGTTCTTAGGATGATAAGTTTATATCGTCCATTGCTTGTGTGAATATTTTGACGCAGGCTTGGGTGAAACTTTCTCAACTTCATTAGTCCGACTACAAAGTTTCATAGATATGCATGTCAAAACCATCCATCAACCATATTGTCCACCCTTCTGATAGGATCTTGCAGATAATCAACAATGAACTTTCTTGAATCCTTGCTTTCGCTAGCATAAAAGTTTCATTAGTAGACGAAGCGATGGGTTTTGGTTCGGCCTTACCTACATTGGCAAAAATAAGCATCGACTATTGATAGATATATGCAATACACCATGATCAACATAGTAGCCAGATGCTTGTTGTGCCAACTCATTTTCTCTTCGATTGTCATATCTATATATATAAGTAGTATTAAAGCAACCCAAGGTAAAATTTACATCCAGACATACCTCAAGATAATTTAAAAGTGATTCGTCAAAACATTGATAATCCTTGGATATTCGTTGCACTATACTAATAACGAATCACCGAAAGCCTCACTATGTAAATCACCTATAGCAAGGAAAATCTCCAATCCAAATAACAATGCATATTCGGCTTTGATTATTTGTGCATACATATTTTAAGCGGCATGAGGCTTCACAAAATAGCACCATAGGGAGATATATAAACAACACCAACACCTTGGCCATTGCTACAAATTTAACCATCAATATATAATCACCATGGTACTACAGAGATAAAGATAAAATCAATATTATGCATGATGTCAATATGATGCTCAATAATAAAATCAACCATGATTTGGCTTTACGTAAATTCTGAAAACTAATAAGCCAAAGCACACCAAATCAAAACGTAAGTCCACTTTGCAGTTTTGGTGAATTGGTCTATGCATTATATCTTCAATGCCATCAATTTGACAAATTTCTATTCAAGCACTTATCTCAAACTCTACTCAAACTAAGGATGATGTTAGAATACCACACCGGTCATTCTTAGATATATTCTTAGGGTGATAGATAAATATCGGCCATTACCATGAGGTCCATGTAGAATTCACCCACCAAAGCATGAATAGCCGAAATAAATGAAATACTAATAAAATATTTTGGCCCCTTTGTATTAGCAACAAAAATGTAACTAACCAAATGTATAGTGATTTGGTAATACCCTCTCATAATATGGAAAATTATGTTGCATCCATGGATCAAAATAAATCCATGGAGGGTAATTGATCATACATGGGGATGAATTCCATGGCAAAGGCATCAATGGCATGGTTGAAGAAAATGGATGAGGTGCTAACCAAATATTTTGATGTTGTGATGCACACTTTCGGCTTAATTGTTTGCTGTTTCCATCATTCTCTTTCTTCACTTTTATTGTACTTGTTACAATAGAAGCATGCACATCATTTTTATTTTGATTCATCCTCTTGGGAACCCATGCCATGTTCTTCTTTTTCAGGTCTTGTGCACTAAGATTTTGTAATTCCTTCTTTTGTCAATACGATAAGCCAAGTGGGCATTTCGGATGTGATTCTGTTTTGACCAATGAAAATTCTTTTTTGGCCTTGTGCACCCTCAACTTCTTTTCTTCAGATTTGGCACTTTTATTTTTAACAATTGATTGCTCCACTTCTTTGCCTTTTGTAGCCAATGTCAACACTTTAATTGGCTCTTTGTTATTTGAGATCAAATCTAAAGTAGCACACCTACAACCATCTTTCTTGACCCGGTATACTTTCTTGACCACCTCTTTCTTCGTCCATGGGGTCCAGACCGATTCCTTATGATTGAAACGGTCTTTAACATGTGATTGTTCAAATGTTGATCTTCTCGGAGCTGCATAATATAGGTGAGATGGTCTAAAATAAGATGGAGAATGTGCACTTGTATCATACATGTCCCATGATGGATATGGATCTACATGAGCATAGGGAGGCATCCACGGCATTGGCATTGGTGGCCCAAAATAAGGATATGAATATGTTGCATTAAAATTCTCACTTTGGCAATACCGATCCTCATATTTACGCCTTGGGGGTGATCTTGGTTTCTTTGCATGATTTGGCCGATAAACATTCTTCTCTTCACTCTTCTTTTGATATTTATCCAATAGTTCAGCGAAGGTGATTTTTGATCTCTTACACTTGCGCTTATTTTGGCCTTTGTTTTCTTTTGGTTTGTTTTCATTGATCATTGGATTTGCTTGTTGCCCCCCCCCCCCTTGATGGAATTCTCGCCCTCAAGATTATGTTAATTATGCTCTTTAACAACTTTTTTACTTGAAAGCTTGATCCTGTCACATGCAGCTTTTACCTTCTCTTTAAATGGATCGGCTTGAAGCAGCTGATACAAAAACTTTTTGCCATCAGGACCAATCGGAATAGACTGGCCATCTCTTGGTGTTTCAACAAATTTCATTCGTCCTTTTTCAATGGCCGATTTAACTATTTGACGAAACATGTTGCAATCCTCAAAATTATGCTTGGACGAATCATGCAACTTACAATACATTCGTCCCTGGATTGATGGCTTGACATGGTGCTCAAGAATTCTAATGTAATTATTTTTCAGCAACAAATCAAATATTTGATCACACATGCTTGAATTGAAGGTATACTTCTTATTGTTTAGCCGGTCTTGCTGTGAGAATGGCTTTGGAGGTAAGCAAGCGAATGGTTCAGATTTTGAATCTCCCCATTCGGCTATGCAATGTATTTTGCACTCTATATCTGATGTCTTTCGATAAGATATCATAATAGCATCGGTTTTCTCAAAAGAATTTAACCTTGGCTTTAAATTTCTGAAACAAAAATAGTTAGAGCATACATGTCTCAGTGGAGACCAAATGCAAGCCAAGTAATAAATAAGCAAAGCTACCCAATTAAATATGAACTTTAGATAAAGCAATAGAAAAAGCCTTGGCTGCAACAATAACTCACTATCGGTCTTTATAAATGGCACAATGGGTTGACCGATATGCTCAATGACAACTTTATTGATAACAAGTAAATTACCCTTTGTCATTGGTCTTTCAAAATTACTTATAAGGATTTTTCTAATAGATGCATCAACTATGAAGTTGCGACCAAATCTGAAAATAGGAAAATTACTTGCTAGGCATACCTCTTCAAATATGTTGGGAGAGCATGATGGTGGTGTGACTTGAACAATATCTTGCTCCATCTTTGGATGGCTCCCCAACACCTTATCATCATCTTTTCTTGATTCAGTGCATCATTACTTTGAAGATCCTTGTCAGGCGAACTTTGTTCGGCTACTTGCTCTTGTTCTTGAGGCTTGTCCATTTCTACGATACAGAACTCATAGGGCAAGAAGTAGGTTCCATTAACTTCAGAAAAATCAAGCACTGTTGTTTTCCTATGCTTGCCATGCCCTTTCTCAGTGATGCTTGCCTCGTTGGATTTGATGGATTCGAAATATGTACTACTTGATTCGACTTTTTCAACCGAAGCACTTTTAGTTTCTGAATCATCATTCTTTTCACCGGTTCTACCAATTGGCAATGCTTCTTTTATTTGAGCCAATTCTTTTTCTGTTTGTTTCTGGCGGCGAGCGGTAACATTGGCTTTAAGTTTGTTCTCAATTCCAGCCCACTCCAGATATAATTGCCCCTAGTTCTTTTAGATTCTTTCAGCAATGACACATGGGTGTTGCCAAAACTTTGCAATTGTGTAGGGGGTGTATAATATGATGTTGTACTAGGTTAAGGCATATGCATTGTTGTAGAACCATATTTTTGCTCGCCAATTCTATCAATTGGCAAAGATTCATCTTCTTGCAAAACTATAGCTCTTATTGCATTATAATCAGGAACTAGCCCCTTATCATGTTCTTCAAGGCAAAGAGCACTAATCCTCTTATTTTGGGCTAAACTCTTCAATGCAGCCACCACTGCCTCATCTTCTATAATATTGGGCACAACCGCTCCTGTAAAATTTACATTTATTTGGCTATGACCAGGAAGATATGAAGTCGAGTTATGAACATCTACAGTTGTTTACGGTGCCTAAAAATTACTAACAAGAGGTGTAGCATATGATGGTTGAGAGTAACTGGCCGAATAGCTAGTAGTAACATGGCCAATTCTCCCATCCATTGGCAAGTTTGGATTGACATATTGTAAGTTTGTTGCCGATGAATAAGAAGGTGAAACACTTTGTTGCATGCTATTAGA
Source organism: Triticum dicoccoides (assembly GCF_002162155.2). NCBI lineage: Eukaryota > Viridiplantae > Streptophyta > Magnoliopsida > Poales > Poaceae > Triticum > Triticum dicoccoides. Next base: position 668,096,885 of record NC_041393.1, read on the forward strand.
AGTTCTAACTTGGGGTGTTTCAAGTTGATTAACCAAACTCATCATGTTGCTCAATGGCATATGAATTTGTTGGGTTGCCGATGCATGTGAGTTGGAATACATATATCTCATGTTACTAGTATCATAAGAAATTGAAGCATGTAAATTACTTTGAATCGGCCCTTGCACGTAGTTAGATGCATGATTGGAAAAACTAGGGTTGGCCGATAGAGTACACTCATTGAATGATCTTGTAACACCATATAAATTATTTGCATCTACAGTAGTGAATTGGGTATTCACATTACCTTTGAAGATTGCAAACCCTAGATGACGATCTCTTCATAGCAAGAACGGGTAGGAGACCGTTCAAAGCTTTGTCCCCAGCGGAGTCGCCAAAAAGTGTGTTCACACACGAACACGTCGCTGTGTACCCTTGACGCCGGGGGTGATGCACCGCAGCTCACGTCGAAGAGACCTGGCCGGAAGCGCGGTACGCAGGCAATCCAGCGGGCGCTTTTGAGGACCCGAAACATCACACGCCCGAGAGAGATCCCATCAGGGCGCACGGCGGCTATGGGCTGCCCTAGATCGACCTGATCGCCCCTAGGGCCTCGTGGATCGCCGCCCTGCAACAATAAGAACAAATGAAAAACGAGGAAGAAGAAGAACTAGGGTTAAGGAGAAAAGATAAAAGATAAAAAGTGGAAGATGAATTGATCGATTGTGTGTTGTTGTTCAATTAGCCGTCATCCCTTATAGGTATATAAGAGGCGGCTGGACTTCCCATGTAAGGAAAAGGCTTGGATTCACGTCCAAAACCCTAGTCAAATTCAGATTGGTTTTGTCCAAACTTTTCAAAACCGTTCGATTTAAACTGGCTGCACCTTGCGGGTCTTTTTTGTGGTGGTAAACGACCTCGGATGGAAAAGAGTCCAAATGCAAGACCGTTTCGATGAGACGAACAACTTTCATCTTGAACGTTTTTTGATTAGAGGTCATCTTGAGGGTCAAATCGCTCGTGCAAAACAGAATATTATTCGCGCGACCCATCAGACAGGGTGTGTGGTGGGGTGCGCCATATTCTGCCTCCTGGCAGGGCTGCATTCCGAATTTTCGATGGATCTAAGTTTTGCATACGAACTCGGATTGGAATGATTTTTATATCAGAATCAACCGCTTCGACGGGAAGAAGACAATTTGTGTAAAAAGTTTTTCCATTTGAGGTCTTCTTGGGGGCTTAATGGGCCAAACTGTACTCTGAATATAAGATCTTAGCACTTTGAGCATAGTTTCGGCCTTCGAGATGAAATCGGACGGCGATGGCCCAAACTTCAAAGATGTTCATATCAACAATACGGAACTCTTTCATGTAGATCACTTCTCCGTTTGAGGCCATCTTAAATAAGTTCTTGACCGTGCCAAAATCTGGTGTCAACACCGGCCCCATTGGTTGCCCTGATGAATAATACCAACTAGACGATACCAGCACGTTGCTGTGGAAATTAGCTGCAATATATTTCAATTAGATTTGATTATGTGACATAGAATATTTAGATTAAGAAAATTGTAACCAAAATTAAAAATATATACAACTTATTATATTTGATAATGTATAGTTGTAAAATATTTATTGAATATAAGTATAATAATAGAATTAAAAAAATCTCGGTGGCGGGACTTTTCCATGCATACATGCAAAGTTGCATGTTGAGGTAGGTCTTATCCCACCCATAATTATATGGTGATGTGGATGCTTGCATGTTGAGATAAATAAGATAGCGGGGATGGACTTTTTAGATATATAGGATACTACTTAAACACCATGACCATGGAGCAAGATAGAGTCCATTTTTTCTTTTTTTCTAAAAAGGAACGAGATCTATTATCAATGTTCATCGGAAGTAAGCATCTCAAACATAATAAAATTACAATGAGATTCCGAGACCATCAAATAATCACTATTGCTGCCAGAACGGGCCACCGACACACATCTGTCACCGCTCCCCTACCGGGTCCGGCTTGACCTTGTCGATGGCAGCCGGAAAGTCTTTGTGCACGTGTCCCTAAGGATCAGCACCCTATAGCCGCAGTCATCGCTGTTGAACCCTTGAATAGATCTGAAGCACCTGACACCTAGTCTACACGACGAGAAACCTAACCTCACCATCCCAAGAAAACGACATGAATCTACGCCGGAGCTCCATAACTCAAGCAGGATTAGAGTTCTGAAGACAAACTCGAAGAAGAAGCACCGCATTTGTGAGAACTAAAAAAATGTAACCTAAACTACTAGCCGGAGAGGAGGCACCGAGATTCTCCTCCCCGCCACTGGCCACAGAAACGATGAAGTTTGGAGGGAATAGTTTGTCCTAACCATCAAGGGATAGGGAAGCAAAACCTAAAAGATAGAGCCCAAATGATCGAGCTGAACAAAATAGTTACACATCATAGCTTTTTGTTGTTGTGGAGAAAACTCCATTATAGCTGGCATACGTTCCGCGAACAAGGGCACGCAAAGAAATTAAGAATTAAAGTCTTTGGATCAACGCCTAGGCATCCTGGTTCACATCTCATTTCACGTGTAACCTTACACGCTAAAATTGCATTCATGAAGTTCTTGTGATATTAAAGAGCTCTTGCGACGTTGCTCCCAGGGGCACCCATCGTTGCTCCTTTTTCTTTTCACTTTTATGGTCAAATATAATCTTGTTCTTTGGCGTTTAATATTGATCAACGTGAATGCGAACTCGTAACATCACTTTTATTCTCTCGGTCCGGCAAGTATAATACTGAGTTTATAGCCCGCTTACATGGCACTTTTGCCTGTATGGAGGGAAGAGACGTGAAAAAGTTAACAATAGTGGGTTGTCATGCAATAGTGTAGCTATATGTGTATTCCTAGGAAAATGCAATAACTGTGAAGAAAGAAAAAAGATAGAAAAAGAATTAATGTAATAGCCAACGTTATAGCCCACACTATTGTATGAGTGACTATAAATGAGGGCTATAGATGACAGACAATTTCATATAGCCAGCAGTTGGCTATACTAACCATGCTCTTAATCTTTCTTCAAATGAACATGCTTGCATCATCGCATGGAGGTTTTTCTAGGCGTTGACTGGACTATGCATGTGTAATTAATAACCAAATGAGCACCTCCATAAATACATGTCTTTTTTTGGCTTCTTAATTGCGTAATTAAAGGGACCCTAGACACATGAATTAAGAGGGGTTTTGATGGGTGTTGGTTGCTATTTTCACGTGTGAAATAGTAATCACTTGGGGAGAACGAGGCACACGAGATGCATGACCACTTCTTGTGTTGAATTATTTGATTTTCGTTAGGCGCCCTTTGAACTTGGACGAAGTAAATAGCCCACCTAATTGTACAGTGAAACTGAAACATCATTGGGTTGGCCTCAGATGACCTAAAACAAACTCAACATGTTAAGAGTTTATGTATTCACGGGTTGATTCATAAAATATTTTACTACTTGAAATCATAAATGTAAAATCTTGTTAGTCATGGAGACGAGGATATGACATCCAGATATGATCAGCAAGGCCGACGCCCAACCTAGTGACCTTCACATTGGCCAGACTGGCGATGTGGACCCATCTTCTGGATGGGGTGCCTCTGTCATCTTGAGGAACAAGTCAACCAACCACGGCACTAAGGGAGCCATGGTCGGGCGCGGCCAATGGTGGCATGCATGAACTTGTGAATCGGCCCAAGCCATATAACCCTAACTAAGAACTGTGAGGGTCGATTTGCATCGACGCAACTCATAGTGCCAACTGTGGCATCAGACTCGTTCCAGACAACGGATAGGCTTCATGAGGGAGGAGTGGTACACGGGAAGGAATACAAGTTCGGGAAGGGAGAGAGATTTGCGGCAATCGGTGGGCAGGACGGTAAAGGCCAGGAAGGACTCGTGTTGGGTACATGTGGATTGTGGAGTGGACGGTGGATTGGAATGTACTAAATTTAAGGGGGGCGCGTGAAAGACAACATTGGTTGGCCCTACAATAAACCAACCAGTATTAACATCCCATCACTTATCGCCTTTACAATATTCATAAAACACAATTATATCGCTCCTAAAAGTTGTTCATTGCCTTTAAAATATATTCACATATTTAAATAATTGTCCATGACATGTTTTTAAATGTTCATACAATGTAAATATTTGTTTTCATAATTTTTTTAAAAATATTAACCATTGAATAAAGGTTCTGGACATTTGAAAAACTGTTCACAGTTTTAGAAAATGTTCACGGCCTTTTTGAAAAATGTTCTATGTGTGTTTAAAAACTGTTATTTGTGTATTTAAAAATATTCAATGAGCACTTGAGAAATGTTCAACATGTATTTGAAAAAATGGTCAATGCGTATTTTTAAAATCTTCAACGTGTATTTGAAAAATGTTCAACATGTATTCATACAATGTAATTTATTTTGCATAATTATGAACATTTTCTAAATACAAGATATATTAAACTTGTATTTGGAAAAATATTTGATGAGTATTTGAGAAAAAAAGATTAAAGGATATCTTAAAAATGTTCAACTGGTATAAAAAATATGTTCAACACGAATTTCAGAAATGTCAACTTGTATTTTGACAAAAAACTAGCAGAAAAAAAAGACCGATCAAAACTAATAATGAATACACACAAAAAAAACGCATGGAACCTTCTCAAAATCAGCCAACCCGGGTGGACGGTTCCACAAAATGGTCTTTGAAGCTACCCAAAACCGCTAGTTGCTAACCTGGGCCGGTCCAAGGAATCATAAAATAGTCTACCAATATGAAAATCTAGCCAATTTATAAAACGTTCGTGAAATTGAAAAAATATTTACAGACTCCAAAAATGTTGAATGCAAAAAAAGTCATGAATTCAAAAATTTATCGTAGATTTTTTTTAACACACATTCACAAAAATGTTGGATTCATAAATTGTTTTCATCCATAATATTTCATTAATTTGAAAATTGTTCCCGGATTCAAAAATATGTTCCCAAATTCAACAAGCATTCATAAATTCATCCTATATTAGAAAGAATGTTTGTGGATTAGAAATCATCTCTGAATACAAAAATGGATTGCAGATTTAGAAAATGTTTGTGATTTGAAAAAATATTCAGTAATGTAAAATAAAAATGAAAACAGAAGAGATAGAAAATCAAAGAAAGCGCAAGAAAAATAGTAAAACCAACAAAAAGAAACATAGAAAAAATTGGTTCAAAGATGGTTCTACAACCTCCGAAAACCGGTGAAAAAATACACAACAAAATTAAAATTGGTGGGCCTAGAAAAGAAAGGACAGGGCACAGGAGTATGTCATACGGATCAGGGATCACCAGCCATGAGTGCTTCTTCTATTATAGGAGGTTGTTGGGCTCCCAAGTGTAGATGTTTGTAGCCTCTCTTTTTTTTTGCGAGTATAGAGGTTTGTAGCCTTAAGTTGGTGACTTAAGGTTTATCAAACCCGTATGAGTATTTGTACTACGACCATTGATCAACACATGCACACAGAAATACGTGCCTCGGTCCCCAATGAGACCAATGAGATTGTCTGTCTCACTAGCCTTTCTAGTTATAAGGATTAACGCAAATTGTGTTTGGAAGTGATAATAGTAATGAAAGTAATATAAGTTCAGATTCTAAACAAAAATAAAGATGCAGTTATCGAGATTGAAAGCAATTAGATAAATGTATAGGATCCATAGTTTCACTAGTGGCATCTCTCTATAAAAGATAAGATGACATGGTGAACAAACTGCAGTTGTATATTGATTAAATTACAGTTTTTAAGATTATGGTCATACATGGCATGATTGCACATACATGTCCGAACATATATAGACCGTTAATCCACCTAATTTTATAGCTAATAGTCCACTCCAAGACCGCTATTCAACATGCATCTCGAACTGAGCTATTTCTGCTTTTTCTAACAAAAAGTTCGAGTAGTTCAGTGAAAAAAGGGTCAAGTTTTCTTCCATCCTTCCTAGCTCCTCGAGCTTGCACCCGCTCGACCCTTTTTCATTGTTCATTCCGAGGTAGATTCGAACCACTCTATTCGTTTGGATTTCAAGTCCAAAAGGCCTGGCGAAAGAGGATTTTTAGTCCTATGCTTGTTGCACGCCAGGATGGGATTTTTTTTCCACTTCACACCCCCAATCGGTGCAATTGAAACTTGCCGATGTACTTTTTTTTGTTCCCCAAAAAATTGATTTTCTATAAAGGAAAAAAACAACAGAAAATAGAAACTCACACTAGACAGTGAATTAATATGTTAGTTCAGAAAAATAATAATAATTGATGTCAAAACTATGCAATGACGATATAATTGTAACATAAAACAAACAAAAAATACAAATACATCTAGAACATATCAACATGCAGTGCAATATATCGCTAAATTCTTAAAGTGATCGCTAAGAGATAATCATACGTGTTTGCTTCAGTATAGCACGGTAGCTTCAACATGGGCGAGCACTCGCCTACATGGGCCAGGCCAGCTTCCGTTTTGTAGATAGCGCTCACCTACATGTGTCTGGCCCAATGGGCAATAAAACAACGATGTTACCTTGTTTATTTTTCGTGTTAGCCATTATTTCATTTTAAAATATTCACGACTGTGAAAATAATATTGTGAAATTCAAAATATGTTCACGACTTTAATATTTTTTAAGAAATTGTAAACTATTCGTGAATATCAAAAATTAACCCAGAATCCAAAGAGTGTTTGCCAAATAAAAAAGTGCTCCAGAATATGAAATAAAATCGTGAACTTAAAACATTCATGAATTCAAATGTTAGATAATTTAAAAAATGTGCGTGCATTTTAAAAAATTTACGTAATTTAAAAATGTTCACAAATTCATAAACTACTTGGTGAATTTACAAAATATTATGAATGTTCACCCATTCAGAAAATTCTTGGTGAATTTGAAAAAATGAAGCAAAGTTTTAAAATGTTTGTGAATTGAAAAACTTCCATCGATTTGTAAAATATTCACATATTCGGAAAAAATGTTAAGGGATCACAAAACAAAATTATTAATTTTAACAAATTCATGAAGTTGAAGAAATCATCGTGAATTCCAAAAATATTAACCAAATCAAAAAAATTTAATGAAAATGAATAATGTTCTTAAAATAAATATTCATGAATTTGAATAAAGGAAAAAGGAAATTAAATGAAAAAAAATAAAAGTTCAAAAGTTAGCAAACCACAAAAATATGAAAAATAAAATACTTAGAAAAAGGCAGGAAAAAATTCGGCCGGGAATCTTTTGGAAACCGGCTGAGAAGCAATCCCAAAAGCATGCCAAAACCGGCTTAGTATTTGTGGCACGCCACAGTGCTGATCATTTTTCCCAATTGATTGCAATTTCTTGTTGATAGCTTGCAAGTGTCCAGGGAGCTGATGAAAAAGGGTAATGACCTTCTAAAAATTTACACAAAAGGTTGTTTTAATGGCCATTGAAATTTGCATGAAAAGTTAGGCCAAGAAACCGACCGACTAACGCATGAAGGCTCTGACCGTGCATGCCCGGTGACCGGTGTACTGCAACAGAGGAAGGAGCCAGTCAAGAACTCAATAGGGCTTGAAACGCCACCGGAGATGAAAACGGGACAACTCTGCTTTAGTCTCTGGCCTGAGTGACTTTCGCTTTTTCACCGGGAAAATCAAGAAGCTAGCGAGGACCGGCGAAAAGAGACGGGCCAACCGGCCAAGTGCTGCTACACAGCAGCAACAGCACCGCGGAAGAAGGAAGCTTCCGGCACGCGCCCACACATCGCAGTCGCAGGTTCTTCGTCCTTTGGAGCAAAATCAAAAGTGACGGATGAGGTAACCACCATGCATGCAGCTAGCTAGATGCTCGATCCGCATAGGGAATTGTGCTCGCGTGCCTCGAGGCTGAGACCCGAATCGAAGCTGCCCACAAAGCAGGCTACTGTGGGGTGCTGGGGCAAAAGGCCGGGGAAGAAGAAGCTTCCTCGAAATCTCTGCACGGACCTCTGTCTCCGCCGTCTCACACTCTCATGCTTCCCCCTCTCTCTCCCCTGTATTTTCCCATCTCAAAAGCTAAGGGCGTCTACAACCGGACTGAATAAATTTAGCCCCTCAAACATCCACGGACTAGTCCGGTCAGTGTCCGGGCATGTTCCTCTTCAGTCCCTGTTTGTCCATACACGCAACCATGTCCCTTATTTTCTTTCTTATACATCCAGTCGCATGCATGTAATTGGTGGCGACGAATAGAGAGAACGAAAAGAAAAAAGGTAGTCTGCGGTGGGCATGTCCGGGCACTCCTCATATTGCCCTCATGTATGGGCTGAGTATGAGGAGTGTCGGGCACTCCGGACGTTTAGTGATGATTTGAGGGGTCCAATAAGGTCAACCTTTTTTCTTTCTCTCCTATCCGGTCAGTGGTCGTACCTCGGCATGGTCAGTTTGAAGAGTCTGGTTGTAGATGCTCTAAGGCAAAGTTCAGAGCCCTGTAACTACACAACCTTATCTGAATCGGGCAGTTTTGCAGCAAGATCCAGTGAATACATTTCTCTTCTTTTTTTCCTCCCAAACAAATAGGCATTTGAATTTGAAACTCTGCAGGTCCATGCAGGACGTTTAAAAACAATGGTGCATTAGTAATATAGAAAATGATAAATCTTGTTCTAAACTTGAGCATAAGAAATATTTACTGTAAGGTACACGTGCATTGCACATGAGAGCTTAGATAAATGTGTATTGCCATACTTATAACATGCAAACATGTGAGTTTGGAGTTTTACATGCCTAACATATACTCCCTCCGTTCCTAAATATAAGTCTTTTTAGAGATTCCACTATGTACTACATACAGAGCAAAATGAGTGAACCTACACTCTAAAATATGTCTATATACATCCGTATGTAGTTTGTAGTGAAATCTTTAAAAAGACTTACATTTAGGAACGGAGGGAGTAAGATATATATTTAATTCTCGTAGTTCATCCCATTGAAAATCTAATTATAGGTACAAATATTCGGAAGACTGTAGGGTATATACAACACAGATCTCATGTGAAATAAACCCAAAAAAATTGTTTTGAAGTACTATCTCATATTGCAGTTCCGAGTAGTTAGTATTGTATCTTCAAAGACAAATGTACGCTATTATAGCCTTAAAGTTAAAAAAACATGAAGTAATATTACTGTTATTTTTTAAAGAAAATGCATGGGAGGGTCTAGTACAAAGAGAAGTGTCTATGATTTGAAGTTTGTACATAAAAGTAAAAAAATGGTGGTAACTTATTTAGAAAGAAAAACTGAGGATTGAAGACAAAAATTCTAGAACAAAGGAGAAGCACTTGTTATTTTTTCAGTTCGTGTACCAACCATGAAATCTTCTAGATAGTACAGGCGGCAGAATCTGGTAGAGTGAAGAAGATATACAATGGCCAATAGTGCTCGGATTTTCCATCTCTATCTTCAGATTGGCTTCATCTAATAGCTAACACAATGAAGTTATTTGTCTATACCATTATGTAGTGTGCGAATAATTTGGAATGTTGACCGCTGGGTGAAACAAATCCGAAGCACTGTGTTTCTCTTTTGTTCTAGAATCTTCCATATTTCAATTATGTTAACACTTTTCTTCTAAATAAATATTCATTGCTTTATTTTAATTTATGATTATGAGAGTGCACAACGTGCACAAACCTCATCACTTTATTAAAGAAAAACACAAAAAACTTCATTGCTGCAATAGCATAGCAATGTAACACATGCCTCTAAAAAACATTCCTTTTAATTTATTTACTTTTTGTTCGAGGCTTTACGGGGTCTTCAAAGAATGATTTAGAATTATTTTTCAGTGGCATGAACTTTGAAAATTAAATATACATCTCGTACTACTTCATGTGTATGTGACTCAAAATTTACATGCTTCCGTTATAATGTGATACGTCAATATTCAATCGTACTCTGATCATGTAAGTTCGCACATGCAATGCATGTGTATCTTACTAGTACACTACATAGTGGTATAGATGTTGCACCAAAAAGTCTAAAACAATTTATGCACACTTTAATACATGTGTGTTGTTGACTCTGAGAAGTTTCTAGTTCAAATGTTGTTTTGTTTGGCAATGAACATACATTTATATTGAGAGGGCATGAATCTTGATGCAAAGTTCAAACTCATTCAAACTCTTAGTCATGAACACTGATTATATTTGTAACGGAAAAATCTGATAGTTGAGTAATTTTGACATGACATGCTGCTATTGGTTTAGAAATGTGCAACCTACTGGACACTTCTTTTTTGTGACTTTAGGCTTTCAAGACGACCAATGTAGTTGACCTACCGATAGCTCGCCTCAACTCATAAATAGAGCATCCTTTTTTTGGAAAATTAAACCGACGGCATGACTACTACCATATAACTATGATGCATTTTGACAAATAGAAGGGACTTGATGATGAGAATGTGATGGAGTTGAGGGTGTTTAGCACAAAACATAAGGAAAACCCCATAAGTGGATGGAAGGCTATGATTGCTTGTTGGCTTATATTTACAGCCCCCTTTTTGAAACCTCCATTCCTGTGCGACCACATCCGTGTAAGAAATTGATAATGTGATGCATACACTCCATCTGTTTCCTTTCATAGTATGAAATTCCCATCTTAAAAAATAAACATTGCACTAATAATTATGTTAATTAATCGATTGATTAGGTGAACCAAACCAATGAATCCATGTCATGCAAACCAAGGGGCGGGTACCCAAAGTGTTTATGAAGCGATCCATATGGGTAGAGTGAAAGTGATCAAGAAAATCCTCTCGGAAGACTAATTGTGACTCATAATTCAGGATAAATGTGAAAAAACATAGTGTTCTATAAAAAAGGATGGAGAAAGTATATACTAAGGCTGCTTAATTTCCTCAAAAGAAATATACTAAGGTTGATTAATTTCCTCAAAAGAAATATACTTAGATTGAAGAGGATCAAAATTAATATGTGCAAGCTAACTAGAAGAAACAACTGGTCCAGGGAAAAAAAAAGACATGCAACATGGCCTTTAATCACAACTTAATTAACTCAAACATAACACCAGAGAACACATTATCACATGCATAACTAAACAGCGTGACATCAATAAATCTCATAGTGTTGTTCCTCTATTATTATTGTTATAATACATGCACCGAACAAGAATTATGATAGAAGCATGTTTCACACCAGCTGCATGCTTTCACAGCTACACCAAAATTTACAAACCTTAAACCAACGCCAATATGTTAAAAATACAATTTTGTTACCCGCTATATCCTCAAAAAAGAAAAACATTGGGCATCATCAGCATATGATGACCCCTCTCTCTGAACTCTTAGCTACACCTCAGCCCGTGCTTATTTAGTGATCTTAGCAAAAGAGCTAATTAAGCTTGTTTCATGACAACAGGACATTAACGTAACTAATTACCTCTTAATTGTGTTTCCAAAGAAGAACAAAAACACGTTATTTAAGATCTTGAATTACCCGTAGGACAAGTTCCTCTCACTTCCTACTTGCTGTGGAGACGACCTCATCTCAAGCTTGGAGCTGATGATTGGGCCGTCGAAGCCCTTACTGCCCAAGGAGTCGCCGGACAATGACATGATCGGATCCATTGAGCCGCCGCTGCCGCCACCCGCCTCCATCATGCACGACGGCGCCATCTGGAGAAGCTCGTCGGCGCTGCCGCCACTCTTGGCCTGCTCATCATCGCCGTTGCCCCACATCATCGGGCTCTTCCCGGTGGAGCAGCTCCTGACTGTTGCTGATCCAATGCAGCTCTCGTTGAACGCCAAGAAGCTGTCCATGGCCATGGTCGGCCTCATCTCCATGTGCTGCTGCAGGTCCAGATGGCTCGACGACCCTCCGTACAGTGTGAGGTCCTGGAAGCTCATAGAGCCGCCGAGGTCAAGGGCCGGCGCCTGGCTGCCGCCTAGAGATCTGTACCCGGCGGCGGCGGGCCACGTGGCGCAATCGCTGGACGCGAGGGTTTGGTAGGCTTTCTCCAGTATGGACTGCATGTACTTCCCCTGGGCCTCCACTCTCATCTGGAGGTGCTTCTGCACCTGCACATACACAACACATGGCATATTGGCATCATTGCAAAGTGATCACATCCTTGAAAGTGAAAATGCACCTGGATGGGATCGATGGCAAATAATGCTGGCGTCATTGCAATGCAAAGTGATAATTTCCTCTGCCTTAAAAAAGGTTAAAATGCATATGTGCCAAGCTCATGAGTGCTACCAAAAAGACGTGTGCCTAGTAAAGTAGTAAACTTCCCATGAAATATTCTTGCAACCAAGCAAGCATGGAGGTTCACATGCACCAACATGCATGTGTAAAAGACAAGCATCATTGCCATATCAGCTGCCAGCAACTCAAGATTAATGTAAGTTTCCTCGGAACGTTCTTGCATGCATGCATTGCATGCAAAGTACAGAAGAAACATGCATGTTTGTGGTTGATGTAGGGCCAGGAACAGATCATAGGTGTACCATGTATATCAGTATATATATGTATGTGTAAACTTCCCAAAATTTTAGATGCCAAAATGTAATTTACCTCCAGCTGCTCATGGAGCCTTCTTTGGACCTCCATCTGCATCCTTAGTGACTCGTTCATGTGTGTGCTGCGGCTGTGGTGGTTATTTGACGACACCAAATTAACGTTAGCTAGTAGTCTTTTAGAAATGTATTGTATAATCTGTATTTGAAGAACCTAATTTGTTTTAATTAGGATATATATATGCTTTTGTGAAGCTTACTCGTTCATGCTTCTTCCCATCATACCCGAAGACGAAGAGGCTGCATTCCGTTGCATCTCCATTGCTGCAGGGAATTTGGAGACGAAGTTTATTAATTAACCTGGGCGATACTATGAACAAGAGATCGAGTACTACTTTTCCTTTTTGACCAAAAAAGAGAGATTGCCAAAAGAGAGAGTAAACTTGGCAGCTAGGTTAAGCACCTAGGCATAACAGGTTGCTTCAGAAAGGCACTAACATGTAACATGTTTCCAGATGAATAAGCTAGGTTTAACTATGACTTAAGCGAGGGAATGCAAACATATATGTGAGATCTGCTACTAGATAACTGAACCATGATATATAGAACAGAAGCATGAATATGCACATCGATTTTTAACAAGTAGATCTTATGATTTTTACCATCCTTGACCGAGTGATCACCGAACTCCTTGTGCTGCTTCCCTAGCCTGAATTTCTGAGAACAATAAAACCAAAAATCAAACCACATATGAGATCTAGAGAGAAAGAAAGAGGGGGAGAGAGAGAGAGAGAGGGAGAGAGAAAGAGAGAGAAACAAAAACCTAATTCTGCCCATGCACACACACCTGAAGATGACTCTTGAGATGGTAAAGCGTGAGCCCCTTGACTCCCATAACCCTCATAATAGTCTTCGGAGTTGCCTCTGCCATGAAGCAAAATCAACAAGTCACTAACAACCCCAAAAATTATCAAAACCTGGACTGGAACAAGCATGAATGGGTCGATCTCCTCACTGTCCGGGCCTCCGAGCTGCGCGACGGCATCGACGAAACGGTCGTGGAGCTCGACCGTCCACCGGAGGCGGGGCTTGGGGTCGGTGGTGAGGACGAGGCCGGAGTCGCACGCGGCGGCGGCGGCCCGATCGTGAACTGACGACGGGCTCACGCCGGGCTTCTTGGAGGAAGCAGCTGCAGCAGCCGGGAACATTCTATTCTCCTCCCTCGGCCGCCCCTCTTAAATCCTTCTCTCTCTAGAGATCTTTTTCCCTCTCTGATCAATCTCTGCTACAGATTTGGACGAGATTCAAGAACAAGGAATAGGGTTCGCTCCCGCACGCAGAACGAGGCCCGGGAGGGTATATAGTCGTAGTAGTAGCAGTAGACGCGGTAGTGGTTGTGGTACTTCC
>NC_041393.1:668111150-668126710 GCF_002162155.2 Triticum dicoccoides
TCTCTCTGCTTTAGTGGCTTTGTTTCTTTATCTTTCTTCTCTCTCTCTCTCTACTCGTGAAAGCTCATGGACGGGTGGTGATATTCTCCCGGGAGAGGAAAAGCCACCGCCAACCACTAGAAGCCTCGCCGCTGTCCCGACGCGCGCCTCTTTTCTAAAGATGAGACTGAGGGAGAGTTGTCCATTCAACCATCGAATTTTGTCATCTCTAAGCTTCTCTCAAAGTATTAACTAATTATAGCAGGCCAGCTCCTTTGATGCGTGGAGATTTTGCAGGGGGTACTACATGTCGCGTGCAATAGGCTATTGACTGGCTAAAGCATCACTAAATTTAATACCATCTGCTTGTGGGTGTCATGCTTATCGAAAGAGTGTTTTCCAGACAGTTTATGGCTGAGTGAGATGCTATTTAAGTACAACCGATGATATATCCATCTTGTTTTTGAAGTTTATGGCTCATCTGTATGTATGGAAATTATGATTGCTTCATTTATTTTTATGCTTTATAAGATGATGATTGCATTCTAAAAATCATAATGGCTCCCACATCCTCTGGAGACGATAGGCTTTCGAACACACGGTTAACTTGCATTTTAGTGTGTACCACCATACAATAATCCACATCGACTAGCTAGTTCTATCATTAATCTTGTATCTTATCTAACTGGTGGAACTATATTTCCTCGGTGGTGTAATGCAATCATTCTGGTATATATGGAACTTTACTTATTCTTACTGTTGCATCGAGCCGATACACATACAACCACGCACGAGTTAAAATTCCTGACCTCTACATACTTAGGATGCACATGGCCAATGAAACTAAAGCCAAGCCTAAGATAAAAGTAGTCCCAGGACAAGGAAAACAATTTCTTTTAGCGGGACAAGGAAAACAACTTAGATCGAGGAGCATTAATTCGGAGATTAGACTGTCATCCATCCAGGCTAGCTAGGCAAACACCTTCCGTGGTCACCCTTTCCAGTTGCGCGCAGATTGCAGTGGCTAACTCCCATCTATTTGATAGCTAATGTGCATATGAGTACACAACCTATGATTTTTCTCTTGTCAAAGACCGTGTCATTTCTGAAAAGCCAAACCGAGGTAACAACTAGTAGAAATGCCGCTCCAATTAGGACGTAATTGCTTAAGGAGATTATCTTTGAAGTAACTCTACTTGGTTGTCAAGAGTTCAACCTGGTCGCAAGGATTCCTTGGTAGGATACTCGGCCATGTAAGTCACATGGTATCAAAATAGATAATGTTAAGCCGGCATTTAGAATGTTTGCTCAATGTCCATGAAAATGCCAAACAAATATATTCTTCAATCATATCGCTCTGCTAGAGTGGCTAATGCTTGACAAGGTACCGTCACGGATGATTTGCTCTAGTTGCAATTGCAAAATGACTCAATTCTGAAAGCCGCCACAACTTATATACTCCATATTCTAAAAAAAATTATGTGGAATCACAAGAAGTCAGGAAAGAAATAACCATAAACCTTGTAGTGCGTACAAGTAAAAAAAATCCTATAGTGCGTACAATATACGGGCACTACTCCACTAAAAAAATTACATGCACTACTAACATGCATGTCCAAGAGTAGCGTATCAAATTAAGAAACATAATTGTGAGTAGGAGTCATACTTTAATGAGTACTTTTATATCATCGGTGCATCAAATCATCAATGGGCCAAGCTATGCATACATAGATAATGATGCATGGGAAAGGAGTGTATGCCCCCAAACACCACCAATCATCATGTCTAAATGATAGCTTGCAGATTGTTTGGGAATTTGTAAGGCATGTGTTTGCATTGAGCCCCGGGACTTGTTAGTTGGAAAACTAGGCATCACAACATTCACAACAAAAAAGTAACCTATAGCTAAAGCCACCATTGCCTCAGAGCTGATCGGAGCAACCATGCATCTTTCCCTTTATCTGAACCCATGATTATCAGCCCTTTTCTGATGTACCCGTGTGATCATTTTTAGTTTACACACCAGATAAATCAAGGACATATATTTGGCATACTCATTTGTGTTGATTGCCCAAGCCAAACATGTTCCCCCTTTTAATTCTTCATTTCTTTTAAGGGAAGATGGTGCTTTATATTGATTAGGAATAAGAGAGTTTTTTTGTGTATAGTCATTTTATGATTTTAATCCTCGATTTCCGATTTTTAGATGTTATAGTTCTTGATTTCGTGATCAAATAGATGCATGAACCTAAACTACACATGCTAGGTCTACTTGGCTACCGAATCAAGTTTATTTGAGGCCTATGACTTGTAGACTTGTACTAGTACGTACATGGGGAACAGATAGTGGTGCTGCAAAGAATCGGAATATAACTGCTACATGCGTCACGTATTTTAGGCCTATGACGTGTAGTTTTAAGAGTATTTTAAGTTCTACTCCCTCCATTCACAAATATTAGATGTTTCAACTTTTTTCTAAATCGGATGTATATAGACATGTTTTAGCATGTTTGTTCACTCATTTCATTTTGTATGTAGTCAATGTTGAAATATTCAAACATCTTATATTTGTGAACCAAGGGATTATAATTTAGAGAAATGACGACAGGTACATGGGGGACAGATAATGGTGCTGCAAAGAATGCGAATTTAACAAAGTTCAACTCATAGTCTCTCCCACTTTAGTAGAATAGAAGATTGTCTGCATAGGTCACTAAAAGAATCCCTATATATATGGAACCCACAAATCCAAACAAAGGGAAACCATGGAGGGTTTCAGGCGTCCATTTAACTAGGAGAGAAAAGCAGAGAGGATGAGCAAGAACCTTGTAAAGCTAGCTAGCTCAGTCGTTCCATACCTTTGGCCTTCTCCCGTGAGGAGAGAGGATGCATGGCATGCCGTTTTCTTTGCCGTAGATGGAATATATGCTTTCTTCTTTGCCAATTAAGCAAAGATGCTGTTTTTCTGTTAGCCATGCGTGGCCTTTGAATTATATCTTGTGGTGTACATATGCCGGTTTATGTTTTGAGGACATTTCACAAATAGATAATCTTTAGGGTTTGAGGTAACACAACAACAACTCCAACTGTTTTTTAACTGATATAAACACAACTCTACTGGCAAGTTGTAGAGGGAGATGAAAAAACCACGTTACCCCCCCCCCCCATCTGCTTTTCACAGACGGGCTACTAAGCGCCCTCCGCCACTCCTGTGGCTTCCATGCCAGTGGCGGGCGGCCGAAGAGCATGCCCTTCCTCTCCCTCCACAAACCGGTGGGAGATCCCATACGGTGAGGGCCCCAGAGGAATCTCACGGAGCTCTCCTCAGACTGCTACAAGGGTTGGGATCATGCACCTTCGCACCCAACCCGCGCTATATCTCATCACCACCGAGGATCCCCTGGAGGGATGGATCGGCATGATAGGCCACCACGACGAAGTGAGCAGGCAACACATCATGGACGCCGAGGTGGTGGCAAGTGGTAGATCAGGTGGCGCGTGAGGCTGTGGTGGCAGCTCATGCAAAGGACGTTGACGCAGCAGCCCCGAGGTCATGGCATTTGTTACACGTCGGTTTGCGCACATATGGAATGGTTGCGGTGGCCTATCGTGGAAAGTTGTTCGACCCATCCGCTAGTGCCATTCTGCTCTGGCGTGGAGTACATGCTGGCGTGACTTCTGGAAGATCCGTCTTCAAGATGATGATTGGAACACCACTTCATGTCTGAAGTGAAAACTCACCATTGATTGGTTGGGCTCAATTGTGACAAACTTGCGGCGTTGTCTTGTTGAAGGCGTTGTATCCTTACTAATTTTCTAGCCTTCGGTGGTTTGTTTCGGAAATCAGGATGAAAATCCTTGTTTTGACCGGCTTTAGTCGAACATGACGACATCAGTGCAAAGGCACTTATTCCTTCTTGAAAGCGTTGCTATGAAAAAGAGTAACGGTAGGTGTTTATTTCATATCTTGTAATGGTTTGGTTCAGCCGTGATTGCACTTGTTTTGGGCTTCGCATAATAATTAATAAAAATGATTGTGTGCATCACAATGATGCAGAGGTCGGGGGTTTAACCTTCTTTTAAAAAAAGATACTGGCAAGCTATAACAAAATGTGCATGATCTATTTGATTACTCACTTAGTATGAAACATGACTAGAGTGACGTCTCAGCTCAGTTCGAGTAGAGATCTCGGCTTGAGTCGAGCTAAGCCAGGATAGAGATTGAACTATTGGAAAATTCCCAGGAAATTTTGAGCCAAATTTGCGGTCATAGTCATGCGCTTCACATCGTCACATTGCCAACTCATTCGTCTCTCTATCTCTCTAAATCTCTCCCTTCTCATATCATTGTGATCTATCTCGCAATTCCCTCACAAGGGAGGCCCTTTTGGCTCAAGAGGAGCGGAGAGAGGAGTAATGCTCTACATATAGAACGTTAACTATGGATTTAATGAACTACTCTCCCTGTTCGTTTATATAAAGTGTATTTGTTTTTTCAAAAGTCAAACAAATACATGTTTGACCAAGTTTTTAGAAAAACATACCATTATCCACAATATTAAATTTATATAATTCGATCTAAGAGTAGTTTCATCTTTTATCTATTAGGTATTGCAGATATTGTTATTTTATTCTATAATTTTGGTCAAATATTCAGATGGTTGACTTGCACGGAAAATCGATACATCTTATATTCTTGAACAAAGCGAGTAATTAACATGGAGGATTAGGATTGAAGATAAGGGAAGGGAGGGGCCCACCCCGCTGTTGGGAACGGATCCTCTAACATTATGAAGGGATGTCATGAAGCTACAGTGCAATCCCGGTGCAAAACAAAGAAGGGATGTCACGGGCACTGTAGCAAAGACACTGTGCGCAGTTACTGTTTATAGAAAATAAAATCTGAAATTAATTTTATTGCAACATAATTTTGTTTGTATGTAATTTTTGTAAATCACAGTAAATTTGTAATTTGCAAATTAATTTAAATCATTTTAGGCTTAATCGTATGGATGTGAAGAAAGGATGTTAGGATACTGCAGATTCCATGGCATCCCTTTGTGATGTTAGAGGATCTCGTTTCCCCGCTGTTCGGATGGGGGAGAGGTGATTAGTTGGGAGGTTCCGGCCGTAGGCGTAGGATTATTGGCGGCAAGTGCAAGGTGGAGTGGGGATTAGTGGCCTAGCCCGGCACTAGCATTCCCTCCTCTTCCTCCAACACTCCCTCCGGCCATAAGTTGGCACGTAACATATTTGCATAAACAATCTTATATTATCAAAATCAGCCTTCACTCCAATAGTTTCTTTTTCTGTTATCATTTACGGAAAAACATCCATATAATTTTACCAAAATCAACCTGTGGTCCATCTCAGTAGAAGTTGACTGAAAACTTGATGGAACTTAGATGAGTTTCGCCTAGTCCCATAACTAATAACTTGATGGACTCAGTTTCATCTTTCAATAAATTCCTAAAAGTTGATAAAACTTAGTTCCATATTAGAAAAACATAAGCTTCATTGAACTAGTTTCACAACAAAATACCAACAAACGCATCATGGTTTTTTTTTTTTTGAACATCAGTACAAATGCAAGCGCTCATATATACGCACATACACTCACCCCTATGAACGCACACACGCACACCCTATTCCTGTGAGCACCTCCGAGAGACCGACCCGGCATGTCATCTTAAAATTTATGAAGTCGCCGTAGGCGCCTCGCCATCGACGGGAACGTCTCCTCCCACTGAAAGGGCATCGCAGGAAGTCCTGAAATAAATCCAGGAACAATGCAAGCACCAGGCCTTGAACCCTGATGGGCTTGGGATATCACTGTCCCTCTAACCATCCAACCACAGGTCGGTTCGCCCGAGTGTGGGTTTATATTTTAATGAAATAAGGTATCCTTTTGTAAATACTTTAGTAGTAAAAAAATCCTCTCTCCGTCAAAAAATATTTGTCCAAAAAATGGATAAAAAGGATGTATCAAAAACTAAAATATGGTTAGGTACATCTATTTATCTGACATGGTGTTCGTTGTATTGAATAATAGATAGGAAGTTTTCTAAAAAAAAGTATTTCCGGACCGAGGGAGCAGGTTCTAACAATCTCTCCTCGTCTAACGGCCCGAGAGGTTACCACTGGATGCGATCCTCTGCAGATGCTTGTACGGCTCTTTGATTTTCAGCGGAGGCAAGAAAGAAATCGAGTACGTTGAACGTTGAGACACGTAACACGTTTACCCCGCAAAAAGAAAAGAAAAAACGTTGAGACACGACATCAATCCGGCAAGTTGAAGGCATGGCACACGCTGTGTACGACACCTTGTACCACAGTCCACGGATGCTGAAGATAGATTCGGTTCGCGAGAATCCAGGTACAAAGCCCAGCAAATGAAGTACACTCACTAAGTCACTATGCTAAGGAAACACGTTTTTTTCTTTTCTGCGAGGAAGCTAAGGAAACACGTTGGTATGTATAGTAGCTTGCATTTTAAGCACACGTTTCTGGAGATTCTATCCATCTCTTTACGCAACACATGGTAGACGTCATCAATACAAAATCAAATCGCAACATCGCAAAAAGGAAAAAGTTCATTTTAAACCTTGAACTTGCACAAGTAAGGTGAAAGGAACCCCGGCCACGTCGGAACCCCGGTCGATTGCATCATGAACTATGCAATCCTGGACTAAATCGAACTTGTTAACCGGGATTCGTCTGACTGGTGGGCCAGGAAGCGGCAGTGTTGACCACAGCACGCACCCGTCCTCGCGCTGGCCCGGCCCAATTTTTTTGTTACACTGCCAGAAAATATCTAATGCGTGAAACTTTTTTCTTTTCTTTTCTTTTTTATATAATCCGTGATAAAAACATCAAATGTGTGAAACTTTTTTCAATTTGTTTTTTATTTGAACATTTTAAAAACTTGTAGACTTTTTAGAATCCGTGATTTTTTTTAAAACTGTGAACTTTTTTCAAAATCATTGAACTTTCTCTAAATCTGTGTTTTCCAAAATTCATAAACTTTTCTTCTAATTGATGAACTTTTTTTATGCCTGTAAACTCTTCTTGAAAATTGATGAGCTTTCTTGAAAATCGATGAAATTTGTTTTTTATAATTGATGAACTTTAAGCGGCAGTGTTGACCACGGCGTGCACCCGTCCCCGCGCTGGGCCGGCCCAATTTTTTCTGTTACGCTGCTAAAAATATCTAATGCAGGAAACTTTTTTTCTTTTTCGTTTTTATATAATCCGTGGAAAAAATAATGTAATGTGAGAAACTCATTTATTTTTTCCTTTTTTATATAATCCATGGAAAAAATATCTATTGCATGAAACTTTTTTCAATATGTTTTCTTTTTTGTGAATTTTTTTACAAAACTCATGGAGTTTTAAGAATTCGTGAACTTTTTCAAATCTATGAATTGATTTTAAAAGTCATGATTTTTTAAAAAATCCATGATCTTTTTTCCAAATTCATGATCTTTTTTTATTTCCGTGAACTATTTTTATTTTTCATTTCCGTGAACTAAAGAAGGAACAAATAGGACTTGTTCTATTCTGTACACCTAAGTGAAGTTAACCTAGTGGTTTATGGCTACTGTTGTCAACGTACATGAGTCGAGTTCAGCTCTTGCTATTCGCATACTCTGTGCTGGCCCAGCTTTTTCCCGCGCGATCAATAATCCCAGCCACCTCGACAATCGCAGTTTTTCCTCCAGGATTTTTTTTAGACCGGGATTGCATAGTTCAGGGTGCAATTGACAGGGATTTCGATGTGGAGGGTCGTTTCGCCCAGACCGAGATTGCATAGTTCAGGGTGCAATCGACAGGGATTTCAATGTGGGGGGTCGTTTCGCCCAACATCTACGAATTTAGGGTTTAAAATGGTCTTCAGCAAAAACGTGCCCAACACAGACTCATCTCGCCACGAAAAGTCAAGTTCCACGATACGTTTTGGGAGCCAGCCACACCACAGTATTACTTTTGAAAAGGAGGTTGAACCCCCGAGTGCGGCTATTTGGCTCCCAAACTCATCTGCTCCTGTTACGAACAGTAAATTCAAAACAAATAATAAAAAGGTTCAAACAATGCTGACTTTTTTTGCATGGAAGATGCTTCAATGTGTAATGTCCGCTTCAAATTTCAGCTTATTTAGACATTTGAGTAGATCTCGGCAAAAAGACAAATTGAGGTCTGTGAAACAGTTTACTGTTCTGACCCAATTTGTCTTTTTATCTGAGAGCTCCTTAGATGTCAAAATCAGCTGAAATTTGGAGCGGACCTCACACCCCAAAGCATATTTCATACAAAAAAAAGTCAGATTTTTCTGAATTTTTAGGTCTTTTTTTGAATTTAGTATTCACCAGGTGCAAATGAGACCGGACTGATAAATGGATATTTTGTTGAACACCTGGCATTAATAGATGTACACAATTCATCTTTATTAAACTATTCAACAAAGGTTGGACAAGAACATACATCAAACAATCTGAAGTCATCACTCACCTACAAACTTGGTAATAGGGAATGCCATCACTCCCCACCATCTAGAACCAGGATCATCACTAATCCGCCCGCCTGCCGTATCAGGAGCATACACCCGGTGCAACAGACGTAAAGCGTACACTACATAGACATGCTTCTGAAGTTGCCATCACCATCGAATCGTTGACCCATCTTCAGACTCCAGAAAAGAGATCTGCATCATCCTTATTAGGTCGGCCAGCTGTCGACGCCACCTTGAAGCCAAACAGCGCCACCGCCTGTGTGGGTCCATCATCACGCTTCCTCCGTCGAGCCCCCGCTGCGCCACGACCCCAAACAGTGCCACCGCCCTACGCGCGTCCATCATGACGCTTCCCTCCGTCGAGTCCCCCGCTGCGCCATGCCGCCAAGACTCGTCGTCATTGATGCGGTAGATGCCATAGCGTGCAAGTCCAGTCCCGGGAAAGCACCCAAGGTAACACAAACTTAAGGAGGGGAAGCGACGCAAGATCGATGTCGTCCTCTGACCTTGCACCGCAAGGTCTAGGCCTTGACCTGAAGAGCTCCACGACGACCCCTAAGAGGAGAGCGACATCCGCAGACATCGCACCGCCGACTTTTGCCCGGATCAAATCTTCCTCCGCACCCCCACGCCGTCAAATGAGTACAGGAAGACCCGCAAGCGCCGCCGGCCTACAGACCCATCGTCACGAATACTTTCTGAGCAAGTAGGGCGCCACCACCAGTCCACCACGCAGGAACCACCGACCTCAACGTCGGCAAAGCCGACAGGCCAGATCGGCTCCTTAAGATGACGTCACAAACGACGCAACATCGAGGAGTCGGCGGAACGAACTAGACAGCCGCAGTGCCGGCCAAAATCGCCGAAGACGAACCACCCTCCACCATGGAGCAACGCCGCCTGCCAAGCCCGCCACCGTTTGCACCCCGGACGCCCGCATGAAAACTGCCACAACCATGCCCAGAACCGCAACGGAGGGATGCTGCCATCCTTTCCCCACCCCGGCTTTGCTCGGCGGTGATCCGGCGGCGGCAGGGAGAGGGTGACAGCGGCCTAACCCTACATGGGTTTCGGCAGAGATAGAGGTTTCAGGAGGACGTACGTGTGTGAGGGTGGCCACGCCACAGTATGAAGTGGAACTCTCTAGCATCGGCCGTGACTGCAACCATGCATGTCAGTTTCGTCCTCTACGCGGTGCCCCTTTCCGGCCTCGCTCTGCTCCAGCTGAATGCCCACAACTGCGTTGTCGATCGACGTGTCGTCCATAGTATGGCTAGGAATTTATCAGCCATCGTCGCCGTTGTACAATGTCCAGCTACACGAGTGGCCCATGGGCAAACGGATTGTTGCCTTCTATGATGAGGTCGAGCGACGTGGCGTGGCGCCTCCGCTCGCGCTCAACACCCATCTATAGTCAAGGTGTGGGATGCGGCTCCCAAGTCAAGCCTAGACACCTAAAAAGTCAAGCCTAGAAAGTCGGTAACCTGCCTAGTTCTCGCATAAATCCTTTTTCTGTTTTAAGAGCATCTCCAACAGCCGCGCTATATAAGCGCCGCGCCGGAAATTTGTGGTTTTTAGTGCGCGCAACCGCTAAGCGAGCTCCAGCGGAGACGCAATAACCGCGCGCGCGGCATAAAGAGTTCAGTGCGCGGTCCGAAACACCGTCGCGCGCCGCACTCTCTCCGTCGCGCCACTTTCGCCCTACCCGCGCCGCCGCCGGTGAATTGACCCGATGAACGGCCGCGCCGGCACCCCCCACCCCTTCCTACACCCGCGACCCCTCCGCCGCCGCCGCAAACCCTAGCACGGGGAGCTTTGGCTTCGCCTCGCCGGTGCTCCTCTAAGAACAGGTATCGTGCGTGGCCTATTCATGCCGCCACGGACGACCTCGGCGGTGGGTGGCGTCGCGCCGGCGCCCGCCGTGAAGCCACGTGCCCAAATGTTGCATGGGCGAAGAAGGGCAAGGTATCCGCGAAGAAGAACAAGGCGGCGGACGGCTCCTCTAGGCCGTCGAGGAAGAAGCTTGCAGAGCGTGCGGCGGACGCAGCGGCTACGGAAGCGCCGGCGAGCTCACTTGTTGAGCCGGCGGCCGACACGCACAATGTGTTCGATGAAATGCCTCCAAGGTAAAATTTTGCCAACTTTTTGTTGTTGTTATTTTTTGAATGCATACATATGGATAACTTATTTTCTTCATTGTATATACTTTGTAGTTTCAATGATGAGGCATATATGTCAACTATGGGTGTTGGCTCCAACAATTCTCATTGGTCTCAAACCAATGAGATGCATTTCGATGATCATGAGTTTGAGGTGGACGGTGATGGTGAGGACATCGTCAATGCACTGAAAGGAAGAGGGGCGCCTACACCATGGATGAAGACATCTTTCTATACAATACTTGGTTGCAAGTGTCGAGGGATCCCTCCGTTGGAGGTGATCAAAGTAGAGATGCATATTGGCTCCGGATGAAGGAACACTTTGATGTACACAACAAGAGTGGAATTGACTGCTCCGGAATATCTCTTCGCTCCCGGTTGTCGACAATCAACCGAGATTGTCAAAGGTGGCGGCCGCACTTAAGGCAGTTGACAAGTTGAACCCAAGTGGCACTAATGATATAGATAGGGTAAGTGCCATTAATTTCTATCATGATTCTTCCATGTTCATCATGCTTCTTCTTGGTGTTTGTAGTGCTAACTTGTTTTTTTCTGTATGTAGCTCAATATTGCACAAAACTTGTTCCGAGGAGAGGAGAAGAAGACCAAGAAAGGGAGACTATTTACCTTGCCTCATTGCTATGAAGAACTGAAGGATGATGAGAAATGGAATCCCCCTGATGCTATCGATGATGATGATGATGATGATGAGAGCAACAAACACAAGCAAACTATTGATTTGGATGATGATGAGGAGGAGGCATCAAGTGATGACGGCAAGAGAAGCCCTACACTAAACTTGGTTTCATACTCCAAGCCAAAAAGATCATATGGATGCAAGAAATATGCAAAAGAAAAGAAGAGGAGGAAAGGAGATTACGAGCTCACAAATGCTATGGAAGCTATTGTGAAGGCAAGAAAGGAAGCGAATGAGGTGGAGGAAGATGGCAAGGAACCAAGATGCCGCGGCCGAGGAAAGGAGGTTGGCGGCCGAGGAGAGGAAGGTGGCATTGAAAGAGAGGAAGGTGGCCATGGAGGAGCGAGCTAGGTTGTTGGAATGGGAGAAGTACTTGTTCTTCATGAGCACATCTACCCTCGATGAGAAGCAAAAGGAGTACGTCAATCTTTACCCGCGAAGAAGTCTTGGTCCAAAAAAGAGCCACGGCATGGGAGGCATGGGTGGCGGTGGCATTGGCGACATGGGAGGCATCGGTGGCTTCAAAGCTACCATGGGCGGCATGAGTGGCATGGGTGGCTTTGGAGCTACCATGGAGGCCATGGGAGGCATGGGTGGCTTCGGAGCTACCATGGGAGGCATGAGTTTTGCGTCTCTCATGGGAGACATGGGAGCACCTCCGGGCAGTATGGGCGGAATGTCTTCCTGTGTGCCTCATCACACACCTTCCGTTGAAGTTCTTGCCAACACCTTTCGAGCTCCACATGATGATGCGGTGTGCGACAATGAAGAGGAGGAAGAACCGCCTTCGGATAAGGAAGATGAATCGGAGGAAGAGGAGGACGAAGACGAGGATGAGGCATGATTGTTGATGTGCCACTCGTTTGTGTGAACTTTTATGTCATGAACTTCATTAGGATTTTGAACTTGGTTGGATGATGTTGTGGGCATGAATTTGAACTTTTGTCATGAACTTGTTTGGGTGATTTTCAACTATGCCATGTCTTTGTTTTCATGTTTCAAATACATCATCGTCTCCAAAACGCAACATATGGCAAGCGTCGGTTGCTCGCACGCGCTGCAGTTTAGCGCGTCAGCTGGAGCAGCTTGCGCGCACTTAACTTTGCAGCGGCCTCTGGAGCAAGTGCTCCGCGCCGCGCAAAAACTCGTGAACAACACGGTGCAAATGCTTTTTTAGCGCGCCACGTGTTACACGGCTGTTGGAGATGCTCTAAGTCGGGGACGTCTAAGAATTGACAAGGTTTGCCAATTTTTATATCTAAATCTTGCCAAGTTTTAGGCAAAACTGTGGTCTGGGGGCGTGCCTCGGTCATATGTGTTTATGAATTAATTAAGTGTAACTGATTTAGATAATCACCTCTTTGTAATTGACACACATTGTAAGCGTCGCCACGACGCTTACAAAATTGGAATCCTAATTCGCGCTCTGTGTACCCCTTCCTTAGTCGGGATTCCTATATGGCGCATAGGGCGGGGAGCTCTGAGTCAGCGCTGTTAGCGCCGATTAAGAGTCGCCACGATGCTTACAAGAGGTGGAATCCTAATTCGCGCTCCGTGTACCCCCTCCTAGTTGGGGTTCCTATATGGCGCCTAGGGCGGGGAGCTCCTAGTCGGCGCTGTTAGCGCCGATTAGAGAAGCCAGCGCTCGCAGGGGCGTGTAGCAGGCCGGCCCATTTGTTGTTTCTCTTTCTGTTAGAAAGAGCAAAAATATTACGTGGGGAGTGCGATTCGATCTCGGGACCTAACCAACAAATAGCAGTGCGCCAACTAATACGCCATCAAACAACGCGTGCTGACTAACTTCGTTTGCTCTCTTTTATTCTTTCTCCACCTCGCAAAGCCCCTATTTTCCTGCAACGGGTTTTTTCTTTTTTCTCTTTTTTGTAACGGTTATATTTTCCCTTTTTCTTTCCTTTTTTTTTCTAAATACGTGCACTTTTCTAAAATATGAAAAAAATCAAAATGCATGAACTTTTCTCAAATTTGAAAAATGTTCACTGATTTTTTTATAAGTTCATCAAATTGAAGAAAGTTCATAAAAAATAAAAACAGTTCATCGAATCTGAGAAAAAGTTCATCTAATCTAAGAAAAGTTCTTCAAAATTGACAAAACTTCATCGTAATTAAAAAAAGTTCATCAAATCTGAGAAAAGTTCATCGATTTCAAAAATAGGTCAGCAGATTTGAAAAAAAAGTTCATGATTTTGAAAAATAGTTCATCAAAAAATTGAAAAGAAAAGTTCATGGATATTAAAAAAATACACAAAAAATGAAAAAAAAGTTCATCTATTTGAAAAATAGTTCACTAAATTTGAAGTAATTCATCAAATTTCAAGATAAGTTCATCAATTTGAACAAAAAGATCATGTATTTGCAAGACAATCCATTAACCCTGGAAGGAGAAGAAAAAAAGGAAAAAACAAAAAAAAATGAAAAAAAGGAGAAAACAAAGAAGTAAGAATAAATCGAATCTGGCTGGTTAGCGGGATGCTTATGCTAGTTAGTATCGAATCGCCACGAGCAAGCTCATTTTTTGTGGATTGAAAACGCAGAAGAAAATAAAGCATATGGGCGGCCCAGCGCGGGAGGCTGCAGGCACCTGGAAAACCCTATTTGCCGCTCTTTGCGGCAAACAGTCGGGCTACCGCACAGGTATCGACCGAGCGCTCACGGGGTGGGCCGCCTGTTAGCGTTCCAACCATACCGGTTTTGGGAACCTTCTATGGATGTTCCCAGCCATTTTTTCCGGTATGGGGAAACTTCTAGAAGGTTCCTGAACTGGTTTTTCTTATTATATTTCTTTTTATATTTCTTTTTTGTTTTTACTTTTGATAAATCTTTCCTTTTTCGTCTTTCCTCTATCTTTTTTTCTGTTTCTTTATTTCTATCTGTTTTTTATTTTCTTTCTTCTTGCTCTTTTCTTTTTGGACTTTTTCTATTTTAACGAATGTTTCAGAAATTTAGGAAAACTTCAGATTTCCAAATTTTATTTGATTTTTCAGAAAATGTTCCAGATTTGAAATTTTTGTTCAGAAATTTCGGAAAAGTTTAGAATTTCAAAAATTGTACTCTTATTTTCAAAAATGTTCCAAATTTCAAAACGTGTATGCCCTTTTAATTTTTTGTTCACAAACTAAAAAATGTTGGGTTTAAGAAATATGTTTCTGTCTTTCATATTTGTTCAAAAATTCAGAAAATATTCATGTTTTAAAATTTGTTCTTTTTCTTTTCTTCTCTTTTTTTAAAAAAGTATCAGAAATTTGAATTTTGTTCATGTTTCGAAAAATTAATTTTTTAAAAAAATGTTCCCAAAATTAAAAAGTTGTTCTCGTTACACAAAAAAGTTCAAAACTTTCAAAATTCAGAAAATGTATCAGATTTCAATTTTTTGTTCACATATTCAAAAACTGTTCGCTCTTCCAAATTTGTTCAGGATTTTTCAAAATTGTACTCTATTTCAAAATTTGTTCTCAAGATTCAAAAAATGTTTGTGCTTTACAAAATTGTTCGTGCTTCTAAATTTGTTCCGGATTTTTAAAAATTGTTCTCCGTTTCAAAATTTGTTTGCAAGATTGAAAAAATGTTCGTGCTTTAAAAAATAGTTCATGCTTGCAAATTTGTTCTCAAGCTTCAAAAATCGTTTGTGCTTTAAAAAATTGTTCTCAAATTCCAAAAATGTTCATGTCTTCGAAAAATGTTAGGGAAATTCAATATTTCTTCGTTCTCATAGAATTTGTTCGCATTTTTTGAAAAAAAAACCCGTACATACAACAAATTACACAAATTTTTGAAAACAAATTGGGATTTTGTCAAAAAGTGTTTGCAATTTTAAATAATGTTAAGAATTTATGACTTTCAAAAACAAATCTGTATAAAATGTTCAGGACTTTATAAATAAGTCTGAGTTGTTAATTTTTTTCTTATTTTTGAAACAGTGCTCTTTTGTTAAAATAATTCACAATTTCAAAGGAAGGTTTAAAAAAATAAAAAAAACTGTCCAGATTCTTCGTTGGTATTAGTTCTTATATCAGGACGCTTGACATTTTAGCACCAACGGTTATTAGGTCTACTGGTTAGCTGGTCTCCTACGCAACATGGAGGTCTAGAGGTCGAATCCTGGCAGGACTGAACTGCAGGCGATTGCTTGTTTAAATAATAACATCGCAGCGCTACTGAACAAGCAAACAGGCGCGCTCGCTGTATTGGGACGCAGAGT
>NC_041393.1:668126987-668128007 GCF_002162155.2 Triticum dicoccoides
CTTTTCATTTTTTCTTCAGTTCTTTTTTTCTTTTTCCTTTTTCTTTTCTGTTTCCCTTTTTCGCATTTTTTCCTTTTTTTCTTTTCTTTCCAACTTCGTGAACATTTTTTTGTATCAAATTCAAAAAATGTTTGCAATATGTAAAAATGCTCAACGTTTCAAAAAAGTTCATAAAATTCCTTTTTTGTTCTTCGGATTGAAAAAATGTTCATCAAAATTCAAATTTTGTTCACCGAATTAAAAAAATGTTCACCAAGTTCAAAAATTGTTCATCAATTTCCAAATTTGTTCCCCAAATTTAAAATTTGTTCATCAAATTTAAAATAATCATTTTTTTATTTTCTTACAAAATTTGTACGTTCATAAATTCGTTTTTTATTCATCGAATTGAAAAAATGTTTGTCAAAATTCAAAATTTGTTCATGAAATTCAAAAAAACATCAAATTCGAAATTCTTTCAACGATTTCAACAATTGTTCACCAAATTTAAAATTTGTTCATCATCAATTTCAAAAATTGTTCACCAAACTCAAAATTTGTTCGGCGATTTCAAATTTTGTTCAATGAATTCAAAATTTGTTCATTCATTTTTCAAAAAAATATTCTTAAATACAAATTTTGTTCATCAAGTTTAAAACAGGTTCATCGTATTCAAATTTTGTTCGCCAAATATAGAAAATTGTTCATCACTACTAGAAAAATGCTCATATAAATTTGTTCGTCAAAATAAATAATTTTTCATTAAAATTTAGAAAAAAATCATTATTTTGAAATCACAAACATTATTTTACGAAATTCACTTTTCTAAATTACGAATTATTTTGAAGAAAAACATAAAGGAAAAATAGTAAAAAAAAGAATTAAAAAAACTGGGGTGTTCAGCCCGGCTCGTGGACCGGCCCAGTAGGGGGCACGGGAGCGGACGGGTGCGCACTGGCATGTTCGCCAGCGCGTCACGCGCCATATAGGAGCTCCCCTCCTTATTGCCGCTACGTACAGTTGGGCCAGCTCAACTAGGAA
>NC_041393.1:668128241-668155403 GCF_002162155.2 Triticum dicoccoides
TTCTATTCTTTTTCCTGGTTTGTTTTCTTATTTCAAATCCACAAATATGTTTTCAATTTCACAAATAAACTTGAGTTAACAAAAAAATCACGTTTCCACAGAAAACAATTATAATTTTTTTAAAATTTCATGAACATTTTTTACCCAGAGGATATGTTTAAAATTTTGTGTGATTTTTTAGAATTTGCGAACTGTTTTCCAAATTCAAGAATATTATTTCAATTTCATGGACATTTTAGAACTTGCAAACATATTTTTCAATTTTTTGAACATGTTTTAAATTCGCAAATTGTTTTTCAGTTTCACAATTTGTTTTTAAAATTCATGATTTTTTTCTAATATTAAGATAATTTTTTGAATTCACAAATATTGTTTTAAGTTCAAGTATTTTTCCCAGAATTCTTGGGTATTTTTCAATATTGTGAACATTTTTTACTTAGCAAACATTTTAAAATTCATGAAATAATTTTTGAAACTGTGATTGGATAGTTAGAAGGGCAGTGATATTACCGGCCCACCAGTGTTGAAGTCCTAGACTTAACATTGGTGCTCACATTTTTCTCTATTTATTTCAGGCCTTTCGGCGATGTACGTTCAGTGGGAGGAGACGTTTCCGTCGACTATGAAGACGTATGTAGCGACTTCGTCAATCTCAAGGTGATGCCGGCTCAGTCTATGGCGGTTCTCACAGGGTAGGGTGTACGTGCGTGCATTTATCGGGTGAGTGTACGTGCGTATGTATGAGCGTCCGCAACCCCTGTGTACAATTGTTTTTCAAAAAATGAATTTGTGAACATTTTTTATATCACATCATTTTTCAAGTTCGTGAACATTTTTTAAAGTCACTAACAATTTTTGAATTCATGGAAATTATCAAAATTCAAAACATTGTTTCAAAAAATACAAAAATCAAAAGGAAAAGGGAGAAATTTAGAAAAGTATAATTGCACCTAATCCCATGTTGGGGAACGCAGTAATTTCAAAAAAAAATTGTACGATCACACAAGATCTATCTAGGTGATGCATAGCAATGGGGGAAGAGTGTGTCCACGTACCCTCGTAGACCGAAAGCGGAAGCGTTATGTAACGTGGTTGATGTAGGTGAACGTCTTCGCGATCCAACCGATCAAGTACCGAACGCACGGCACCTCCGTGATCTGCACACGGTCAGCTCGGTGACGTCCCTCGAACTCTAGATCCAACTGAGGCCGAGGGAGAGTTCCGTCAGCACGACGGCGTGGTAACGGTGATGATGAAGCTACCGGCGCAGGGCTTCGCCTAAGCAATACGACGATATGACTGAGGTGGAAAACTGTGGAGGGGGGCACCGCACACGGCTAAAAGATCAACTTGTGTGTTCTAGGGTGCCCCCTCCCATGTATATAAAGGAGGGAGGAGGAGGAGGCCGGCCATGGGAGAGGCGCGCCAAGGGGGTGGAGTCCTACTTGGACTCCCGGCCCAAGTAGGATTTGGCCCCAACCTTTCCTGTTTTTTCCCCGGAGCAAAAGGAAGGAGGAGAGAAGGAGAAGGAAGGAAGGGCCACGCCCTCCACCCCTTGTCCAATTCAGTTTGGGCAGGGGGGAGGCGTGCGCCACCTTGGGGCCCTTCTTCCCTGTCTCCATTAAAGCCCACTAAGGCCCGTTAACTTCCGCGGGGGTTCTGGTAACCTCCCGGTAGTCCGGAAAATACCCGAATCACTCCGGAACCATTCCGATGTCCGAATATAACCTTCTGAAAGGATCGATATAGTTGACTAGAGGGGGGGTGAATAGGCAACTAACAATTTTTCGCTTTTCTTTACCAAATTAAACTTTGCATCAAAGTAGGTTGTCTAGATATGCAACTAGGTGAACAACCTATATGATGCAACAACAACAAGCACACAAGCAAGCAAGGGATATAACACAAGTAAGCTTGCAAAAGTAAAGGCACGAGATAACCAAGAGTGGAGCCGGTGAAGACGAGGATGCGTTACCGAAGTTCCTTCCTTTTGAGGGGAAGTACGTCTCCGTTAGAGCGGTGTGAAGGCACAATGCTCCCCAAGAAGCCACTAGGGCCACCGTATTCTCCTCACGCCCTCGCATAATGCGAGATATCGTGATTCCACTATTGGTGCCCTTGAAGGCGGCGACCGAACCTTTACAAACAAGGTTGGGGCAATCTCCACAACTTAATTGGAGGCTCCCAACGACACCATGAAGCTTCACCACAATGGACTATGGCTCCGAGGTGACCTCAACCGTCTAGGGTGCTCAAACACCCAAGAGTAACAAGATCCGCTAGGAATTAGTGGGGGAATCAATTTTCTCTTGGTGGAAGTGTAGATCGGGGCCTTCTCAACCAATCCCGAGCAAATCAACAAGTTTGATCGGCTAGGGAGAGAGATCGGGCGAAAATGGAGCTTGGAGCAACAATGGATCTTAGGGATGGAAGAGGTGGTCAACTAGAGGAAGAAGACACCCTTATATAGTGGAGAGACAAATCCAATCGTTATCCACTTACTCAGCCCACGACCTGCGGTACTACCGCAGGTGCTCACGGTACTACCGCGGTGGACCGCAGTACTACCGCTGCAACGGCAGGAGCTAGTCCAGGCCAGAGCCGCCAAGGCTGAGAGCGGTACTACCGCTCCCCCTTGCGGTACTACCACAAGGCCAGAATGGACTAGCCTGGGAAGGGCACGGATTAATAAAAATACATTCGTGCCTACTTCCGCTGAAAATCGAACAGTGCAAAAATCTGACACGGTACTACCGCGCCTGGCATGCGGTACTACCGCGCAGGGAGCGTATGTAAAAAATTATATCCGCCCCTACTTCCGCTCGTGTTACTGAGCCAGATCAGGACTCACGGTACTACCGCGCGCATGGGGTGGTACTACCGTGTAGGGCGCGGATGTAAAAAATTACATCCGCCCCTACAGCCGCACGAGAGGCTGAGTCTGGTCTGAGGCCACGGTACTACAGCTCCATAGGAGCGGTACTACCGTGTGCGCCTATGGTACTACCGCAAGGGCTTGCGGTACTACCGCAGGGGCCTGCGGTACTACCGCTCCTAAGAGCAGTACTACCGCATGCCTCAGAATAGCAACACTAGGAGTCCTTCTTTTTGCATAACAATGAAGATAATGGAGGATGCTCCAAAGCGCAAAGGGAGAAAACGTGTACGTGATGATTCCGCCCGAACCTTTCCACCGCGGACCCCCTCTTAATAGTATGGCTATCCTACGACTCAAATCCACCAAAAGATACGTAGAACACCGCCGTCTTCAATAGTCTTCGAGTGGTACCAAACCGTCTTGTGCCTAGCAACGAAGCGACTGAAATACTCAAGGCACACGATTAGTCTGCAAAAGCATTGTCATCAATCACCAAAACACCTTAGGGATAAAAATGCCCTTACAATCTCCCCCTTTTTGGTGGATTGATGACAATATGGGATTTGCACAAAGGGAAAGAATATAGCACAAAAGCAAACCCCACATCTCTAAAATATAGACGAGCTCCCCCTAGATGCGTGCTAGAGAGTAAAGTGCTTTGGACTGCACGACACGTATACTAGGATCAACACTCCCCCTATATTTTATAGACAAAGCATATCTTGCAACAATAAGGCTAACACTAAACAAGATAGTAAATATGAGCATAACATAAGCTCAATAAGGTAATAAGGTATGATAGAGAGCATATGTCTTACACCATATGATAGACCAAGTCTCACGAGCAAACTAAACCAAAGCAAGCAAGGTTCAACGGAACAAACACGAGCAAAGCAAACATGCAAATCCCTACACTCTCTCCCCCTTTGGCATCGAGACGCCAAAAAGGCAGAGAGGACACCTACAACACAAGTGGTGGCTCAAGCGGAGTAATCAGACGCACGGTCCTCGTCAGACTCGGCAGCAGGAATGGTCTCCTCGACGTCCTCCTCAGAATCAGTCCACTTGAAGCCTTGTTTCGCCATCCACTCAACCTCTGGAGTGATGCGATCCTGAGAACCGCCAGTAACATCCTCTCCAAACAGGCTCATGATCTTCTTGTCACGGCAGCGACTCTCCTTGGAGGCGACATGAGTCCTATACTGCCCCTTTTCCTGCATGTAGAACAAGGTCTTCATCTTGTTCTTCAGCCTCTTAGCCCAAGATGGCTCAGAGGTGGGAGGGGTGTAACCCTCAGAGCTGACCTCGTCTGCTGACTCCTCCCCATCCTCATCTGCATCCACAGCCATGGCTGCCGCAGCCTCAGCAGAGAAGTGGTGTTAGCCCACTGAGTCTTGACACGGAGCCGGATGGAATCATGTCGAATCCAATCAGGGGCCTCAAAGTCATCCTGAGGGTAGAGCTTCTCCCAAGTTGCTGAGATCAACTGAAACAGATACGGTCCATAGATGGGGACCTTGCGGTTGAAGATGGCAAACCGAAGCTCACACCACATGATATGTGAGACATCAAGTGGTAGCGTCTGAGAGTTGTGCGCTTCTTCACACAGGAGCAGCATGTCCACAAGATAAGCATGCACCTTGTCCTTGTCCCCAATGCGTGGGAAGAGAGAGTTGCGGAAGATCTGGTATATGATGTCAAGGAAGGAGTTGAGCACCCAAGAAGACTTGCCATTGGAGAGCTTCTTCTCAACAAGGAAGGGCTGAAGCTTGTTCTTGTTGGCTGACTCGGGATTGGCATGAGGACGAACACCTTGGGGTGTAGCAAGCCCCTCATCCGAAACACCAAGCAAAGTCATGAACTCCTTCCATGAAGTCGTCAGCTGCCGACCATTGGTCATCCAAGTCATCGTCCGGTCCTCATTAGGATGAAAGTACACCGAGGTGAAGAACTGAGCCACAATCTTCGGATCATAGTCTTTCTGAAAAGAGATGATATGCTCAATGCCAAACTGCTCCACTAGATCCAGAGCCTCACCAAAGTATGCCCGGTGCTTCTCTTCCCTCATATGATGCATGTCGATCCAGTGCACATCCACATAGATATTCCGCTGGCCTTGAGCACATCTAGATAAATGAGATTCTACTGCTTGGTACAGAACAACTCATTCCCTCGAAGGTTGGCACGAGGATTCACATAGGGATTGATCTTCCTTCGAGAGATGAACTCAGCAAGCAGTATCTCATCCATACCCATGACGGGTTCCTTGTCCTTTGTGGCGGTGGTCTTGGTCCTGCGTTGGGGGGCACTGGAGTCCTCAGGAGCTTCATCTTGATTGCACAGACGCTTGGAGCCTGTGTCACGGCTTGGATTGGAACGGCGAGCAGGAGCACCTGAGCCACACACCACAAAAAAAACACTCAATAAACGTGAGAAGGATCAGTGCAAAGAACACAGCAAAACAGTGAAACAAGTAGGACTTGCACTTGATAATTGCCACATGATAGACTTGACAATGGTAGCACTGCTTGGTCGCACGGTACTAAAAAATTAGTGCCGCTCCAAGTCACGGTAGTACCACGCGCGCGGTAGTACCGCACTAGAGGTGCGGTAGTACCGCACGGGCGGTAGTACCGCGTCGGAGGTGCGGTAGTACCGCGCGGTTCTAGATCCGAAACAACAAGTGGATCTGGAAACAACCGTGACGACAAAGCGGTACTACGGTTGATCAAATCTACCACGGAGCAACATATCATGTACCATCTCTACGCATTACTACTCTCCCCCATCCTACTCTTGCAAAGATTTAGCCTAAAATCTCAAGAACAACTAGCATCTCCCCAAAAACCTAGAAGCAAAGGAACAAACCAAAAAGGGAGGGATTTGGGGAAAGACCTTGTTCCATGGCAAGAGGAAGTGGTGGGGAATGATCCCACCGGTCGGAATCCAAGGAGAGCAGCCGAAGAGGGAGATCCGGCGAGGGTCTCTGGCGTCGTTCGTGGGCAGGAGAAAGAGAGGTGGCGTAAGAAGGAGTGAATGGGTATGGGGGAGTTGGAACTCCCCCTGCCAGCTCTTAACCCCCACGCGCTCGCTACTCCATGGTAGTACCTCTCATCATTACGGTAGTACCGCCCGGGCGGAAGTACCGCGTTGTGGGCGGTAGTACTGCTCCACCAGCGACAGTAAAAAAATTACCGCCGTGCTGGTTGCGGTAGTACCGTGTCCTTGCGGTAGTACCGTGGTAGACCACGGTAGTACCGTGAACCCAAGAAAATGCAGTTTCAAGCACATGAGAAAACGACTTTGCACGGAATCTTCAAGAGAACACACACAGCAACGAGCTAACAAGCAAGACACCGCAAACAAACAAGAGGCAACAAGGACCAAAAATGAGACACAACCTCTCCAAGGAGGGGGCGGTGGCTGGAGCCGCCTATGTTTGAGTTGATTGGTATGGCACCGCGAAGAATTATCCTTGGGCCCATGACCAAAACTCGTCTTTGAAGCACATGTACCATAAAAAATGGCTAATGTGAAAGAGTTGATCAATTTATGCATAATGGGGCGAGGGAGAATTCATTGAGAGGACAATACTCCCCCTATGTCCATGCCTACACCTAAACTAGACAACCAGTTGAGCGTGGTGGGATGTGCAAGGGTTCAAGTCACATTGCTCGAATCAATGATATTTAGCTCATGCCTTAACTCGCGAAATCTTGCTTCATCCAAGGGCTTCGTGAAAATATATGCAAGGTTATCATGAGTGTTGACATACTTGAGCTCGATCTCCCCTCGCCTAATATGATCCCTGATGAAGTGATACCGAATCTCAATATGCTTCGTCTTGAAGTGTTGCACCGGGTTGAGAGAAATCTTGATGGCACTTTCATTGTCACACCAAAGAGGCACTTTGTCACAAATGACACCATAATCCTTTAAAGTTTGCCTCATCCATAAGAGTTGTGCACAACAAATATCGGCCGCCACATAGTCCGCTTCGGTGGACGAGAGAGACACACAACTTTGCTTCTTGGAAGACCAACTCACCAAAGTGCAACCAAGAAATCGGCATCCTCCGAAAGTTGACTTCCTATCCACTTTGTCTCCCGCCCAATCGGAATCCGTATATCCTTCAAGCTTGAAGTTTGCTCCTCTTGGGTACCATAAGCCAAAGTTTGGGGTATGAGCCAAATATCGGAAGATTCGCTTGACCGCCACAAAGTGGCTTTCCTTTGGTGCGGCTTGAAACCGTGCACACATTCCTACACTCAACATGATATCCGGTCTAGATGCACAAAGGTAAAGCAAGGAGCCAATCATGGAGCGATATACCTTTTGATCCACTGCTTTACCATTTGGATCAATGTCAAGTTGGCACTTGGTGGGCATTGGAGTAGTAGCCGGCTTGACATTACTTAGCTTGAATCTTTTTAGCATGTCTTGAGTGTATTTGGCTTGGTTGATGAAGGTACCTTCTCTTCTTTGCTTGATATCGAAACCGAGGAAGAACTTCAACTCTCCCATCGAAGACATCTTGAACTTAGAGGTCATGAGAGCGGCAAATTCCTCATTGAAAGTTTTGTTAAGGGAACCAAATATAATATCATCAACATATAGTTGGCACACAAACAACTCCCCTTTGACCTTCTTAGTAAAAAGATGTTGGGGAATGTAGCAGAAATTCAAAATTTTCCTACGTGTCACCAAGATCTATCTATGGAGAAACCAGCAACGAGGGGAAGGAGAGTGCATCTACATACCCTTGTAGATCGCTAAGCGGAAGCGTTCAAGAGAACGGGTTGAAGGAGTCGTACTCGTCGTGATCCAAATCACCGGAGATCCTAGCGCCGAACGGACGGCACCTCCGCGTTCAACACACGTACAGCCCGGTGACGTCTCCCATGCCTTGATCCAGCAAGGAGAGAGGGAGAGGTTGAGGAAGACTCCGTCCAGCAGCAGCACAACGGCGTGGTGGTGATGGAGGAGCGTGGCAATCCTGCAGGGCTTCGCCAAGCACCGCGGGAGAGGAGGAGTACTTGGGAGAGGGGGAGGGCTGCGCCAGAACTTGTGGTGCGGCTGCCCTCCCACCCCCCACATATATATAGGGGCAAGGGAGAGGGGGGCCAGCCCCCTCAGATCCAATCTGAGGAGGGGGCAGCGGCCAAGGGGGGGAGGAGTGCCTCCCAAGTCAAGTGGAGGCCCTCCCCCTTAGGGTTTTCCCCTTCCCATGCGCATGGGCCTTGGGGGGGCTGGTGCCCCTGGCCCATTAAGGCTAGGGCGCCCCCCTACAGCCCATGCTACTGTATTGGACGTGGTGGAACAATTTCTGGACCACCGGACCCCTCCAGAGTCCTTCGGAACCTTCTGGAAGCTTCCCGGTACATTACCGAAAAAACCCGAACTTTTTCCGGAACCCGAACAACAACTTTCCATATATAAATATTTACCTCCGGACCATTCCTAAACTCCTCGTGACGTCTGGGATCTCATCCGGGACTCCGAACAACATTCGGTAACCACATACAAACTTCCTTTATAACCCTAGCGTCATCGAACCTTAAGTGTGTAGACCCTACGGGTTCGGGAATCATGCAGACATGACCGAGACGTTCTCCGGTCAATAACCAACAGCGGGATCTGGATACCCATGTTGGCTCCCACATGTTCCACGATGATCTCATCGGATGAACCACGATGTCAAGGACTCAATCGATCCCGTATACAATTCCCTTTGTCTAGCGGTATTGTACTTGCCCGAGATTCGATCGTCGGTATCCCGATACCTTGTTCAATCTCGTTACCAGCAAGTCTCTTTACTCGTTCCGTAACACATCATCCCGTGATCAACCCCTTGGTCACATTGTGCACATTATGATGATGTCCTACCGAGTGGGCCCAGAGATACCTCTCCGTTTACACGGAGTGACAAATCCCAGTCTCGATTCGTGCCAACCCAACAGACACTTTCAGAGATACCTGTAGTGCACCTTTATAGCCACCCAGTTACGTTGTGACGTTTGGTACACCCAAAGCATTCCTACGGTATCCGGGAGTTGCACAATCTCATGGTCTAAGGAAATGATACTTGACATTAGAAAAGCTTTAGCATACGAACTACACGATCTTTGTGCTAGGCTTAGGATTGGGTCTTGTCCATCACATCATTCTCCTAATGATGTGATCCCGTTATCAACGACATCCAATGTCCATTGTCAGGAAATCGTAACCATCTATTGATCAACGAGCTAGTCAATTAGAGGCTTACTAGGGACATGGTGTTGTCTATGTACCCACACATGTATCTGAGTTTCCTATCAATACAATTATAGCATGGATAATAAAAGATTATCATGAACAAGGAAATATAATAATAATAACCAATTTATTATTGCCTCTAGGGCATATTTCCAACAGTCTCCCACTTGCACTAGAGTCAATAATCTAGTTCACATCGCTATGTGATTAACACTGATAGGTCACATCGCCATGTGACCAACATCCAAAGAGTTTACTAGTGTTGCTAAACTAGTTCACATCACCATGTGATTAAGACTCAATGAGTTCTGGGGTTTGATCATGTTTTCCTTGTGAGAGAAGTTTTAGTCAACGGGTCTGCAATATTCAGATCCGTATGTACTTCGCAATTCTCTATGTCATATTGCAAATGATGCTTCCACGTTCCACTTGAAGCTATTCCAAATGGTTGCTCCACTATACGTATCCGGTTTGCTACTCAGAGTCATTCGGATAGGTGTTAAAGCTTGCATCGATGTAACCCTTTACGCCGAACTCTTTATCACCTCCATAATCGAGAAACATTTCCTTATTCTTCTAAGGATAATTTTGACCGCTGTCCAATGATCCGTTCCTGGATCATTCTTGTACCCCTTGACTGACTCATGGCAAGGCACACTTCCGGTGCGGTACACAGCATAGCATACTATAGAGCCTACGTCTGAAGCGCAGGGGACGGCCTTCGTCCTTTGTCTCTCTTCTGCTGTGGTCGAGCTTTAACTCTTAACTTCATACCTTACAACTCAGGCAAGAACTCCTTCTTTGACTGATCCATCTTGAACACCTTCAAGATCATGTCAAGGTATGTGCTCATTTGAAAGTATTATTAAGCATTTTGATCTATCTTATAGATCTTGATGCTTATTGTTCAAGTAGCATAATCCAGGTTTTCCATTGAAAAACACTTTTCAAATAACCCTATATGCTTTCTAGAAATTCTACATCATTTCTGATCAACAATATGTCAACAACATATACTCATCAGAAATTCCATAGTGCTCCCACTCACTTATTTGGAAATACAAGTTTCTCATAAACTTTGTATAAACCCAAAATCTTTGATCATTTTATCAAAGTGTATATTCCAACTCCGAGATTCTTACTCCAGTCCATGGAAGGATCGCTGGAGCTAGCATTCCTTTTAGCATCCTTAGGATCGACAAAACCTTTCTGATTGTATCACATACAACCTTTCCTTACGAAAACTGGTAAGGAAACTCGTTTTGACATCCATCTGCCAGATTTCATAAATGCAGCTAATGCTAACATGATTCCGACAGACTTAAGCATCGCTACGGATGAGAAAATCTCATCGTAGTCAACTCCTTGAACTTGTGAAAAACTCTTCGCCACAAGTCGAGCTTCATAGACGGTGACATTATTGTCCACGTCTGTCTTCTTCTTAAAGATCCATTTATCTCAATGGCTTGCCGATCATTGGGCAAGTCCACCAAAGTCCATGCTTTGTTCTGATACATGGATCCTATCTCGGATTTCATGGCTCCTAACCATTTGTCGGAATTTGGGCCCACCATCGCTTCTCCATAGCTCGTAGGTTCATTGTTGTCTAGCAACATGACCTTTAAGACAGGATCACCGTACCACTCCGAAGCAGTACGCGTCCTTGTCGTCCTACGAGGTTCGGTAGTGACTTGATCCGAAGCTTCATGATCAATATCATAAGCTTCCACTTCAATTGGTGTAGGTGCCACGGGAACAACTTCCTGTGCCCTGCTACACACTGGTTGAAGTGATGGTTCAATAACCTCATCAAGTCTCCACTATCCTCCCACTCAATTCTCGAGACAAACCTTTCCTCGAGAAAAGACCCGATTCAAGAAACAATCCCTATTGCTTTCGGATCTGAATTAGGAGGTATACCCAACTGTTTTGGGTGTCCTATGAAGATGCATTTTATCCGCTTTGGGTTCGAGGTTATCAACCTGAAACTTTTTCACATAAGCGTCGCAGCCCCAAACCTTTAAGAAACGACAACTTAGGTTTCTCCAAACCACAGTTCAAATGATGTCGTCTCAACGGAATTACGTGGTGCCCTATTTAAAGTGAGTGCGGTTGTCTCTAATGCCTAACCCATGAACGATAGTGGTAATTCGATAAGAGATATCATGGTACGCATCATATCCAATAGGGTGCAACTATGATGTTCGGACACACCATTACACTATGGTGTTCCAGGCGGTATTAATTGTGAAAAAATTTCCACAATGTCTTAATTGTGTGCCAAAGCTCGTAACTCAGATACTCATCTCTATGATCATATCATAGACATTTTATCCTCTTGTCACAATGACCTTCAACTTCACTCTGAAATTACTTGAACCCTTCAATAGTTCAGACTTGTGTTTCATCAAGTAAATATACAGTATCTACTTAAATCATCTGTGAAGTAAAACATAACGATATTCACTGCATGCCTCAACACTTATTGGACTGCACACATCAAAGTGTGTTACTTCCAACAAATTGCTATCTTGTTCCATCTTACTGAAACTGAGGCTTTTCAGTCATCTTGCCTATGTGGTATGATTTGCATATCTCAAGTGATTCAAAATCAAGTGAGTCCAAACTATCCATCTGCATGGAGTTTCTTCATGCGTATACACCAATAGACATGGTTTGCATGTCTCAAACTTTTCAAAAACAAGTGAGTCCAAAGATCCATCAACATGGAACTTCATCATGCGTTTTACACCAATATGACTTACATGGTAGTGCCACAAGTAAGTGGTACTATCATTACTATCTTATATCATTTTTGGCATGAAAATGTGTATCACTACGATCGAGATTCAATAAACCATTCCTTTTAGGTGCTAGACCATTGAAGGTATTATTCAAATAAACAGAATAACCATTATTCTCCTTAAATGAATAACCGTATTGCGACAGACATAATCCAATCATGTCTATGCTCAACGCAAACACCAATAACAATTATTTAGGTTTAACACCAATCTCGATGATAGAGGGAGTGTGCGATGCTTGATCACATCAACCTTGGAAACACTTCCAACACGTATCATCAGCTCACCTTTAGCTAGTCTCCGTTTATTCCGTAGCTTTTATTTCGAGTTACTAACACTTAGTAACCGAACCAGTATCTAATACCCTGGTGCTACTAGGAGTACTAGTAAAGTACACATTAACATAATGTATATCCAATATACTTCTATCGACCTTTCCAACCTTCTTATCTACCAAGTATCTAGGGTAATTCTGCTCTAGTGGTTGTTCCCCTTATTACAGAAGCACTCAGTCTCGGGTTAAGGTTCAACCTTGGGGTTTCTTCACTGGAGCAGCAGCTGATTTGCCGTTTCGTGAAGTATCCCTTCTTGCCCTTCTTGAAACTAGTGGTTTCACCAACCATCAACAATTGATGCTTCCTCTTGATTTCTACTTTCTCGGTGTCAAACATCGTGAATACCTC
This sequence comes from Triticum dicoccoides, assembly GCF_002162155.2. NCBI lineage: Eukaryota > Viridiplantae > Streptophyta > Magnoliopsida > Poales > Poaceae > Triticum > Triticum dicoccoides. The sequence goes on from NC_041393.1 coordinate 668,140,862, forward strand.
AAGGATCATCATATCCATCCTTGATATGTTATAGTTCATCACGAAGCTCTAGCAGCTTGGTGGCACTGACTTTGGAGAAATATCACTATCTCATCTGGAAGATCAACTCCCACTTGATTCAAGTGATTGTTTCACTCAGACAATCTGAGCACAAGCTCAACGATTGAGATTTTCTCCCTTAGTTTGCAGGCTAAGAAAATCGTCGGAGGTCTTATACCTCTTGATGTGGGCACGAGCCTGAAAATCCAATTTCAGCCCTCGAAACATCTCATATGTTCTGCGACGTTTCGAAAAACGTCTTCGGTGCCTCAACTCTAAATCGTTTAACTGAACTATCACGTAGTTATCAAAACGTGTACGTACGATGTTCGCAACATCCACAGACGACGATTGGGGTTCAGCACACTAAGCGGTGCATTAAGGACATAAGCTTTCTACTGTCCGCATAATTGCTACTGTCAACTTTCAACTATATTTTCTCTAGGAACATATCTAAACAGTGGAACTAAAGTGCGAGCTTACGACATAATTTGCAAAGATCTTTTGACTATGTTCAGGATAATTAAGTTCATCTTATGAACTCCCACTCAGATAGACATCCCTCTAGTCATCTAAGTGATTACATGATCCGAGTCAACTAGGCCATGTCCGATCATCACGTGAGACGGACTAGTCATCATCGGTGAACATATTCATGTTGATCGTATCTACCATACGACTCATGCTTGACCTTTCGGTCTCTTGTGTTCCGAGGCCATGTCTGTACATGCTAGGCTCGTCAATTCAACCTAAGTGTTTCGCGTGTGTAAATCTAGCTTAGACCCGTTGTATGTGAACGTAAGAATCTATCACACCCGATCATCACGTGGTGCTTCGAAACGACGAACTTTCGCAACGGTGCACAGTTAGGGGGAACACTTTCTTGAAATTTTAATGAGGGATCATCTTATTTACTACCGTCGTTCTAAGCAAATAAGATGCATAAACATGATAAACATCACATGCAATCAAATAGTGACATGATATGGCCAATATCATATTGCTCCTTTTGATCTCCATCTTCGGGGCTCCATGATCATCATCGTCACCGGCATGACACCATGATCTCCATCATCATGATCTCCATCATCGTGTCTCCATGAAGTTGTCTCGCCAACTTATTACTTCTACTACTATGGCTACCGGTTAGCAATAAAGTAAAGTAATTACATGGCGTTGTTCAATGACACGCAGGTCATACAATAAATAAAGACAACTCCTATGGCTCCTGCCGGTTGTCATACTCATCGACATGCAAGTCGTGAATCCTATTACAAGAACATGATCAATCTCATACATCACATATCATTCATCACATTCTTCTTGGCCATATCACATCACATAGCATACCCTGCAAAAACAAGTTAGACGTCCTCTAATTGTTGTTTGCATGTTTTACATGGCTGCTATGGGTTTCTAGCAAGAACGTTTCTTACCTACGCAAAACCACAACGTGATATGCCAATTGCTATTTACCCTTCATAAGGACCCTTTTCATCGAATCCGTTCCGACTAAAGTGGGAGATACTGGCACCCGCTAGCCACCTTATGCACCAAGTGCATGTCAGTCGGTGGAACCTGTCTCACGTAAGTGTACGTGTAAGGTCGGTCCGGGCCGCTTCATCCCACAATACCGTCGAAACAAGATTGGACTAGTAACGGTAAGCATATTGAACAAAATCAACGCCCACAACTACTTTGTGTTCTACTCGTGCAAAGAATCTACGCAATAGACCTGGCTCATGATGCCACTGTTGGGGAACGTAGCAGAAATTCAAAATTTTCCTACGTGTCACCAAGATCTATCTACGGAGAAACCAGCAACGAGGGGAAGGAGAGTGCATCTACATACCCTTGTAGATCGCTAAGCGGAAGCGTTCAAGAGAACGGGGTTGAAGGAGTCGTACTCGTCGTGATCCAAATCACCGGAGATCCTAGTGCCGAATGGATGGCACCTCCGCGTTCAACACACGTACAGCCCGGTGACGTCTCCCATGCCTTGATCCAGCAAGGAGAGAGGGAGAGGTTGAGGAAGACTCCGTCCAGCAGCAGCACAACGGCGTGGTGGTGATGGAGGAGCGTGGCAATCCTGCAGGGCTTCGCCAAGCACCGCGGGAGAGGAGGAGTACTTGGGAGAGGGGGAGGGCTGCGCCAGAACTTGTGGTGCGGCTGCCCTCCCACCCCCCACATATATATAGGGGCAAGGGAGAGGGGGGCCGGCCCCCTCAGATCCAATCTGAGGAGGGGGCGGCGGCCAAGGGGGGAGGAGTGCCTCCCAAGTCAAGTGGAGGCCCTCCCCCTTAGGGTTTTCCCCTCCCCATGCGCATGGGCCTTGGGGGGGCTGGTGCCCCTGGCCCATTAAGGCTAGGGCGCCCCCCTACAGCCCATGCTACTGTATTGGATATGGTGGAACAATTTCTGGACCTCCGAACCCCTCCGGAATCCTCCGGAACCTTCTGGAAGCTTCCCCGTACATTACTGAAAAAACCCGAACTTTTTCCGGAACCCGAACAACAACTTTCCATATATAAATCTTTACCTCCGGACCATTCCGGAACTCCTCATGACGTCTGGGATCTCAACCGGGACTCCGAACAACATTCGCTAACCACATACAAACTTCCTTTATAACCCTAGTGTCATCAAACCTTAAGTGTGTAGACCCTACGGGTTCGGGAATCATGCAGACATGACCGAGACGTTCTCCGGTCAATAACCAATAGCGGGATCTGGATACCCATGTTGGCTCCCACATGTTCCATGATGATCTCATCGGATGAACCACGATGTCAAGGATTCAATCGATCCCGTATACAATTCCCTTTGTCTAGCAGTATTGTACTTGCCCGAGATTCGATCGTCGGTATCCCGATACCTTGTTCAATCTCGTTACCAGCAAGTCTCTTTACTCGTTCCGTAACACATCATCCCGTGATCAACCCCTTGGTCACATTGTGCACATTATGATGATGTCCTACCGAGTCGGCCCAGAGATACCTCTCCGTTTACACGGAGTGACAAATCCCAGTCTCGATTCGTGCCAACCTGACAGACACTTTCAGAGATACCTGTAGTGCACCTTTATAGCCACCCAGTTACGTTGTGACGTTTGGTACACCCAAAGCATTCCTACGGTATCCGGGAGTTGCACAATCTCATGGTCTAAGGAAATGATACTTGACATTAGAAAAGCTTTAGCATACGAACTACACGATCTTTGTGCTAGGCTTAGGATTGGGTCTTGTCCATCACATCATTCTCCTAATGATGTGATCCCGTTATCAACGACATCCAATGTCCATGGTCAGGAAACCATAACCATCTATTGATCAACGAGCTAGTCAATTAGAGGCTTACTAGGGACATGGTGTTGTCTATGTACCCACACATGTATCTGAGTTTGCTATCAATACAATTATAGCATGGATAATAAACGATTATCATGAACAAGGAAATATAATAATAATAACCAATTTATTATTGCCTCTAGGGCATATTTCCAACAAAAGAGTGGGATCGATTTTCCCAACTTAAAACCCACGATCTTGCAACAACTCGGTAAGGTGGTCATACCACGCACGTGGGGCTCGCTTAAGGCCATAGAGTTCCTTATCAAGTTGATACACATGATCAGGGAAGTAGGGATCCTCGAACTCGGGGGGTTGTTTGACATAAACCAACTCATTAATATGACCATTAAGAAAAGCACTCTTCACATCCATTTTGTGTAACTTAAAGTTGTGATGGGAAGCATAAGCAATCAACAAACAAATGGATTCAAGGCGAGCAACGGGAGCAAAGGTTTCACCGTAATCGATACCCTCGACTTGGGAGTAGCCTTATGCTACCAATTTGGCCTTGTTGCAAACTATGGTCCCATGAGCATCTTGCTTGTTCTTGAATATCCACTTGGTTCCAATGACATTGTGGTTCTCCGATGGCCTTGGCACCAATCTCCACACCTTGTTGTATTCGAAGTTATTGAGTTCTTCATGCATGGCATGGAGCCAATCCGGATCTTCGAGCGCCTCATAGACCTTTTGGGGTTCAACACAAGAGACAAACACGTGATGTTCACAATAGTTTGCTAATTGTCTACGAGTGCTTACCCCCTTTCTTAGGCTTCCAACCACATTTTCCATGAGATGACCTTTGGTGGTGAGCCTGGAAGCAATCTTCGCGGCACGACGCTCTAACTCCTCCTCGGATGTGGAAGGAGGAGGGGTAACTTGATCATCTTGAGCGCCGTCATGAGCTTGTTCTTGGTCTTGAGCTTGCTCTTGATCTTGAACTTGCTCGAAGGCGAGAGCTTGACCTTGGGCATCATTTGGTGGTTCACCACCATCTTGAGGTTGATCTTGCCCTTGGTCTTGTTCAAGAGGTTGAGGGCCTTCACTTTGTTATTCGGAAGCGTGTGGGTCTTGGGGTGGTGATGGATCCACTTGAGTGGAGCATTGTCCTTCTCCTTCGGCCACAAGGGGTTCCTCAATGGGTAGGATATGACCAACACACATTCTTCTTATGGCTTGGGGAGGAATTTCATCACCTACATCACAAGTACCACTTTGCTCCACTTGGGAGCCGTTATTCTCGTCAAACTCTACATTACACGTCTCCTCAATGAGTCCGATGGACTTGTTGAGAACACGGTAAGCATGAGAGTTTGTAGCATAACTAACAAATATGCCCTCATAAGCTCTAGCCTCAAATTTAGACAAACGAACACCTTTCTTGAGAATGAAACACTTACACCCGAACACCCGGAAGTACTTGAGGTTGGGCTTGTTACCGGTAAGTATTTGGTAAGGAGTCTTGTTCAAGCCTTTGCGGAGATAGAGCCGATTGGATGCATAACATATTGTGTTGATGGCTTCGGCCCAAAAGTTGTATGGAGACTTGAACTCTGCCATCATGGTCCTTGCCGCATCCATCAACGTCCGGTTCTTCCTCTCCGCGACACCATTTTGTTGAGGGGTATATGGTGTAGCATATTGATGCTTGATCCCCTCATCACTAAGAAACTCATCCAAGGTGTAGTTCTTGAACTCGGTGCCATTGTCACTTCTTATTGTCAAGATCTTTGCATCATGTTGACGTTGAGCTTCATTTGCAAAGTCGATGACGGTTTGTTGAGTCTCACTCTTCCTCTTGAAGAAGTATACCCAAGTGTATCTTGAATAATCATCCACAATCACCAAGCAATACTTTCTACCTCCAAGACTATCAAAGGATGGAGGCCCAAAGAGATCCATGTGAAGGAGCTCCAAGGGTCTCTTCGAGTAGATGATAGTCGTGGGAGGGTGAGCCTTCTCATGAAGCTTTCCTTCGATACAAGCACTGCAAGCACGATCTTTGGCACTAACATTTGTTAGTCCACAGACATGGTCCCCCTTGAGAAGACTTTGCAAAGATCTCATATTGACGTGGGCTAAACAACGATGCCAAAGCCATCCCACATCAACTTTAGCCATTAGGCATGTCGCGGTCTTAGTGGGTTGCTCCGAAAAGTTAATCACATAAAGACCGTTCTTGACATGCCCAACAAAGGCTACTTTAAGAGTCTTGCTCCACAAGAGGGCCACGGTATCAATATCAAAGAAAGTGGCAAAACCCATGAGTGCAAGTTGACGAACGGAAAGTAGATTGAAAGAAAGGGACTCAACAAGCATGACTTTCTCGATCGTAAGATCATGAGAAATGACAACCTTGCCAAGACCCAATACCTTAGAAGACGAGGCATCACCCCACTCGACGTTGGTGGGTATAGAAGGAATCTTGTGCATGTCCACCACCAAGTCCTTGCTTCCGGTCATATGATTCGTTGCTCCACTATCGAGCAACCATGACCCCCCACCGGAAGCAAACACCTACAAGATATCAATGCTTGGTTTTAGGTACCCATTTTGTAATGGGTCCTTTGATGTTAGTAACAAGGGTCTTAGGAACCCAAATAGACCATTCAATGTACTCATAAGGAGAACCAACAAATTTAGCATAAACATGCCCATCACTAGCACGACACAACACATAAGAAGGGTTAAAGTCGCCGGCTTTGTTGGAAGGGGAGGCATTGCCCTTTTTGACATCACCACCCTTCACATTGTTCTTCTTCTCCTTAGGAGCACCCTCTCCCTCCTTCACAAAAGTTTGCTTGAGCGGAGGAGGTCGTTTGGCCTTGTCGTTCTTCTTCTTGTTCTTGGACTTGGGTGTGAACCCAACTCCCTCCTTGGCCACAACTTCCTTTTGATTGCTCAAAAGGTCATTGAGGTTCTTCTCACCTTGTATACACGTAACAAGGCCTTTCTCAAGTTGCTCCTTCAACACCTCACCTTGTATACACGTAACAAGGCCTTTCTCAAGTTGCTCCTTCAACTTGGCATTCTCCTCCACAAGATGCACATGCTCACAACATGGGTTAGTGGCATTTGCATTATCAATTAATACCATATGAGGAAAGGTGGCTTTTTCTTTAGTTAGCTTCACTTGAAGTTGATCATGAGACTCCTTGAGGCTAGCATGAGCACTCTTCAAGACCTTGTGGGCCTTGTCAAGTATATCAAACTCCTCTTTGAGTCTAGCATGGTCAACGCCAAGTTTAGCCTTCTCGGAAGTTAGCACACGAGATACAACAAGAGCATGATCAAGATCTTTCTTTACTTAGCATGGCCATCGTTGTGTGACTCCTCAAGAGCCAAACGATGCCCACGCTCTTCCTCAAGAGCATTAGAGAGATCCGATATCTCATCGGCATAGTCACGACTATGACCTTCCATCTTAGAGATGGTTTCTTCACGAGCCTCAATCATGTCATTAGCTTCACCAAGTTATTCTAAGAGAGCAACGAAGTGCTTCTTGGATTTGCCCTTGAGCTTACTCATAAAAGACTCAAAATAAATAATAAACATTTATCATGAAATAATAAAATAAATAATAATTTTATTATTGCCTCTAGGGCATATTTCCTTCATCCCAGCCCTCTCACGCATTTGGAGATTTTGCTCGTCAGATAGAATCTGGGACATCCTCACCTTATGATTTTAATGTCTCGCTAAGTGGGCGGCTGTCCTAAGGGGCAGCTATTCTGGTGGAAAATTCGGTGCACCCTATTAACTGGACATGGTTACCACACAAAGCCCACTAATATGCGCAACCGAATTTGATTTGTTGAAAAGGGCAGCGGCGGTGTTAGTCTTGTCGTGAAACCTAAGGCACACCTCCGCCGCCACCACCACCGTCACCTCCTCTGTCGATCTCTTATTCCTTTTAGTGCCGACGCAACTGAGGGCCATGACCCGCACACAGCAACTCAATAGACCATGGTGGTCTGGAGGCATCAACACAGTAGACGAAAAAATGTTCTGGTGGAATTCTGTTGCGATGCGACTCCACCTTCTTCCACGCTGCCCCGACGGGAACTCCATGGTCTACTACATCCTCGACGTCGCCCCCCCCTCCAATGGCATTCCGAGGTTAGGTACACCCAGCAAACCAGACCTCCTTCTCTTCAATTTTGTGAACATGTTTTAAATTCACAAATTGTTTTCTAGTTTTGCGATTTGTTTTTTCAAATTCATGAACATTTTTATAATTTTACGATAATATTTTGAATTCACAAATATTTTTTCAATTTTAAGTTCTTTCCTAGAATTCTTGATATTTTTCAATTTTGTGAACATTTTTAGTTAGCAAACATTTTAAAATTCATGAAACAAACTTTGGAACTATGGTTGGATGGTTAGGAGAGCAGTGATATCACCAGCCCACAAGGTTCAAGTCGTAGACTTAACACTGGTGCTCGCATTTTTTTATTTATTTCAGGCCTTATGATGATGTGCATTCATTGGGAGGAGACGTTCCCGTCGACTATGAAGACGTCTGTAGCGACTTTGTCAATCTCAAGGTGATGCCGGCTCAGTCTCTTGGCGGTGCTCATAGGGTAGGGTGTACATGCGTGCGTTCATAGGGATGAGTATGCGTGTGTACGTATGACTGTCTGCATCCGTACCGTGTTCAAAAAAAATTGTCAAAAAATGAATTTGTAAATATTTTTTATATCACAACATTTTTCAAGTTCATTAACATTTTTTAAAGTCACAAACAATTTTTGAATTCATGGACATTATTAAAATTCAAAACATTGTTTAAAAACAAAATTTAAAAGAAAAAAGGGGGAAATTAAAATGAAATGAAACAGGCACCCCCACGCCCCGCTTTGGGCCGCCCCACATGCGGTTATGTGTTATGTGCTGCAGGTGCAGGGCAAACTCATATCCATGTCCTTGAAGCAAACAGATGAATGTAGCCAAGGGATTCCTCTCACATTGTTGTTGAAATGCTTTCAACCAATGTGGTAGCAGCTTAAACACGGTGGCAAAAAATTCGCCATGTGACAGTGCAGTCCTAGTTTTATGTCTGAACGGTTCACGGGAAAGCCCGGTTTGCTACGACTGTATCTTGGAAAATAAACACAGTTCTAGCCTTATTCAAAGGATGTAATCGTATTATCTGCACCACACAGCATCACACAGCATCACACAGCATCAGATAAACAGATTTATCTTCAGGCATGCAGATTTCTCCTTTTTTTTGACAGCAAAGCACACGGTGCATGGTAATAATAACATTACCGATTAGATTCGACAGCTAAGGTTACTAGAAGGTGCAGCCTTTAGGTACATCTTGCAGGTTCTACCAACAGGTAAGCTTAACAGCTGACAGTCCAGGGGTGGGGGGTGAGTGACAACAGCTACAATGTCGCCATTCAGTTCCCCCCAGGATTAAGTCACTACACATACAACGGTACCGTGCTAACACAGGAAAGGAAGGTCTCACAGATTTACATACTAGGGGCTGGAGGCCCAACATAGCTCAATAACATCATATCGAGTGGCATCGAGGAGGGGTTTCGCAACTCAAGATCTTCGCCCTGGCTATTGGAGAGAGGATCTTGTAAAGGACATAATGTGTCTCCCAACAATGTTGCTGATAGGAAGAGGTCCCCTGTCACCACAAGCTTCACAATGGTTAGTACTAGTTCCCAAACGATTTCTAGGAAAGAACTGGAAGTAGTCATACAGCCAAAATAAAAGCAAGCTCTAAACAAACAATTTTTTCTAGCAACTAAAAACATATTTGGGCATTCTAGTCGTCATTACAGATTGTATGTCCATCACAGAAAATGAATCTCCAATCATACTGGATCTCTGGTCCAAAAGCACAGATTTATAATACGAATAGCATAAGATTTCCTCAATTATAAAGCCATAGTAAAGCAACTGCAACTGAGCAAATACTTAAGATTGCATTCTGGCAGCTCAAACACATGTGAATTGACTGCATTCTACTTTTACTTTGTTACAGATCAAATGACTATTATGGCCACACAAATCTGCAGTCATGCTGGACCTAGTGCAAAGCAGATATCTAAAATATGACTGATATCAGATTTTGTCGACAGTTGAAATATTCAATCTAGGATAATCTCGGCATGAGCAATCAGTTATAATGCATGTACAAGAGGATTGGCCTAGCGTGGGAATGGATGTGTTCACTTACCAGGCACGAGAATCGCAGCTGTTATTGCGGTTATCACCCATGACAAATACATGGTCTTCAGGGAGGCGCTGCAGGAGGATGGATTGTTTTAGTATCAGATTGATCCGGGCATAGGTCGAGCAGATAACAGGGATGGGATGGGAGGGAGAGATCATCCACCATCTGAGGCCCGTCATCTCGAAAGAATAACAGGGCAGTCAAGAAGTCAACAACACGGAGCAGCCATGCCACTTTCGGTCCTCCTCTTGCAATGGTAAAGTCATTTGTTTGTCTAGTAGTGACCCATAGGAGTTTGGGTATACAAGTATCTCTGGACCTGGCAATAGCAACTCCTCAATGTTGTTCAAGCAGACTATGCTCACAGATAGAAAGAGATTCAACAAACCATGGCTTCCATCGTGTACGACCCACCATGGGGTGCGGTGTAATGTTCATTCTGTGCAACACCATTAACAATAAGCTGGCCTTGTCGGACCTGTAAAAATGTTGGTGCGTAAGCGTGGGCATCCGGATTTATGGAGAATGTATAATGCATCTTGATAGTTATTTGGCCATTGCTGAAGCAGCATATATGTAAATCGGCAGGGTGAACAAAATGAAGAATGACAGAGTACTTTGCATGCATCTGAAGATATGTGTTATCTTAATTTGTTGAAGCAGCATATATCAATAAATCAGTAGGATGAATGAATGATAGTAATATTGTGGGTGGAAGCAAGGCAATGTTAGCATCACGCCATCACCCTTGCTCAATCGGCACCATGAATAAATGATACTGGCAGTACTACAGCAGATTTAGTAGTGTTTATTACCTCGATGAAATCTCCAGGGGTGGCAACAACCCTCTTAATAAATACAACATCTTTATTTACGCCGCAATTCTGTAATAAGAAATGGCAAAAGCAGTGCAATGCAGCATCAAATTGTGAAGCTGAGAGAAGTTAAAAATGGAAGGGGAAAAGCAGAGCTGCGTACCTGCAGGGCGGCCGGCACCCTGAAGAAGACTACATCCCCGGCAGACGGCTTCCGGAACATGTAGGTGACCTGAGCAAAATCAAAGCATTCCCCATTTGGTTAACTAACGAATGAATCACGGCAGGCGTAGATCCAAGGCCGGAAAGCATAATGCAAGAGAGAACCAAGCAGAATGGAAGAGATCTACTACATAGCGGCTAGGTTATGGGGGAGGAGGGGGGAAGGGGAGGCGATTTACCTTTTCTGCGACGGCGCGGTCGCCTGGGCGGAGGGTGGGCGCCATGGAGGCGGAGGCGACGAAGCGGACCTCGGCGAGGGCGGCGGAGAAGAGGAGCAGGACGAGGAAGAGCTTGAATCCGTCGGAGCAGGAGGGGCAGCGGAGGCGCGCGAGCGAGGGGAGCCACCAGCGGTGCAGGAGGGAGGCGGATGAGGCCAGCAGCTGCAGGTGGCAGGGCAGCCAGTCGGCCGGCGACATCGGCGCGATGAGGCCCCGCAGCAGACGCGGCGGCGCCATCGCCATCGGATGGAGTGGATCTCCCCTCCTTGGCCTCCCTCTCTCTGTCCGCCAATAGAGGGGGGAGTGGGGTGGGGTGGGGCGGGGGGTTGGGGTGTGGAGGAAGACTGGCTACTTGACCAGTGGGAGTAATGGCTTCCTTCCACAGCAAGACTCCACCTTGGCCTCCCCCACCGCTGTAGTAACCGAGGAAGAAAGACCAGACCGGTCATGTACACACACTGTAGTGGGCGCTCTTCGGGTTAGGGAGAGAAATGACCGCTCTGCCCTCCGGCTACACAAAATTTGACAGTTTTTGAAAATTTGAAGACAAAGAACATTCATGCTGTATGGAGGGATAGTACATTGAGTCAACTGGTCTAACGCGCAATATTATTTGTCGAGAACCAACATGTGGTTGGCTGGTTAGGAGGGCAATGACACTCCCAGCCCATCGGAGTTCAAACCACTTGTTTGAAGCTTTGACGTCTGTTAGGCCATAGGGGCGGAATATTCTTTCAGTGGGAGTCGGTGTTCCTAGAGTTGTGTTTCAAAAAAAATCCAATAGTCTACATAATGTTGTGTCTTGCACACTGCCGCAGACGATGGCAATATGGATAATTTATGTAACAACACATGGTATAACTAAGAGCAACTCTGCAGAGTCGTCGTATCGGGGATCGTCATCCGTCATATGGATAAGAAGGTCGTGAAAGTTGTACGCAAATACAAAGTCTTCATAAAACGGCCTCCATATCTTTTTTTTCATTTTCTTCAAAAATGTAGGGGCAATCTATGCTCGGATTAGACATGTCAAACACATGTTTCAATGCAATAAAATAATAAAAAATTATAATAAGTGCCAAAATCTGTCGCTTTACATGTAATTAGCAACTATAAATGTTGGTTAACGACATTTTTAAAATAAGCAATGTCGCTATTCGAGCCACATTGCTACCTAGACTATCTACACTACTTGGTGGTCGGCGTTGTCTAGTCGCGCCCTCCTCGTCGTCAACGTCAGCATAGGTTTCCTCCTCTTCCTCTTAGGACGAGATGTCCTTGAGGTAGGCATGGTGGTCGAACTCACGAGCGACAGTCACGATTTGCCGGTGCTCCTCGTTGTCGGTGAATGTGGGGTCGTACTCACGGATGATGTATGCATGTGCAAGCTTGAATAAGTTACTTTAGCCGGTATACACTTTTTTCATGTTTTTTAGCATCCTTATTTTAGTTCGATACAAATAAATTGGTGATGAAAGGAATCACTCCAAGTCCCAATGCCAATTTGCTATTACAATTGTTAAAAACATTTGAATACAAACAAACACCCTGAGATAAACTTAGATGTAGAAACAAATATATTTCTTTTCTTGTCGGACTCAGGGATTGCATCACGCATCGTGGACCTCTCCTTGGTCGGCACAAAGGTTGCATCGTGCGTTCATTCTATTTGTCTGGACTCGTAGTTGTTTCGCTCTTACCGACCTCTTAGCGCCACAGACACATTGTTGCATCAACGCAAGCAAAATAACTTGGTGGTCCCTTTAAAAAAGGGTGGCATAGCCAAACGAAGCTGGAGTAGAATAACTTTTGGTCGCACCGAGCCCAAATGAAACAAAAGAGGCCTCAGGATGCTTGGTCTCTCAATAAAATTGCCAACTGACAAGGAACTAATTTAAGTAAGAATCATACGAATAAGGGGTGGGCCGAATTGGACAAGGAGGGGAGTCCTTCCCTCTTTGGTTCACCCGAACCAAAGGAGGAGGACTCCTTGGCACACCCCCTCTCTTCCTCTCCACCTATATATATGTGGGGAGAGACCCGTCTTGAGGTACACCAAATCCTAAAGGGGTCTCTTTGATAAACCCCAAGTGCAAAGAATTATCGTAGCACTTTTCAAAGATGGGGGTGGTAAGTATGGAGTGTCAATCCACAAGGAGCTAAAGGTAGGATTGATATACTCTCATGTCCTATCTGCTAATGATACAACCCTACATACACAAAGTGTTTGCTTTATATAGGAAATAAAACTAGAAGTACTTTGCGGGTATGAAAAGATAGTTTTACAAGATAATAAATAACTTGTAAGTAAAGGTTAGGTGTTGTTTAAATAAAATATCATAAAATAAAGATAGTGAGTGTGGAAAAATGGTGGTAGGATGTGGAATTGTCCCTAGGTAATTAGCTAAGTTACTAGATCGATTTTCATCATTGTAGTTTTATAGGTGTGAGAGATCTCTACTAACATACTATCTATCTTGGAATTGTATGTTCTTATGATTGGCACATTAGTAAACATACACAAATACTAAAATGTTTATTAACTAAGGTAAACCCAACCATAGCATTAAGATAAACTGACCCCCTTCACCTCATATGCATCAATTTCTACACTTAGCCTCGGTAATATATGTCACTCCGGCCGGGCTATGCATAGTCCTATCAACATACTACTAACACTACACTACTAGGGAAAAGCCTATACACAGAATCTTACCAGCAGCGCTCCTCAAAATACCACGCTACTGCTATTTAGCAGCAGCGCGTGATATCAAAACGCGCTGCTGAAAGGAAAATAGCAGTAGCGCGTCCACCACAAACCGCGCTACTGCTATAATTGCCATGACCTCGCCCCCCCACTAGTTATAGCAGTAGCGCCCTATACTGAACCGCGCTACTGCTATAGAAGTTAGCAGCAGCGCGCTTTGAAGAAAACCGCTACTGCTAAGATCAGCCCACAAGTTTAGTCCCACCTCGCTCCGTGAACAGGGTGTTTACCACCTTAAATATGTTATTTCTGAAACTACCACAACCAGTTGGTCTTCACTGAACACTATGTGTAAAATTTGTGGCCGCAATATGAGTCCTCTCCAGTTCCTACCGGAGAGGACTCATATTGACAATTCAGATTATACACAAAAAGATCATTGATGGCCAATGTATTTTTGCATTGATGTATTTTTTGTATAGTTACACTTAGCAGTACGGTTTATATGCAAAGCGCTACTGCTATTCAGATTAGCTGTAGCGCGTTTCGGCAAAAGCGCTACAACTATCCCTACCTTATCCCCACGCGCACGACCGGCCCTCACTCACACTCTCACTCTCGCCCGCGTGCTGATAACTGTCGTCGTGCGTCATCGCCGCCGCCGCCTTCGCCCGTCCGCCGCCGAGGTACTCCCCTTCTTCCGTCCCTCCTCCCTCCTCCTCGCACATCCTCCCTCCGCCTGCGACCGCCCCTCCCTCCTCCGCCGCCTCCCTCCTCCCTCCGCCTGCGGCCGCCCCTCCTCCCTCCTCCGCCGACAGCCCTCCTCCCACCGCCCTCGACCTCGCCGCCCTAGCTACCTCTCCGTCGCCCCCCACCCCCTACCACTAGTTAGTACTAGATTTAGTAGTAGTAGATGTTAATTTAGGGTTCATAGCTAGTACTAGATGTTGCTTAGTTAGTACTAGATTTTTAGTAGTAGTAGATGTTAA
>NC_041393.1:668155801-668192196 GCF_002162155.2 Triticum dicoccoides
TGCCACTAGTTAGTACTAGATTTAGTAGTAGTAGATGTTAATTTAGGGTTCATAGCTAGTACTAGATGTTGCTTAGTTAGTACTAGATTTTTAGTAGTAGTAGATGTTAATTACTAGTAGTGATGGTACTAGTTAACTAGGGCAGTATGATTAATAGTAGTTGTAGTTGAACTACTTTAGTTGTAGTTGAACTAGTTTAGTAAGTAAATTAATAAACTAGTTGAACTAGTTGAATTAATAGAACTAATGTATTTTTAGTAAGATAATTAATATGACTAGTTGAACTAGTTTATTTTTAGAAAGAACTAGTTTTTTTTCTTCTATTTATAGTAAGTTTATATTTAGTAAGAACTAGTTGAATTAATAAAACTAGTTGAACATGTCATATTTGTTGTTATTTTTTAGTTTAAGCAATTATTCGGGATGTATTAGTGATAACTTATACGGTTTCAGGTGACCACCGTCGTCCCCGTCACCGACCCCCTCCGACATCCCCGCCGTCGTCCCAGTCACCGACCCCCTCCGACATCTCCGTCGTCGTCCCAGTCACCGACCCCCTCCGACATCGAGGTGAGACCAACCAAATATCCTTGTATATCTTGTGTTGTTGCTCAAATAGGATATGTGGTTGCCCAAGTGGCCGTTCATGTTCAGTTTACATCTTTGAGTGGCCTATGTTTTGCCGGAGTGTTGATTAATTTCCGTTCCAGCAAATTTCAGGCGCTCGATATGTCCTTTTTTAGCAAAGGTCATGCCGAATTTTTTCGTGAATTCTGGCATGACTTGTGCTAGAATATGTACAAGTTTAATCTTTGAATTATGAACGTAGGAAATGTCATACTCGGACGACGACAGTCTCCCGGGGGAGTGTAGCTGGTGCCACGATGATCGAGGTATGTGCGACAAGTTCGTTGAGCTGGACGAAGATCGACGCTTCAGCATTAAGCTCGAGGAGACCTTCAATTGTGAAACGGTACGCAACAACGACAAGTGTTTTTTTCGTAATTAAGCATGACTTCAACTATTTCAACGTCCAATTTTCATATTTTACAATTCGACTAGCTTATCCCATGCCATGCAAGACACTATGTCTTGGAGAGGATGGGTTTTGAAGACCATGAAAATTTCAAAACAAAGAAAATACACCTAAGGACCCATCATGATATGGATTTTGAAGTAAATCTGTGCAATGCTCAGAGCGTAACCCATTTTGGTTGCCAAAATTGGGAAGCACTTTGCAAAATGTATGGTTTTTATGAGGGTATGATTGTCACCATGGATCTTGGTGATCCTGACATGGAGCAAGACAATATGGACATTTGGGTCCTTGTTGATACGCTTCCGATTGTACCGCTATGTGAGTTTCTCAAACATAGTTATTAACTAATTTATATTGTTTATTTCAAAATAGTTGATAGCTTATTTCCATTGACAGCTTATTTTGATTCTTCAAAGACTGTGCGAAAGATGGTAGATAAAACCCACTACACCGATGGCACCGAATTAATGTATAAGGAGAAAAATCATCTGATCACATTTTGTACTCTTCTTGAGAATTACAATAACTATTATCAAACTCCTCCAAATTATGGTGAATACGTGCCACTAGTGCATGTGTTGAACCACGGTAACTTCTCTGGAGATACCCTGGTAAGATTTTTTACTATTACGACATCCGTGCATCTTTTGCATACTTCTAAAACTAGTACATCATTGCTAACTATGAAGTTATTATTATGTTTTTCAACAGAAACTCCCGATGGATTGTGTGCCTCATCTGATGTCTCTGAATGGTCGCCTCTCAGTTCTGAACATACTGCCATGATAAGTTGTTAATGATATGATGGTGATGATGATATTATTATATCATTGGGTGAAAGAACCGCGGATTAGTTTCAAGTGGATGGACATCCACTTGAAACTAGTCCACGGTTCTTTCACCCCGTGATGTAATAACTCATTATGATATAAAAACAATCTCTAAATTCCTGTTGTATGAAAACTTGTGTAAAGGTGTATGAATACAACATGAAATAAAAAAGAAATAAAATACTAAATAATAGTAGTAGCGCGGGAAAGGAGAAGCGCTACTACTAATTACCAGTAGCGCTGTTTTGAAGAAGCGCTACTACTAAGTCAATTTAGCAGTAGCGTGGATCTAGGCGCGCTATTGCTAAGCTTTAGCTGTAGCGCCTTATCAGTAGCGCCCCTTCCCGTGCTACTAATAGGCCTAAAACCTGCGCTGCTGCTAGGCTTTTCCCTAGTAGTGCTAAGGTGTCATCCACGCGTGCGCTCATCTGATGGGCACCAAAGGACAACAACATAATAATCATGCAACTCAAACCAATTATAGTATTCTACCAATTAAACCATACAACAAAAATAATCCACTCAAAGCCAATTACTATGACAAAAGTCATTGGATAATAATTCATAGCATCAAGAACCATGTTTAAGCAGGGGCTTAAGCGGGTTACGGGAGAGTGGGCCGCTAAATAAATAGCGAGGAAGGTGATGGTTATGTCAATGAAGACGAAGAAGTTGTTGGAGACGATCATCGGGATGGTGGTTCTCCTGATGGCACTCCACTGTTTTTTGAATGTGCAGGGATACCTGATGCTGATCTAGAGGCTGAGTGATGTCTACTATGCAACTTTATTCTTGTAGACACGTGTTGGGCCTCCAAGCGCATAGTTTTGTAAGATAGTGGCAATTTTCTCTCAAGTGGATGACCTAAGGTTTATCAATCCGTGGGAGGCGTAGGATGAAGATAGTCTCTCTCAAGCAACCCTGCAATCCAATACAAGAAATCTCTTGTGTCTCCAACACACCCAATACAATGGCAAATTGTATAGGTGCACTAGTTCGGCGAAGAGATGGTGATAAAAGTGTAGTATGGATAGTAGATATGAGTTTTTGTAGTGCAAAAAATAAAAAATAGCAAGGTAGTAAATAGTAAAACGGAGCACAAACGATATTGCAATGATGGAAAATGAGGCCTAGAGTGCATACTTTCACTAGTGCAATCTCTCAACAATGCTAACATAGTTGAATCATATGATTATCCTTCAAAGTGCAATAAAGAATCACTTCCAGGTTCCAATTAGCGGAGAACAAAAGATAGAAATTATTTGTAGGGTACGAAACCGCCTCAAAGCTATTCTTTCCGATCAACCTATCCTAGAGTTTGTACTAAAATAATAGCAAGCTATTCTTTTTGATCGATCTAATCAAGAGTTCGTACTAAAATAACACCATATGATGCATATCAACCAACTCTGATGTCACCTAGATACCCCATTGTCACCACAGGTATTCATATGCAAGTCATATATCATGTGTTCTCAGATCTGAACATTCAATCCGAAAACTTCAAAGGGTAAAGACTCAATTCATCACAACAAGTGTAGAGAGGGGAGAAACATCATATGATCCATCTATGTTAACAAAGTCCATGATACATCAAGATCGTGACATCTCAAGATCACGCGAGAGAGATTAAACACATAGCTACTAGTACAAACCCTCAGCCCCAAGGGTGGACTACTCCCTCCTGATAGTGGTGGCCGCCGGGATGATGAACATGGCCATCGGTGATGATTTCCCCCTCCGGCGGAGTGCCAGAACAGGGTCTAGATTGGTTTTTGATGGCTACAGAGGCTTGCGGTGGCAGAACTTCCGATCTAGGGTTATTTCTGATGGTTTCTCTATTTATAGGAATTTTTGGCGTCGATCTCACGCCCAGATGGGCCTCGAGGTGAGCATGATACACCGGGGCACAGGCAAGGGCCCAGACGCGCCCCTGTGGGTTGTGCCCTCCTCGTGGCTCTTTTGGCCCTCCCATGAAGCTTCGGGGGTCTCTTTTGTTCCAAAAAATCATCAAAAAGTTTCAGCTCATTTGGAGAACTTTCATTTCTGCACAAAAAACAACACCACAGTAGTTCTGCTGAAAACAACGTCAGTCCGGGTTAGTTCCATGCAAATCATACCAAAACCATATAAAATTATTGTAAACATGGCATGAATACCTCATAAATTATAGATACGTTGGAGACGTGTCAGCATCCCCAAGCTTAATTCCTACTCGTTCTCGAGTAGGTAAATGATAAAACAAATAATTTATGAAGTGTGAATGCTAGCAACGTGCATAAGTTTGATCAATAGTAATTTCAATCACTTTTCTAGCATCATAACAGCAACCTTTTCTCATAAAAACTCATCATGTTAAAGTAGCAACCAATTCACATGTTAAGGTTCAAACAATGAATTCTCTTGAAACTCAACAACCTATGTTCTCAGTCACCAAGCAATTGCAATTCAACTTATTCAACATAGTTTAAGTAAGAGCTCCACATACTCAACCATCATATAGTCTTCTACGATTGCTAACACTCACCACATACACATGAGAAAAACATTTCAACCAGACACATAGAAAGATAGGGGCTTATTGTGTTGCCTCCCAACGTATTCACCTCAAGGGTGATGTCAACAATAATAACTCATGCTACCCATATCCAACTGGATATATGTGCCTAGATCTTTCCTCACCACATGATGCTTGCCAAAAGAGAAAAATAAAAAGGAATAGAGAGAAACTTTGACTCTTTGCATAAAAGTAAAATATAGGCCCTTTGCAGAGGGAAGCAGAGGTTGCCATGTGCTTATTTGTTTGTATGTTCAACCCCTTAGTGCAAAAGAACGTCATGTTATATTGCCCCCTGATATAGCAACCTTTATTATGTAGTCTGTCACTTTTATTCTTCGCCATCACATGTTCGTACAACGCTCAATTTTCTCTTACACTAAATGATCTAACACTTTTAGAAGCAATTTTTATTGCCTTATTGCATCGATGACAACTTACTTGAAGGATCTTGCTCAATCCATAGGTAGGTGTGGTGGACTCTCAAAACAAGATTTGGGTTTAAGGGTTTTTGGATGCACAAGTAGTATCTCTACTTGGTCCGGAATTTTTGGCTAGCAAGGATAGGGGGCAAGCACCACATGTTGAAGGATCTTTGACAATATAAATTCTACGTGAATATGAACAGACATAAATCATTACATTATCTTCCTTGTCCAACGTCAACAATTTGGGCATATAATATTTTGACGGGGGCTCACAATCACAAAATATTTCCAAGATAGTGTATTTGCATGTGAAATTTCTCTTCCTTATATTAATCATTCAGGAATTTCTTGTATGACCAATATTGTGATTGTCAAGCTTCAAAAGATTTCACTTTCTAAACCCAATGTGAAGCTACTACTAGGCATGATATTAACATATAATTTCAACTTCATTATATTCAATTAATTCAACAATTTACTCATAGGATATAGGCGAAGCACGAGAGTAAATGACAAACTACTCCAAAAAGATATAAGTGAAGATCAAACGAGTAGTTATGTAAATGGGTAGCTATTTGATGACTCTATTTTATTTAAAACTTTCAGATCTAAGTGTTTTATTAAAAAAGAAAGCAAAACAAAACAAAATGACATTCCAAGCATAACACAACTCATGTGAAGAAGTAAAAACTTAGGCTCAACCGATACTCTAACCGATAATTGTTGAAGAAGAAGGTGGGATGCCTATCGGGGCATCCCCAAGCTTAGATGCTTGAGACTTCTTGGAATATTATCTTGTCTTGAGCTTTTGTGTCTCCTTAATTCCTCTTATATCACGGTTTCCCTAAATCTTAAAAACTTCATCCACACAAAACTCAACAAAAACTCGTGAGATAAGTTAGTATAAATCAATGCAAAACCTTATCATTCTCTACTGTAGCAAATCACCAAAATTATTATTCAACATTGCATACTAAATGACTATGCATATTTAATACTCCTATCCTCAACTAGAATCATTAAAAAAGCAAACATATGCAAACATAATAGCAATCTGGCAAAACAGTACAGTCTATAAAGAATGCAATATTCATCATACTTCCCTAACACCAAAAATTCTGAAAAAAGTTATGAAACTTTAGAAAATTCATCATAGCTTGTTGTGCAAAAAGTTTCAACCTTTTATCCTATTCTGAATTTTCTAGGGAATTTTTGCAACAGCGATAAACTTTCTGTTTTCAAACAGCAACAAGTATACTTGCAAAATAAGCATGGCAAAGGCTATCATTGCCACTTTTATTGAAATAAAAGATGCAAACCATTATTATAAATAACAACAAGCAAATCCTAACAAAATAAATTGACGCTCCAAGAAAAACACATATCATGTGATGAATGAAAACATAGCTCCAAGTGAGGTTACCGATAATGTTGGAGATGAAAGAGGGGATGCCCTCCGGGGCATCCCCAAGCTTAGTTGCTTGGATCTTCCTTGGATATTATCTTGGGGTTTCTTGTTCATCCCCAAGCTTAGGGTCTTGTCACTACTTATCCTCCTCGTATCGACATCTCACCCAAAACTTGAAAAACTTCAATCACACAAAACTTAATGGAACTTCGTGAGATAGGTTAGTATGATAAAGAGCAAACCATTTCACATTGGTACTGTCAAAGACAAGATTCATAATTTTTTCCACATAATGCCTACTGTAGCATATCATTTCCACAATTTATATTGAGCAATATAAGCCATAGAAACTAGGAAACAAGCAAACTATGCATTGAAAACAGAATCTGTCAAAAACAGAACAATCTGAAGTAATATGTACTCCAACCATACTTCTGTAACTCCAAAAATTCTGAAAAATTAGGACAACATAGATAATTTGTATATCTATCAACTTTAAAAAATCCAGATTAAAAGCACGTTCTAGTGAATTTTCAAATTTCCTGGACTGAGCGCAAAAGTTTTTGTTTTTGCACAGAATCAAGTCAACTATCATCCGCACTATCCCAAAGGTTTTACTTGGTACTTTATTGAAAAAAGCAATAAAACATGATTACTATAGTAGCATAATCATGTGAACACACAAAACAGTAGGTTAAAGTGTTGGGTTGTCTCCCAACAAGTGCTTTTCTTTAATGCCTTTTAGCTAGGCATGATGAGTTCAATGATGCTCGCATAAAATTAAGAATTGAAACACAAAGAGAGCATCATGAATCACATGGCAAGCACAATTAAGCCTAACGTACTTCATATGCATAGGGATTTTATGAGCAAGTAATTTATGGGAAGAAGAATCAACTAGCATAGGAAGGTAAAACAAGTATCACTTCAAAAATTTCAACACATAGAGAAGAAACTTGGTATTATTGCAATTCCTAGAAGCATATGTTCCTCCCTCATAATAATTTTCAGTGGCATCATGAATGAATTCAACAATATAACTATCACATAAAGCATTCTTTTCATGATCCACAAGCATAGAAATTTTTGTACTCTCCACATAAGCAAACTTATTCTCATGAATGGTAATGGGAGCAAACTCAACAAAATAACTATCATGAGATTGAAAATTAAAATCATGATGACAAGTTTCATGATTATCATTATTCTTTATAGCAAACATGTCATCACCATAATGATCATAGATAGCAACTTTGTTCTCATAACCAATTAAAATCTCTTCCAAAATGGTGGATTCATCACTAAATAAAGTCATGACCTCTCCAAATCCACTTTCATCATTATAATTATCATAAATAGGAGGCATGCTATCATCATAATAATTTATCTCATCAAAACTTGGGGGAGTGAAAATATCATCTTCATCAAACATAGCATCCCCAAGCTTATAGCTTTGCATATCATTAACATCATGGATATTCAAAGAATTCATACTAACAACATTCCAATCATGCTCATCATTCATCCCAATCATTTTATTAAATTCTTCTTTTAGCAATTGAGCACAATCTTCTGAACCATCATTTTCAAGAAAGATATTATGAAGATGATCAATAATATGATGCAACCTCAATTCCATTTTTTATGTAGTTTTCTTTTATAAACCAAACTAGTGATAAAACAAGAAACTAAAAGATTCAATTGCAAGATCTAAAGATATACCTTCATGCACTCACCTCCCCGGCAACGGCGCCAGAAAAGAGCTTGATGTCTACTACGCAACTTTATTCTTGTAGACACATGTTGGGCCTCCAAGCGCAGAGTTTTGTAGGATGGTAGCAATTTTCCCTCAAGTGGATGACCTAAGGTTTATCAATCCGTGAGAGGCGTAGGATGAAGATGGTCTCTCTCAAGCAACCCTGCAATCAAATACAAGAAATCTCTTGTGTCCCCAACACACCCAATACAATGGCAAATTGTATAGGTGCACTAGTTCGGCGAAGAGATGGTGATAAAAGTGTAGTATGGATAGTAGATATGAGTTTTTGTAGTGCGAACAATAAAAACAACAAGGTAGTAAATAGTAAAATAGAGCACAAACGGTATTGCAATGATGGAAAATTAGGCCTAGAGTGCATACTTCCACTAGTGCAATCTCTCAACAATGCTAACATAGTTGGATCATATGATTATCCCTCAAACTGCAATAAAGAATCACTCCCGAGTTCCTATTAGCGGAGAACAAGAGATAGAAATTGTTTGTAGGGTACGAAACCGCCTCAAAGCTATTCTTTCTGATCAACCTATTCTAGAGTTCGTACTAAAATAACAGCAAGCTATTCTAGAGTTCGTACTAAAATAACAGCAAAAGAGTTGGACCAGAAGAGTCCCGAGTCATCCACGAGGGTGGAGGGCGCTCCCTAACCCCTGGGCATGCCCCCTACCTTGTGGCTGACTCGGAGACCCCCCTGACGTGAAACCGATGCCAAAAATTCCTATAAATACAGAAACCCTCGAAAAGAAACCAAGATCGGGAGTTCCGCCGCCTCTGTAGCCACCAAAAACCAATCGAGGCCCTGTTCCGGCACTGATGACCCACAAGTGTAGGGGATCTATCTAGTCCTTTCGATAAGTAAGAGTGTCGAACCCAACGAGGAGCAGAAGGAAATGACAAGCGGTTTTCAGTAAGGTATTCTCTGCAAGCACTGAAATTGTAGGTAATAGATAGTTTTGTTATAAGATAATTTGTAACGAGTAACAAATAATGAAAGTAAATAAGGTGCAGCAAGGTGGCCCAATCCTTTTTGTAGAAAAGGACAAGCCTAGACAAATTCTTATAATGAGAAAAGCGCTCCCGAGGACACATGGGAATTATCGTCAAGCTAGTTTTCATCATGCTCATATGATTCACGTTCGTTACTTTGATAATTTGATATGTGGGTGGACCGGTGCTTGGGTACTGCCCTTTCTTGGACAAGCATCCCACTTATGATTAACCCCTATTGCAAGCATCCACAACTACAAAAGAAGTATTAAGGTAAACCTAACCATAGCATTAAAAACATATGGGTCCAAATCAGCCCCTTATGAAGCAACTTATAAACTAGGGTTTAAGCTTCTGTCACTCTAGCAACCCATCATCTACTTATTACTTCCCAATGCCTTCCTGTAGGCCCAAATAATGGTGAAGTGTCATGTAGTCAACTTTCACATAACACCACTAGAGAAGAGACAACATACATCTCATCAAAATATCGAACGAATACCAAATTCACATGACTACTAATAGCAAGACTTCACCCATGTCCTCAGGAACAAACATAACTACTCACAAAGCATATTCTTGTTCATAATCATAGGGGTATTAATATGCATTAAGGATCTGAACAAATGATCTTCCACCAAACAAACCAACTAGCATCAACTACAAGGAGTAATCCACACTACTAGCAACCCATAGGTACCAATCTGAGGTTTTGATACAAAGATTGAATACAAGAGATGAACTAGGGTTTGAGAGGAGATGGTGCTGGTGAAGATGTTGATGGAGATTGACCCCCTCCTGATGAGAGGAGCAATGGTGATGACGATGGTGATGATTTCCCCCTCCTGGAGGGAAGATTCCCTAGCAGAACAGCTCCGCCGGAGCCCTAGATTGGTTCAGCCAAGGTTCCGCCTCGTGGCGGTGGAGTTTCGTCCTGTAAGCTTGCTTATGATTTTTTCCAGGGTAAAAGACTTCATATAGCAGAAGATGGGCACCGGAGGGCTGCCAGGGGGCCCACGAGGCAGGGGGCGCGCCCCCCACTGTCGTGGCCAGGGTGTGGGCCTCCTTTGGTACTTCTTTCGCTCAATATTTATTATTAATTCCAAAAATGTCTTTCATGGAGTTTCAGGACTTTTGGAGCTGTGCAGAATAGGTTTCCAATATTTGCTCCTTTTCCAGCCCAAAATCCTAGCTGCCGGCATTCTCCCTCTTTATGTAAACCTTGTAAAATAAGAGAGAATATCCATAAGTATTGTGACATAACGTGTAATAACAGTCCATAATGCAATAAATACCTATATAAAAGCATGATGCGAAATGGACGTATCAACTCCCCCAAGCTTAGACCTCGCTTGTCATCAAGCGGAATCCGATATTGAAAAATATGTCCACATGTTTAGAGATAGAGGTGTCGATAAAATAAAATACGGACATGAGGGCATCATGATCATTCTTATAACAATAACATATATATATATATATATATATAATTTGTCATATGATTTCTTATGCTCAAGTAACAATCTATTCACAATGTCAAGTATGAATCAGAAACTTCATTGAGGACTAACAAACTATAATCTCAGTCATTGAAGCAATTGCAATTTATCATAACATAGGAAGGAGTCAACATAAGAGCTTTTCAGCAAGTCCACATACTCAACTATCATTTAGTCTTTCACAATTGCTGACACTCACGCAATACTTATGGTTAGGGAGTTTTAATCGGACATAGAGAAAGATATGGACTTATAGTGTTGCCTCCCAACGCTTTACCTCAAGGGTAATGTCAACAATAATAGTTCATGCTAACTTACATCCAATTGGATATATATATCAAGATCTTTCCAACACAAGGTGCTTGCCAAAGGATAAAATGAAAAAGGGAAAGGTGAAGATCACCTTGACTCTTGCATAAGGTAAAAGACATAAAGTAAAATATATGCCCTTTGTAGAGGGAAGCAGAGGCAGTCATGTGCTTTTTGGTTGGATGCACGAAATCTTAATGCAAAAGAACGTCACTTTATATTGCTACTTGTGATATGAACCTTTATTATGCAGTCAGTCGCTTTTATTACTTCCATATCACAAGATCGTATAAAGCTTATTTTCTCTGCACTAATAAGTCATACATATTTATAGAGCAGTTTTGATTGCTCGCAATATGACAACTTACTTGAAGGATCTTACTCAATCCATAGGTAGGTATGTTGGACTCTCATGGCAAAACTGGGTTTAAGGATACTTGGAAGCACAAGTAGTATCTCTACTTGGTGCAAGGAATTTGGCTAGCATGAGGGGGAAAGGCAAGCTCAACATGTTGGACGATCCATGACAATATACTTTAACTAACATGTGAGAAAACATAACCCATTACATTGTCTTCCTTGTCCAACATCAACTCTTTAGCATGTCATACTTTAATGAGTGCTCACAATCATAAAAGATGTCCAAGATAGTATATTTATATGTGAAAACCTCTCTTTCTTTATTACTTCCTATTAATTGCAACGATGACCAAAACTATGTTTACCAACTCTCAACAACTTTTATGTATCATACTCTTTATGTGTGAAGTCATTACTATCCATAAGATCAATATGGTCTCTTTATTTCTTTTTATTCTTTCTATTTCCTCAAGATCATACACTACAAAAAAATACACTTCCGTGATGATATGTTTTGTCACAGTAGGTCGCGTTTTTTGTCATGCATGTACATCCATGACGATTTTATGATAGAATCAAGATAGTCATACCTGTGCTGTCGTAGAAGTGTTCCATGACATTACCAAAATTATCATCACGGAAGTGTCCACTTCCATGACGATAAATCGCACGTCACAGAAGTGCTTTCGTCAAGGGTGACCGACATGTCGAATCCACCGTAACGGAACGCCGTTAAGCTATCGGGTCGGGTTTTGGATCCGATAACCCGTTAACAGCCCCGACCAATGGGGATTTTCCACGTGTAAAATCATCATTGGCTGGAAGAAACACGTGTCGGCTCATTGTTGGGACAGATGTCATCCACTCATTGGACAGAAGGCGCCTATGATACGTCAACACGTGGCATGGCCCAATAGAGGCCCATTCCTGTGAAAGGCCGACCCGTTTGACTTGGTCAAAAGGTGGCGGGCCGGCCCATGGAAAGCCTATTAACGGCCTGTTCGCATATAGCCCATTTACAGCCCGCTAACCCATGGCCCGTTACACCCTATCCGAATTAGGGCTAGTAGCGTCATCTGGGCCATCCAATATGATTCCGGCTCGTTTTCACTTCTGGCCCATGTATGGCCCATGACGTCTTTCGGCCCATATGAGGCCCTTTGTAACTCTTGGCCCATTAATGGCCCATGGTGAAACTGGCCCGCAGTGAACAATGTATCAGTTTATACCCATTAACGGTCCATGGTGAAACTGGCCCGTAATGAACAGTGTATCACTTTATACCCATTAACGACCCATTATTCCGTTGGGCCGTTTCCAGCCCATTTTATCTTTCGGCCTTCTTAGAGCCCATTTACTCTTGGGCTCATTTCCAGCATTCATTTACTTACGGCCCGTTACTGTCATTTTCTGCTTGTGGGCTAAATTCAGCCTGAGGTTAAAATCGGCCCGTTTTGTGGCCCGTTAATACGTTGGGTTGTTTTCATAGCGTCATCAAATACGGCCGATTAACGATGGCACGTTATGGTCGGCCCATGACCAGAAAATTCCAACTCTAGCCCATTTACGGCCATAATGCGGTCTGTTATTGGCCCATGGTTGGCCAACCGATCATATGACCCGTACAAGGCCCATTGATGATACGACCCGTAGAAGGCCCATTGTGTCTATGACACGTAGAAGGCCCATTGTTTCTACGGCCCGTAGGAGGGAAATGGTAACTACAGTAAATATGTAGCCCATGGTTATTGTGGCCTAGTTTCAAAAAATAGGTTATTGTGGCCACTAGCAAACCGCGGAAAAAGAACTGCATTGACTACAAGCAAAGAAATAAACAAGACAATAAGGAAATAAATAAGCAAGCAACTTACGCTAGACTATCACAGCTATTACACATATTACATCCACTGGGCATCAAAGTTCGCCACAAGTGCAAATATAGGGAACACAACAGCATATAAACGCCACAGCAAAACAAGTCCAGAACTGAAACCACTTCAGAAGAGCTCAAGAAACAATATCCTGGGTACCCATAATGCTGGCAAGATGCTTAGCAAGCTTATTAACTTTCTCTTGTTTGGCGCTTAAGTCCTCCAGCACTTGCTATTGCACCAAAAAGTATGGATCTGAATTCTGCAGGGACTTCCTCAGTCCTTCGGCTTCCTGTCGCATAACATCTGATCGATGTCTTTCAACTTGAAGTTGAAACTCAAGAAGCCGAACTGATTCAGGCAACGAGTTCAAAGAGCTGGTGCCAACAGTAGTAGCCAGTAACTCGAACACTACATCAAGACAGGACTTTGGGGTTGTCTCAGTGTCTTCAATATAGTTTTTATCAGCTTTCTTGGAGACCAACAGGGATGTCTCACTATCTTGAACCTTATCTGCATTACTTCCTTTACCATTGCATAACGGGGTACTCTTCTCCAATATTTTATCCGCGTTCTAAAAGAGAAACAAACAAACACATCACAGGTTTACAATGTAGTATATGAAACTCATTTTGGTAAACCAGTTCAGTAGTAAGGTGGATAGGATAACAACATGAAACAAACATATATCTATGTAGTATGGTCACTGTATGGTCTATATCATTCTAGTTTATGTTGCCAAATCAAGATAGATACAGTTCAAATCATATGTATTTAAGAAAAAGTAGCATAAACATAATATAAGTGTGGGAAACTACATAGCAATAACAACACTTGTAATGTGCATGGCATGAGAACATAACTGTTTATTCAATTGAAACTGAAATCAACATAGAGCAAGTTACAACAGCAAACAACCAAACACGTTGAAGAAATAGGTTTAAAACATACCTGTTGCGCCATTGGAGTTTCAATTGCATCCTTCAAATTTGAAATTAGTTGGTATGAGTAAATACAGTGATGCAAGAGCAAAGTAGTATGAACCATAGCTACAAAACCTGACCTGAGAACAATTCTTCTTCTGCTTTAAGCGTTGACTTGGGGTTCGGAGTGGTGGTCCTTGTGCTTTGGGCACAGCAGTTGCCTTACTAACTGCTTGTGTTTGGGTGCTCTGTGGTGGAGACGGTGCTGTGTCAACAAGAATTGGGTGTCTATCTGCTGGGGTTGGGGTTAGAAGGGGTGTAGCTAGTTCTCTGTCCAACTGGGTAGGGGTACAATCTGCATGAGTGTGGGTTATATGTGGTGGGGCTGGTTCTTGGGCAAGTACAACCGTGGTTCTATCCGCATCGATAGGTAGCACGATCTTTTCTGAAGACCATGTTTTTACTCCCACAGATACTGCCATCACTCCCTCCAATTGAAATGGCTGATAAGCAAGAAAAGTAATTGAATGTACAGACATTGTAAGATAGACAGGTGTAATGGATAGTAGGGAAGAAAACAGGGCATGAAATAATTCACATTTATGTTGTCTAACCAAACAGAATAGCAGGACATAATTTCACATATATGATGGCTAATTAAACAGGATAGCATGACACAATTTCACATGTATGATGGATAACTAAACAGGATAGCATGACATACTTCAAAATATGATGACTATGTAAACAGGATGACATGATATAACTATACAATGTGTCTATTAAAGTGGTTGGCATGCCATAAATCACAAACATGCTGTCGATGGAAACATGATGGCATGATATAATTCACAGATAGAATGACATAATTTAAAATATGATGACTATGTAAACAGGATGAGATGATATAACTATATTATGTCTTTAGAAAATGGGTTGGCATGCCATAATTCAGATACATGTTGTCTATGTAAATATCATGGCATGACATAATTCAAATATATGATTTATATACTAAGGAAGTGAGCAGTGGGCAATCAGATATATGATGTGTCAACTAAGGAGATGCCATTCAATATTGTGTATATGATGTAAAAACTAAGCATTGCAATACAACATATGCATGATATGAGTAATATAACCCTGCCAAGGTTGAGCATACACCTCAGGGGGATAATAGGATTAGTCATCTGCCTTTGAATCCTCCTCTGAAGAGCTATCTGTAACCAGCAAGATATCTGCTTCAGCAGGTAGCATTGTCTGCTCTGAAGACCTTGTTTTCACTCTAGATTTCTCCATCACCAATTCAAATATCTGATGCATAGGAAGAGCAGTTGAATATACAAACATTGTTGACAAAAGCAATGAGAAATACAAAAAAAGGACGGCATGATATAATTCACATATATGATGCTTGCCTAAACAGCATGGCATTGCATAATTCACATACATAATGCCTTGCAACAAGATAACATTGCATAATTCACATATATAATGTCTTGCAACAAGATGGCATTGCATAATTCACATATATGGTAATTAGACACTAAATAGGTGGCATTCACACAAAGCATGTCTAAACTAAGCAAATGACATAGCAATGCAAGATACCATACACACGATATGAGCAACATAACCCTGCCAAGTTAGAGCATGCACCTCGAGGGGGGGGGGGATATGACTGGTCATCTGTCTCTGAATCCTCCTCTGAGGAGCTATCGGTAACCAGCAAGACATGCGCTTCGTCAGATAGCATTGTCTGCTCTGAAGACCTTGTTTCCACTCCAGATTTTTCCACGACCGTGCCGAATGGCTGATGCATAGGAAGAGTAATTGAATGTACTAAAATTGTTGACAAATTTAACACGTAATAAAAAAATGATGGCATGATATAATTCACATATAAGATGACTGGCTAACCAGGGTGGCATTGCAAAATTCACATATATGATGCCTGGCTAAACAAGATGCCATTGCATGATTCACATATACAATAAAGAAACTAAACAGATGGCATTGACACAAAGCATGTCTAAACTAAGTAGATGACATCTTTAATGTATACAGTAAGCAATGCAAGTGTCGGTGTACTAGAGCAGGGGTACCCTAGTATCCCGAACTTGTGCACCGGCAGTCGCAGCACCCCGCGGCAAGGCTTGCCGGGTGACCGCCAAGGTCCTTCGTGGTTCCTTTGGAGCCATACAAGAACAAAGTATTCAAGCCAAGGAGACAAGGCCCCGGCAAGAGGAGCTTGCCGGGAAGGCCAACCAAGGCATCTCAAGGAACTTGCCGCGACGTGCCACGCGTCCCGGTGAGGCCCGGTGAGAGACAAGCTTCCGGACGCGACAAGACAACGACCGCGGCAAGGCGCTTGCCGCGGCAAGCTACCACTCTGTACCCGTGCTCCAGCACATCCACCAACGTGTCGCCCTGGGGCCTTTCTAGGCGCGCGTGGCAAGAGGCTGTGCAGCCAGCGGTGGGCAGTGGCAAGCGACGCTGACAAGACTGCCATCGTGGCGAGCGGTGGCGTCCCTGACGGTCCCTTTTTGCACTATTTGGGCGATGTAGACGGGCATTTAATGCCTTTGTCCCCTGCCGTTAGGGTTAGGTATGATACACTGTACAGGTAGTTGTACCAACCGCAATTCCTTTTCCATTTTTACCCTTATCTACGTTGCCACCTGTCGGTGACCCCTTCAGCATATAAAAGGAGGCCCATGCGCAACGTAGAGGGGGGTTCGAAAGCAGAGAAACACTCACGCTCGGTCTCGTTAGCAGCTAGTGTGTACTGTAGCATTCAACGCTCCCGAGCAAGAACTCAATACACTCAGACATGCAGCAGTAGGAGTGTTATCTCTCCGGAGAGCTCCGAAGCTGGGTAAACTGCTCGTGTGCTTCGCCTCGATCCGCTCTTCGTGTGATCTCCGCCCCCCGCCGAACCGAAAGGGGTTCGGTCCGCCGGTCCCATAGGTGTTCGTGGATCAGTTTCCCCGACATCTTTGGCGCGCCAGGTAGGGGAGGGCGTGGTGGATACGGAGTAAGATACGGTGTAACCCAGGCCGCGCGTGCCCGTGCCCTGTTTTGGGCCTGGCCCAACAGCGCTCGGCGCCATGTGTGGCCCAGGCCCCAGGGCTCCTGTCGGTGTACTAGAGTAGGGGTACCCTAGTATCCCGAACTTGTGCACGGGCAGTCGGAGCACCCCGCGGCAAGGCTTGCCGGGTGACCGCCATGGTCCTTCGTGGTTCCTTTGGAGCCATACAAGAACAAAGTATTCAAGCCAAGGAGACAAGGCCCCGGCAAGAGGAGCTTGCCGGGAAGGCCAACCAAGGCATCTCAAGGAACTTGCCGCGACGCGGCACGCATCCCGGCAAGGCCCGGTGAGCGACAAGCTTCCGGACGCGACAAGACAACGACCGCGGCAAGGCGCTTGCCGCGACAAGCGACCACTCTGTACCCACGCTCCAGCGCATCCACCAACGTCTCGCCCTGGGGCCTTTCCAGGTGCGCGTGGCGAGAGGCTGTGCAGCCAGCGGTGCGCGGTGGCAAGCGACGCTAACAAGATAGCCATCGTGGCAAGCGGTGGCGTCCCTGACGGTCCCTTTTTGCACTATTTCGGCGACGTAGATGGGCATTTAATGCCTTTGTCCCCTGCCGTCAGGGTTAGGTAGGATACACTGTACACGTAGCTGTACCAACCACAATTCCTTTTCCATTTTTACCCTTGTCTACATTGCCACCTATCGGTGACCCCTTTAGCATATAAAAGGAGGCCCATGCGCAACGTAGAAGGGGGGAAGCAGAGAAACACTCACGCTCGGTCTTGTTAGCAGCTAGTGTGTACTGTAGCATTCAGCGCTCCCGAGCAAGAACTCAATACACTCAGACATGCAGCAATAGGAGTGTTATCTCTCCGGAGAGCTCCGAAGCTGGGTAAACTGCTCGTGTGCTTCGCCTCGATCCGCTCTTCATGCGATCTCCGCCCCCCGCCGAACCGAAAGGGGCTCGGTCCGCCGGTCCCATAGGTGTTCATCTGGGCGGCAGCATCACTCGCCAGCAGCGCCTCGTCGGCCTTGATCTTCTCCGTCAAGGCCACCTCCCGCTCCCTGGCGCCGTCCAGCGTCTGAGTCAAAGTAACCAGCTTCAACTCAAGATCTGCGTTGGAGTCCTTGGCGGCGCTAAGCTCTTTGCTCCTCTCAGCGAGACGACCCTGCAGCTCACCATGAGCGGCGGCGTCCTTCTCGTGCTCACGCTTGAGCGCAGCAAGCTCCTCGCCGCTCGCCTTGAGATCGGCCTCCCGCTGCGCCATCTTCGTCTCCAGCTCCTTCTTGGCGGCCTCGGCAGCTGCGGCAACATCCTCTGCTTCCTTGAGAGCCCCGCCAAATGCTTGCTCACGCGCGGCAAGCTCCTCCTCGTGGCTATCAAGGTTGACCTTGCGCTGCGCCAACTCGCCTTCCTGCGCAGATAGCTTTTCGGCAACAAGCCGCTGTTGCTCTTCAACTTCAGCCTTCTCGAGGAGGAAGGCTTTCCGCTCCTCGGCGACTTGCTCCCGCTCCTCTGCCAGGGACCGGAGAGCTTCCTGCCTGAGACCCCGGAGCTCCTCCGCGCGCTTCTCGATGTCCACTCCCGCCTTCGCGACAAGCGCTTCTCGGGATTCCAGCTTGGCCTGTCGGGCGCGGTAAAGCGACAACAGCTTCCGTAGCAGCCGCTCCTCCTCAGGCTCGTCGCTGCTGCTGCTTGGCGCGTCGACCAGCGTCAGCCTAACGGAGGCGAGCACCTCTCCATCCAAGATCTCTCCTTCGACCGGCGCCCTGGAGCTTGACGCCCAGGGGAGCTTGATGAAGATGCCGTCGCCAGCCTTCAAATAGTCGCCGGGCTGGGGCTCTTCGGAGCCTGGCGCAGCAGCAGCGGCGGAGGGATCGGCGGTCGGTGTAGCGCCTGACGCTCCTGCGGCCTCGGGGCCGTCAGTGCGATCGCCGGATCCCTCGCCAGCTTCTGCGGCGGCAGCTTTGGCGGCTTCTTCGCCGGCGGGATCATCAGCGCCGGCTTCTCCTTCGGTGGCAACGGCATCGTCGGTATTGCTGTGCGCGTTCTCCTCGCCGGCGACCTCGGTTTCCATCGGCTCCGTGGCAGATGGATCTGACGAACGGAAAAAGGAGAAAAGTCAAGCAAATATCCAAAAAAGAAAATCAGAAGAAGAAGAACCCAAGGGAAGTTTTCAAGCAAGAGGATTACCTGTACTAGGATCTACAATCGTGGTCTCAACCACCGGAGGGTCGCCAGTGCTGTCCCTTGCCGGAGAACTATCCCTTGCCGAAGAATTCTCCCTTACCGGAGAACGCTCCCTTGCCGGGGAATCCTCCCTTGGCGGTGTAGTCGAAGCAGATGGCATTTCGGGAGCGGCTTCCGGGCACTCCTGGTGAGGCTGCTCTGCTCCTACACAAACCAACAGTCAGGTATCAGCAAAGAAAGAGCACCCATGCGCGCCTGACAGCAGGAAGTAAACCATATACTTACGCTGGGGGCTGCGTTGGGGGCTGCTTTGGGGAAAAGTTTCCGGGTCCGGCAAGGTGGTCTCGGACACGCCCCCTGCTGTCGCGGTGGGTTCGTCCTCGATGACAATCACCGGGACCTTGGCTCTCTTCGCCGCTCTCTGGGCCAGAGTCCTGAAAAGGAATGGGTTCGGAGTAAAGCAAATCAGATACAAGACAAAACAACAAGAATTGAAGAACTACAAGTACAACAAGGAATCTTACTCTTCTTCTTCCTCGTCGGAGCTGAGCGTGGAGAGATCGAAGTCTGGCTCGCCTCCGGTGTGACGAGGCGGAGGAGTAGGTTCCCTTGTCCGCTTGGCAGGAGCAGTAGCGGCGGACCGGGAAAACCCCGCTCCAGTTGCCGCAGCGGCGTGAGGCGCTCCCGCGGCAACAGTGCTTGCCGTGGTAGAGCGTGTCGCGCGGCACGGCGGCTGTTGACTCTTCTTCCGCCCCGCTATGTCCCCGTCCTTGCGGAGATGCCTTCTTGGTGGAGCTGGGGGCTCCGCTTGCGGCGAGCTGGCTGAAGGTGGGGAGGAGGAGGAGCCGATCTTCAACGAGTCGCTCGCGCCCTCGGCGGGCTCGCTCGACTCAGCTTCAGGCCCGACAAGCTCTTCCTCGCCGGCAAGCTCCTCTCGCTCGACAAGGCTTGCCGCCTCTGCTGCCTCTGCCTCCTCCACGGTGAATCCGAACTCGCCCGCGGCAGTGGCTGCTGCCGCCTCTTCCAGCCTGGTGGCGATGCGCTGCATCTCATCATCGGTGGTGTTGCGGGTGAGGCTCTTTTGTTCATCGGGGCGGACCGGCACTTCTACCAGGCCGTCAAAGAACTCCTGCACGATGTCATCTGCAGGCTCTTGCCAAGTTGGGACAATTCCATGCGAGTCGCGCAGCGGCATCATTGCACGGATGCGGTCGAGCGAGCAGTTGTTGCATAGCGGAACAATACTCCTCGGCAACCTGAACGCTTCGGGATGCTGCGGATCGTGCTTGAACAGTTCCAGGAGCATCGCATGCAGTTCTAGGACAGTGAAGTTAAAGTTGAGGCCCGGGCGCAGCCTCATGATATCCGCCGCATTCTGGAACTCCCAGGCGGGTCTCCTCCTCTCCTGCAGGGGGGCGATGCGGTGGCAAAGAAAATCTGCGCCAACGGCGCCTACAGTGAGCCCGGCAAGCCTAAGGCGTAGGATCCGGGTGACGGCAATCTTCAGCCTAGCGTCTTCCGGGGCCACGCTGCTCCAATCGTTGCCGCGCACTACTGGGGCTTGGTGCTGGGCGGTAAACGGCTGCGGGTTCTCCTCGACAATCCAGCACCAGTCTGCTCTCCATTCATCCCACTTCCTGTGGAGCTCTCCCTCCAGATAAGCGTCCTTCTTGCTGGTTCTCGAGATCCAAGCGATTCCGCCGGAAAGAGGCTCCCCTCTCTCAACTCGGGGCATAAAGAAGTGGCGGAAAAGAGCTACGTTTGGATAGACTCCGACAAAGTTTTCGCAGAGATGTGCGAAAACTGCCATGGTCAGAACAGCATTGGCTCGGGGAAACTGATCCACGAACACCTATGGGACCGGCGGACCGAGCCCCTTTCGGTTAGGCGGGGGGCGGAGATCGCACGAAGAGCGGATCGAGGCGAAGCACACGAGCAGTTTACCCAGCTTCGGAGCTCTCCGGAGAGATAACACTACTACTGCTGCATGTCTGAGTGTATTGAGTTCTTGCTCGGGAGCGCTGAATGCTACAATACACACTAGCTGCTAACGAGACCGAGCGTGAGTGTTTCTCTGCTTTCGAACCCCCTTCTACGTTGCGCATGGGCCTCCTTTTATATGCTAAAGGGGTCACCGACAGGTGGCAATGTAGACAAGGGAAATGGAAAAGGAATTGTGGTTGGTACAACTACCTGTACAGTGTATCCTACCTAACCCTGACGGCAAGGGACAAAGGCATTAAATGCCCGTCTACGTTGCCCAAATAGTGCAAAAAGGGACCGTCAGGGACGCCACCGCTTGCCATGATGGCTATCTTGTCAGCGTCGCTTGCCACCGCGCACCGCTGGCTGCACAGCCTCTCGCCACGCGCGCCTGGAAAGGCCCCAGGGCGACACGTTGATGGATGCGCTGGAGCGTGGGTACAGAGTGGTCGCTTGCCGCGGCAAGCGCCTTGCCGCGGTCGTTGTCTTGTTGCGTCCGGAAGCTTGTCGCTCACCGGGCCTTGCCGGGACGCGTGGCGCGTCGCGGCAAGTTCCTTGAGATGCCTTGGTTGGCCTTCCCGGCAAGCTCCTCTTGCCGGGGCCTTGTCTCCTTGGCTTGAATACTTTGTTCTTGTATGGCTCAAAAGGAACCACGAAGGACCTTGGCGGTCACCCGGCAAGCCTTGCCGCGGGGTGCTGCGACTGCCCGTGCACAAGTTCGGGATACTAGGGTACCCCTACTCTAGTACACCGACAGGAGCCCCCGGGCCTGGGCCACACATGGCACCGAGTGCTGTTGGGCCAGGCCCAAAATAGGGCACGGGCACGCGCGGCCTGGGTTACGCCGTATCTTACTCCGTATCCACCGCGCCCTCCCCGAACGGCACGCGTCGAATGCGGCGTCGTGGGAGAGATCGTGGGTGGTTTCTTTATTCGGAAAGACGGAACGCCCGCCCCCTCCCTCTTTATAAGCAGGGGAAACGAGGGCAGTTCGCCCATCTCGCCGGTTGCTACTCCAATCTCAGAAATCTCCGCCGCTCCCCCCTTCTTCCCAAAGCTGAAAGAGAGCAGCGCTCCGCCCCCCATCGCCACCAGCATCACCAACGCCATCGATCTCCCCCACCACCTCCGCCATGGCTCCGAAAGCCGAGATGGGGAAGGTCGTGAAATCAGCCGAGGCGCAGCGGCTCGCGGCGCTGCCAAAGGAGCGGGCAATCTCCCCCCCCCCCCAGCTCGCCGTGAAGGAGCTGAGGGAGTACTAGTACCTTTTCTGGTCGACGGAGACGTGAGCGCATCCGCGTACGAAGGTACTCCCAACTGCCGCTTCAGAACTGGCTCCGAATGGATACCCTTTCTTCGCGCTGTTCTTCTACTGCGGGCTCTGCCCGCCTTTCTCTGAATTTTTCTGCGATATCATGAACACCTACGGGTTCCGCCTCCTTGACTTCACCCCCAATGCTGTTCTGACCATGGCAGTTTTCGCACATCTCTGCGAAAACTTTGTCGGAGTCTATCCAAACGTAGCTCTTTTCCGCCACTTCTTTATGCCCCGAGTTGAGAGAGGGGAGCCTCTTTCCGGCGGAATTGCTTGGATCTCGAGAACCGGCAAGAAGGACGCTTATCTGGAGGGAGAGCTCCGCAGCAAGTGGGATGAATGGAGAGCAGACTGGTGCTAGATTGTCGAGGAGAACCCGCAGCCGTTTACCGCCCAGCGCCAAGCCCCAGTAGTGCGCGGCAACACTTGGAGCAGCGTGGCCCCGGAAGACGCTAGGCTGAAGATTGCCGTCACCCGGATCCTACGCCTTAGGCTTGCCGGGCTCACTGTAGGCGCCGTTGGCGCAGATTTTCTTCGCCGCCGCATCGCCCCCCTGCAGGAGAGGAGGAGACCCACCTGGGAGTTCCAGAATGCGGCGGATATCATGAGGCTGCACCCGGGCCTCAACTTTAACTTCACTGTCCTGGAACTGGATGCGATGCTCCTGGAACTGTTCAAGCACGATCCGCAGCATCCCGAAGCGTTCAGGTTGCCGAGGAGTGTCGTTCCGCTGTGCAACAACTCCTCGCTCGACCGCATCCGTGCAATGATGCCGCTGTGCGACTCACATGGAATTGTCCCAACTTGGCAAGAGCCTGCAGATGACATCGTGCAGGAGTTCTTCGACGGCCTGGTAGAAGTGCCGGTCCACCCCGATGAACAGAAGAGCCTCACCCGTGACACCACCGATGATGAGATGCAGCGCATCGCCACCAGGCTGGAAGAGGCGGCAGCAGCCGCTGCCGCGGGCGAGTTCGGATTCACCGTAGAGGAGGCAGAGGCAGCAGAGGCGGCAAGCCTTGTCGAGTGAGAGGAGCTTGCCGGCGAGGAAGAGCTTGTCGGGCCTGAAGCTGAGTCGAGCGAGCCTGCCAAGGGCGCGAGCGACTCGTTGAAGATCGGCTCCTCCTCCTCCCCACCTTCAGCCAGCTCGCCGCAAGCGGAGCCCCCAGCTCCACCAAGAAGGCGTCTCCGCAAGGCCGGGGACATAGCGGGGCGGCAGACGAGTCAACAGCCGCCGTGCCGCGCGACACGCTCTACCGCGGCAAGCACTGTTGCCGCGGGAGCGCCTCACGCCGCTGCGGCAACTGGAGTGGGGTCTTCCCGGTCCGCCGCTACTGCTCCTGCCAAGCGGACAAGGGAACCTACTCCTCCGCCTCGTCGCACTGGAGGCGAGCCGGACTTCGATCTCTCCGCGCTCAGCTCCGACGAGGAAGAAGAAGAGTAAGATTCTTTGCTGTACTTGTAGTTCTTCAATTCTTGCTGTTTTGTCTTGTATCTGATTTGCTTTACTCCTAACCCATTCCTTTTCAGGACTCTGGCCCAGAGAGCGGCGAAGAGAGCCAAGGTCCCGGTGATTGTCATCGAGGACGAGCCCACCGCGACAGCAGGGGGCGTGTCCGAGACCACCTTGCCGGACCCGGCAACTTTTCCCCAAAGCAGCCCCCAGCGTAAGTATATGGTTTACTTCCTGCTGTCAGGCGCGCATGGGTGCTCTTTCTTTGCTAATAACTGACTGTTGGTTTGTGTAGGAGAAGAGCAGCCTCACCAGGAGTGCCCGGAAGCCGCTCCCGAAATGCCATCTGCTTCGACTACACCGCTAAGGGAGGATTCCCCGGCAAGGGAGCGTTCTCCGGTAAGGGAGAATTCTCCGGCAAGGGACAATTCTCCGGCAAGGGACAGCACTGGCGACCCTCTGGTGGTTGAGACCACGACTGTAGATCCTAGTACAGGTAATCCTCTTGCTTGAAAACTTCCCTTGGGTTCTTCTTCTTCTGATTTTCTTTTTTGGATATTTGCTTGACTTTTCTCCTTTTTCCGTTCGTCAGATCCATCTGCCACGGAGCCGATGGAAACCAAGGTTGCCGGCGAGGAGAACGCGTGCAGCAATATCGACGACGCCGTTGCCACCGAAGGAGAAGCCGACGCTGATGATCCCGCCGGCGAAGAGGCCGCCAAAGCTGCTGCCGCAGAAGCTGGCGAGGGATCCGGCGATCGCACTGATGGCCCAAGGCCGCAGGAGCGTCAGGTGCTACGCCGACCGCCGATCCCTCCGCCGCTGCTGCAGCGCCAGGCTCCAAAGAGCCCCAGCCCGGTGCCTATTTGAAGGCCGGCGACGGCATCTTCATCAAGCTCCCCTGGGCGTCAAGCTCCAGGGCGCCGGTCGAAGGAGAGATCTTGGATGGAGGGGTGCTCGCCTCCGCTGGGCTGACGCTGGTCGACGCGCCAAGCAGCAGCAGCGACGAGCCTGAGGAGGAGCGACTGCTACGGAAGTTGTTGTCGCTTTACAGCGCCCGGCAGGCCAAGCAGGAATCCCGAGAAGCGCTTGTCGTGAAGGCAGGAGTGGACATCGAGAAGCGCGCGGAGGAGCTCTGGGGTCTCAGGCAGGATGCTCTCCGGTCCCTGGCAGAGGAGCGGGACCAAGTCACCGAGGAGCGAAAAGCCTTCCTCCTTGAGAAGGCTGAAGTTGAAGAGCAACAGCGGCTTGTTGCCGAAAAGCTATCTGCGCAGGAAGGCGAGTTGGCGCAGCGCAAGGTCAACCTTGACAGCCACGAGGAGGAGCTTGCCGTGCGTGAGCAAGCATTTGGCGGGGCTCTCAAGGAAGCAGAGGATGCTGCCGCAGCTGCCGAGGCCGCCAAGAAGGAGCTGGAGACGAAGATGGCGCAGCTTGAGGCCGATCTCAAGGCGAGCGGCGAGGAGCTTGCTGCGCTCAAGCGTGAGCGCGAGAAGGACGCCGCCGCTCATGGCGAGCTGCAGGGTCGTCTCGCTGAGAGGAGCAAAGAGCTTAGCGCCGCCAAGGACTCCAACGCAGATCTTGAGTTGAAGCTGGTTACTTTGACTCAGACGCTGGACGGCACCAGGGAGCGGGAGGTGGCCTTGACGGAGAAGATCAAGCCCGACGAGGAGCTGCTGGCGAGTGCCGCCGCCGCCCAGAGCACTTTTAGGGAGAATGTGGAGCACTGGACGGAGGGTCTCGTGGATGTTGCCGCAGCCATCGACAGGGAGCTGGCGCAGCTGGGGATGGAGGATCTCGGGTACTCCTCCGATGAGCACCTCCAACCCAGCGCCAAGCTCAGCTTGTTCTTCAAAGGCGTGGCGACGGCTCTCCAGCGACTCCGAGAGAAGATCCCAAAGCAGCTGGCCGACGAGTCGCGCAAGATCTGCGCGGGAGCTCTTCAAAAGGTGCTGTTGAAGGTGGCCTTCCGCAACCCAGGCCTCAACCTCACCAACGTCCTCGGGTCCCTGCCGCCGGATGCTGATCTAGAAGCGCTCAAGGCCCTTGTAGCACCCATTGTGGACAAGGTGAGCGAGATCAAGAGGGTTGAGGGCGATCGCGTAGATTAGGCCGCCCGTTTTCTCTTTTTCTTTGTCGCTGCTGGTCATGTCATGAGAACAATTTGTTAGAGCTGCGACAAGCTATCTTGTAATATAACTCTATTTTGGGTAGAGATTGCTGTGTTATTTCCTTTACTTGATTCTTTCCTTTGTATGTTTTTGCCCTACGCTTTTAGGGAACTTGTCGGCGCAGGCACCTGGGCCGCTAGCGCTGAGTGCGGGACGTCAGCAGCCTGCTGGCGGTGCCGCTTCCGACAAGAAACCTTGTCGCAACTAGTCGCAGCTCACTTAAGTTGTTGAGCGGACTCGAAACAAAGTAAGGGCGCAACTAGCTACGAGTTGGTTCCTCCGCGCACAGGTTTTCCATACAAAGGACGGTCGTTCGAGGAAGATAACTTAAAAATTTTAAAACTGATTGCTCAAATTTTGGCAACTTAGCTTTTCTGTCGTTTGCTTCCCGGTAAGGAGAAACTTCCTCGAACGACGCTTGGTCCACACCATTATCTTCTCCTTTCCCCCCGGCAAACTTGTGGGCGAGGGAACCTTCCTTTCTTTGAAAAAGAGAAAGAAGAGAAAATAAAGATATGGAGCCTTACGGCTCGTTATTGCCTACCGGGGGTAGGTGCTGCACAAAGGTGTCAGATAACGCATGCAAAGAAAGTAGAAAGCATGAAATTGACAAGATGCGCGGAGCACATGAGCTCTACTTATGCACGGGGTCTGCGCCCGACTTCGTACAAAGGATTACATGCAACATCGGCAAGACTTGTACAAAAGGTGGTTGCCGGAACAGGTTCCGGCAACCGCGCCCTATGGGTAAAACTTACGAAGATGCTCAATGTTCCAGGAGTTGCTCACCGGAATGCCATCTTCGGTCTCAAGGCGGACAGCGCCAGGCCTAGTGACTCATTTCACCCGGTAAGGGCCTTCCCACTTCGGTGTCAACTTGTTGGAATTCTTGGCGGACTGAACGCGCCGAAGAACAAGGTCGCCTTCGTCGAGACTTCTGGCATCAACTTTGTGGCTATGGTAGCGGCGCAAAGCTTGTTGGTATCGAGCAGCTCGTACAGCGGCCTGAAGACGGTCCTCCTCAAGGAGTAGCGCGTCATCTTGTCGCAACTGCTCTTGCTCAAGCTCATCATAAGCGAGCACTCGAGGTGACCCGTATACGAGTTCCGTGGGGAGAACTGCCTCTGCTCCATAGACTAGAGCAAAAGGTGTCTGGCCAGTGGCTCGATTTGGCATCGTCCTGATCGACCAAAGAACCACCGGCAGCTCCTCTAACCAGTTCTTTCCGCACTTGCGCAGCCTGTCGAGAGTCCTGGTCTTGAGCCCGCGCAACACTTCAGCATTTGCCCTCTCCGCTTGACCGTTACTTCTCGGATGAGCAACAGAAGCGTAGCAGACCTTGGCGCCAAGACCTTGG
Source organism: Triticum dicoccoides (assembly GCF_002162155.2). Taxonomy (NCBI): domain Eukaryota; kingdom Viridiplantae; phylum Streptophyta; class Magnoliopsida; order Poales; family Poaceae; genus Triticum; species Triticum dicoccoides. The sequence goes on from NC_041393.1 coordinate 668,183,295, forward strand.
ACGTACTGCATGAAGGTGCGGCTCGTGAATTGTGTGCTGTTGTCGGTGATGATCCTGTTAGGGATCCCGAAGAGGCAAACAATCGACCTGAAGAACTTGACTGCTGACTGTGCTGTCACCTTCCTCACTGCTTCCACTTCTGGCCACTTTGTGAACTTGTCGATTGCAACGTACAAGTACTCAAAGCCCCCGACAGCTCGGGGAAAGGGGCCGAGGATGTCGAGCCCCCAGACCGAAAATGGCCAGGATAAAGGGATCGTCTGGAGAGCTTGAGCTGGCTGGTGTATCTGCTTGGAATGGAACTGGCACGCTTCACACTTGGTTACTTGTGCAGTTGCATCCCGGAGGGCTGTCGGCCAAAAGAAACCTTGCCGGAATGCTTTGCCGACAAGTGCTCTTGCGCCAATGTGGTGACCACATATGCCTCCATGTATCTCTGCCAACAGCTTTTGTCCGTCTTCCCGGTGAATACACTTCAGTTTCACACCGTTGAGTCTTCTTCTGTACAGTGTGTTGTCGACAAACTGGTACGTACTTGACTGCTGGGCTACTCTTTCCGCTTCTTCTTGCTCTTCGGGAAGTTCTCCTGTCTGAAGGAAATGGACAATCTGCTGCGCCCATGCTGGAGCTTGCGGCTCGACAACAAGGACTAAAGGCACATCTGCTGCTGTGGGAACATCCGCTTCTACGGCGAGAACCTGCGGCTTAGCCGGAGCTTGACGTTACCCGGCAAGCTTGCCGGAGCAAAACTTGTCGGGAGCGTCTGCTTCAACGGAACAAACCCTAGGGCTTGCCGGAGTAGACTGCTCCTCAGCACCCTTGGTGTTGATCTTGAGGACTTTCTTGGCGGCGGCTTCGGGGAGCTCTGCCAGAAAATAGTCACCAGAAATCAACTTCCTCTTCTTGCTCTGTCCAGTTGATGGCGTTACAGACGGTTGAGTCAGTTTGAGCACAAAGATCCCTGGTTCCACAGGTAACTTAAGTGCGGCGGACTTCGACAGGCCATCGGCAATGTCGTTCTGAGCTCTTGGAACATGTTCCATCTGTAGGCCGTCAAAGTGCTCTTCTAGCTTCCTCACTTCATCAACATAAGCTTCCATCAACTGACTCTGATAATTCTTGTTTACTTGGCGGACGACAAGCTGTGAGTCACCCCTGACAATGAGCTTCTTGATCCCAAGGTCTGCTGCGATCCTGAGACCGGCAAGCAAACCTTCATACTCTATGGTATTGTTCGTTGCTTGCTCCTTGGGAAAGTGCATCTGGACTACGTACTTGAGGTGCTCTCCGGTAGGTGCAACAAGTAGCACGCCCGCACCGGCCCCTTGCAGCGAGAAGGCACCATCAAAGTACATCAACCACTCTTTGCTTGCTTCCTTGACGGGGATGCTCGTTTCTGGAATTTCTTCATCTTGCGTTGGTGTCCATTCTGCTATGAACTCTGCCAATGCTCTGCTTTGGATAGTTGAAGTGCTCTCAAACTTGAGGCCAAAGCTTGACAGTTCCAGTGCCCACTCGACAATCCTGCCTGTTGCTTCTGGATTTTGCAGTATCCTCTTCAGCGGAAAATGAGTGACGACTGTGATCTCGTGTGTTCGAAACCTTTGCAAATCTGCGCAAGATCAACCTCAAGCTTAACCCCGAGAAGTGTGTGTTTGGAGTCCCCTCCGGCAAGCTTCTCGGATTCTTCGTGTCTCAGCGGGGAATTGAAGCCAATCCCGACAAGATCAAGGCCATTGAGCAGATTGAAGCACCAAAGCACGTCAAGGATGTACGAAGACTTGCCGGTTGCGTAGCTGCTCTCAGCAGGTTTATCTCTAGGTCTGCTGAGCGCGCCCTGCCATTTTTCAAAATATTGAAAAAGGCAGGTCCAATGAAATGGACTCCGGAAGCGGAGGCTGCACTGCAGGACTTAAAGAGATACCTGTCCTCCACTCCAACACTTGTCGCACCTAAGCCACAAGAGAAGTTGCTGCTATATATAGCGGCAACCAATCAAGTGGTTAGTGCTGCGTTAGTAGCAGAGAGGGAGGCGGATGATGAGCCAGCAACCACGACAGATGCATCCAGCGACAAGCAGGGGACTTCACCGGCAAGCTCTGGTCCCGACAAAGATGGATCTGCACAGGCGCGAGAGAAGATGCAGAAAAGAATGGTGTAGCGCCCAGTTTACTTTGTCAGTTCCCTTCTGCAGGGGGCTAGGTCAAGGTACTCTGATGTGCAGAAATTGCTTTTCGGCCTTCTCATGGCCTCGAGAAAGCTGCGCCATTACTTCCAAGAACATGAGATCACAGTCGTCACTCATTTTCCGCTGAAGAGGATACTGCAAAATCCAGAAGCAACAGGCAGGATTGTCGAGTGGCACTGGAACTGTCAAGCTTTGGCCTCAAGTTTGAGAGAACTTCAATTTTCCAAAGCAGAGCATTGGCAGAGTTCATAGCAGAATGGACGCCAATGCAAGATGAAGAAATTCCAGAAACGAGCATCCCCGTCAAGGAAGCAAGCAAAGAGTGGCTGATGTACTTTGATGGTGCCTTCTCGCTGCAAGGCACCGGTGCGGGCATGCTACTTGTTGCACCTACCGGAGAGCACCTTAAGTACGTAGTCCAGATGCACTTTCCCAAGGAGCAAGCAACGAACAATACCGCAGAGTATGAAGGTTTGCTTGCCGGTCTCAGGATCGCAGCAGACCTTGGGATCAAGAAGCTCATTGTCAGGGGTGACTCACAGCTTGTCGTCCGCCAAGTAAATAAGAATTATTAGAGTCAGTTGATGGAAGCTTACGTTGATGAAGTGAGGAAGCTAGAAGAGCACTTTGACGGCCTACAGATGGAACATGTTCCAAGAGCTCAGAACGACATTGCCGATGGCCTGTCGAAGTCCGCCGCACTTAAGTTACCTGTGGAACCATGGATCTTTGTGCTCAAACTGACTCAATCGTCTGTAACGCCATCAACTGGACAGAGCAAGAAGAGGAAGTTGATTTCTGGTGACTATTTTCCGGCAGAGCTCCCCGAAGCCGCCGCCAAGAAAGTCCTCAAGATCAACACCAAGGGTGCTGAGGAGCAGTCTGCTCCGGCAAGCCCTAGGGTTTGTTCCGTTGAAGCAGACGCTCCTGACAAGTTTTGCTCCGGCAAGCTTGCCGGGGAACGTCAAGCTCCGGCTGAGCCGCAGGTTCTCGCCGTAGAAGCGGATGTTCCCGCAGCAGCAAATGTGCCTTTAGTCCTTGTTGTCGAGCCGCAAGCTCCAGCATGGGCGCATCAGATTGTTCGTTTCCTTCAGACAGGAGAACTTCCCGAAGAGCAAGAAGAAGCGGAAAGAGTAGCCCGGCAGTCAAGTATGTACCAGTTTGTCGACAACACACTGTACAGAAGAAGACTCAACGGTGTGAAATTGAAGTGTATTCACCGGGAAGATGGACAAAAGCTATTGGCAGAGATACATGGAGGCATATGTGGTCACCACATTGGCGCAAGAGTACTTGCCGGCAAAGCGTTCCGGCAAGGTTTCTTTTGGCCGGCAGCCCTCCAGGATGCAACTGCACAAGTAACCAAGTGTGAAGCGTGCCAGTTCCATTCCAAGCAGATACACCAGCCAGCTCAAGCTCTCCAGACGATCCCTTTATCCTGGCCATTTTCGGTCTAGGGGCTCGACATCCTCGGCCCCTTTCCCCGAGCTGTCGGGGGCTTTGAGTACTTGTACGTTGCAATCGACAAGTTCACAAAGTGGCCAGAAGTGGAAGCAGTGAGGAAGGTGACAGCACAGTCAGTAGTCAAGTTCTTCAGGTCGATTGTTTGCCGCTTCGGGATCACTAACAGGATCATCACCGACAACGACACGCAATTCACGAGCCTCACCTTCATGCAGTACGTCCAATATCTTGGCGCCAAGGTCTGCTTCGCTTCTATTGCTCATCCAAGAAGTAACGGTCAAGCGGAGAGGGCAAATGCTGAAGTGTTGCGCGGGCTGAAGACCAGGACTTTCGACAGGCTGCGCAAGTGCGGGAAGAACTGGATTGAGGAGCTGCCGGTGGTTCTTTGGTCGATCAGGACGATGCCAAATCGAGCCACGGGCCAGACACCTTTCGCTCTAGTCTATGGAGCAGAGGAAGTTCTCCCCACGGAACTCGTACACGGGTCACCTCGAGTGCTCGCTTATGATGAGCTTGAGCAAGAGCAGTTGCGACAAGATGACGCGCTGCTCCTTGAGGAGGGCCGTCTTCAGGCCACTGTGCGAGCTGCTCGATACCAGCAAGCTTTGCGCCGCTACCATAGCCGCAAAGTTAATGCCAGAAGTCTCGAGGAAGGCGACCTTGTTCTTCGGCGCGTTCAGTCCGCCAAGAATTCCAACAAGTTGACGCCGAAGTGGGAAGGCCCTTACCGGGTGAAACGAGTCACTAGGCCTGGCGCTGTCTGCCTTGAGACTGAAGATGACATTCCGGTGAGCAACTCCTAGAACATTGAGCATCTTCGTAAGTTTTACCCGTAGGGCGCGGTTGTGGGAACCTGTTCCGGCAACCACCTTTTGTACAAGTCTTGCCGATGTTGCATGTAATCCTTTGTATGAAGCCGGGCGCAGACCCCGTGCATAAGTAAAACTCATGTGCCTCGCACATCTTGTCAATTTCATGCTTTCTACTTTCTTTGCATGCATTATCTGACACCTTTGTGCAGCGCCTACCCCCGGTAAGCAATAACGAGCCGTAAGGCTCCATATCTTTATTTTCTCTTCTTTCTCTTTTTCAAAGAAAGGAAGGTTCCCTCGCCCACAAGTTTGCCGGGGGGAAAGGAGAAGATAATGGTGTGGACCAAGCGTCGTTCGAGGAAGTTTCGCCTTACCGGGAAGCAAACGACAGAAAAGCTAAGTTGCCAAAGTTTGAGCAATCAGTTTTAAAATTTTTAAGTTATCTTCCTCGAACGACCGTCCTTTGTATGGAAAACTTGTGCGCGGAGGAACCAACTCGTAGCTAGTTGCGCCCTTACTTTGTTTCGAGTCCGCTCAACAACTTAAGGGAGCTGCAACTAGTTGCGACAAGGTTTCTTGTCGGAAGCGGCACCGCCAGCAGGTTGCTGACGTCCCGCACTCAGCGCTCGCGGCCCAGGTGCCTGCGCCGACAAGTTCCCTAAAAGCGTAGGGAAAAAACATACAAAGGAAAGAATCAAGTAAAGGAAATAACACAACAATCTCTACCCAAAATAGAGTTATATTACAAGATAGCTTGTCGCAGCTCTAACAGCTTGTTCTCATGACATGACCAGCAGCGACAAAGAAAAAGAGAAAACGGGTGGCTTAATCTACGCGATCGCCCTCAACCCTCTTGATCTCGCTCACCTTGTCCACAATGGGTGCGACAAGGGTCTTGAGCGCTTCCAGATCAGCATCCGGCGGCAAGGTCCTAAGGACGATGGTGAGATTGAGGCCTGGGTTGCGGAAGGCCACCTTCACCAGCACCTTTTGAAGAGCTCCCGCGCAGATCTTGCGCGACTCGTTGGCCAGCTGCTTTGGGATCTTTTCCCGGAGTCGCTGGAGGGCCGTCGCCACGCCTTTGAAGAACAAGCTGAGCTTGGCACTGGGTTGGAGGTGTTCATCGAAGGAGTACCCGAGATCCTTCATCCCCAGCTGCGCCAGCTCCCTGTCGATGGCTGCGGCAACATCCACGAGACCCTCCGTCCAGTGCTCCACATTCTCCCTAAAAGTGCTCTGGGCGGCGGCAGCACTCGCCAGCAGCGCCTCGTCGGCCTTGACCTTCTCCGTCAAGGCCACCTCCCGCTCCCTGAAGCTGTCCAGCGTCTGAGTCAAAGTAACCAGCTTCAACTCAAGATCCGCGTTGGAGTCCTTGGCGGCGCTAAGCTCTTTGCTCCTCTCAGCGAGACGACCCTGCAGCTCGCCATGAGCGGCGGCGTCCTTCTCGCGCTCACGCTTGAGCGCAGCAAGCTCCTCGCTGCTCGCCTTGAGATCGGCCTCCAGCTGCGCCATCTTCGTCTCCAGCTCCTTCTTGGCGGCCTCGGCAGCTGCGGTAGCATCCTCTGCTTCCTTGAGAGCCCCGCCAAATGTTTGCTCGCGCACGGCAAGCTCCTCCTCGTGGCTGTCAAGGTTGACCTTGCGCTGCGCCAACTCGCCTTCCTGCGTAGATAGCTTCTCGGCAACAAGCCGCTGTTGCTCTTCAACTTCAGCCTTCTCGAGGAGGAAGGCTTTCCGCTCCTCGGCGACTTGCTCCCGCTCCTCTGCCAGGGACCGGAGAGCTTCCTGCCTGAGACCCTGGAGCTCCTCCGCACGCTTCTCGATGTTCACTCCTGCCTTCGCGACAAGCGCTTCTCGGGATTCCAGCTTGGCCTGTCGCGCACGGTAAAGCGACAACAGCTTCCGCAGCAGCCGCTCCTCCTCAGGCTCGTCGCTGCTGCTGCTTGGCGCGTCGACCAGCATCAGCCCAGCGGAGGCGAGCACCTCTCCATCCAAGATCTCTCCTTCGACCGGCGCCCTAGAGCTTGACGCCCAGGGGAGCTTGATGAAGATGCTATCGCTGGCCTTCAAATAGGCGCCGGGCTGGGGATCTTTGGAGCCTGGTGCTGTAGCAGCGGCGGAGGGATCGGCGGTCGGTGTAGCGCCTGACGCTCCTGCGGCCTCGGGGCCGTCAGTGCGATCGCCGGATCCCTCGCCAGCTTCTGCGGCGGCAGCTTTGGCATCCTCTTCGCTGGCGGGATCATCAGCGCCGGCTTCTCCTTCGGTGGCAATGGCGTCGTTGGTATTGCTGCGCGCGTTCTCCTCGCCGGCGACCTCGGTTTCCATCGGCTTCGTGGCAGATGGATCTGACGAACGGAAAAGGAGAAAAGTCAAGCAAATATCCAAAAAAGAAAATCAGAAGAAGAAGAACCCAAGGGAAGTTTTCAAGCAAGAGGATTACCTGTACTAGCATCTACAGGTGTGGTCTCAACCACCGGAGGGTCGCCAGTGCTGTCCCTTGCCGGAGAACTGTCCCTTGCCGGAGAATTCTCCCTTATCGGAGAACGCTCCCTTGCCGGGGAATCCTCCCTTGGCGGTGTAGTCGAAGCAAATGGCATTTCGGGAGCGGCTTCCGGGCACTCCTGGTGAGGCTGCTCTGCTCCTACACAAACCAACAGTCAGGTATCAGCAAAGAAAGAGCACCCATGTGCGCCTGACAGCAGGAAGTAAACCATATACTTACGCTGGGGGCTGCGATGGGGGCTGCTTTGGGGAAAAGTTGCCGGGTCCGGCAAGGTGGTCTCGGACACGCCCCATGCTATCGCGGTGGGTTTGTCCTCGATGACAATCACCGGGACCTTGGATCTCTTCGCCACTCTCTGGGCCAGAGTCCTGAAAAGGAATGGGTTCGGAGAAAACAGCAAGAATTGAAGAACTACAAGTACAACAAAGAATCTTACTCTTCTTCTTCCTCGTCGGAGCTGAGCGCGGAGAGATCGAAGTCCGGCTCGCCTCCAGTGCGACGAGGCGGAGGAGTAGGTTCCCTTGTCCGCTTGACAGGAGCAGTAGCGGCGGACCGGGAAGACCCCGCTCCAGTTGCCGCAGCGGCGTGAGGTGCTCCCGCGGCAACAGTGCTTGCCGCGGTAGAGCGTGTCGCACGGCACGGCAGCTGTTGACTCGTCTGCCGCCCCGCTACGTCCTCGGCCTTGCGGAGACGCCTTCTTGGTGGAGCTGGGGGCTCCGCTTGCGGCGAGCTGGCTGAAGGTGGGGAGGAGGAGGAGCCGATCTTCAACGATTCGCTCGCGCCCTCGGCGGGCTCGCTCGACTCAGCTTCAGGCCCGACAAGCTCTTCCTCGCTGGCAAGCTCCTCTCGCTCGACAAGGCTTGCCACCTCTGCTGCCTCTTCCTCCTCCACGGTGAATCCGAACTCGCCCGCGGCTGCGGCTGCTGCCGCCTCTTCCAGCCTGGTGGCGATGCGCTGCATCTCATCATTGGTGGTGTCGCGGGTGAGGCTCTTCTGTTCATCGGGGCGGACCGACACTTCTACCAGGCCGTCAAAGAACTCCTGCACGACGTCATCTGCAGGCTCTTGCCAAGTTGGGACAATTGCATGCGAGTCACACAACGGCATCATTGCACGGATGCGGTCGAGCGAGGAGTTGTTGCGCAGCGGAACGACACTCCTCGGCAACCTGAACGCTTTAGGATGCTGCGGATCGTGCTTGAACAGTTCGAGGAGCATCGCGTCCAGTTCCAGGACAGTGAAGTTGAAGTTGAGGCCCGGGCGCAGCCTCATGATATCCGCCGCATTCTGGAACTCCCAGGCGGGTCTCCTCCTCTCCTGCAGGGGGGCGATGCGGCGGCGAAGAATATCTGCGCCAACGGCGCCTACAGTGAGCCCGGCAAGCCTAAGGCGTAGGATCCGGGTGACGGCAATCTTCAGCCTAGCGTCTTCCGGGGCCACGCTGCTCCAATCGTTGCCGCGCACTACTGGGGCTTGGCGCTGGGCGGTAAACGGCTGCGGGTTCTCCTCGACAATCCAGCACCAGTCTGCTCTCCATTCATCCCACTTGCTACGGAGCTCTCCCTCCAGATAAGCGTCCTTCTTGCCGGTTCTCGAGATCCAAGCGATTCCGCCGGAAAGAGGCTCTCCTCTCTCAACTCGGGGCATAAAGAAGTGGCGGAAAAGAGCTACGTTTGGATAGACTCCGACAAAGTTTTCGCAGAGATGTGCGAAAACTGCCATGGTCAGAACAACATTGGGGGTGAAGTCAAGGAGGCGGAACCCGTAGGTGTTCATGATATCGCAGAAAAATTCAGAGAAAGGCGGGCAGAGCCTGCAGTAGAAGAACAACACGAAGAAAGGGTATGCATTCGGAGCCAGTTCCAAAGCGGCAGCTGGGAGTACCTTCGTACGCAGATGCGCTCGCGTCTCCGTCAACCAGAAGAGGTAGTAGTACTC
>NC_041393.1:668192379-668203234 GCF_002162155.2 Triticum dicoccoides
GCTGCGCCTCGGCCGACTTCACGACCTTCCCCTTGTCGGCTTTCGGAGCCATGGCGGAGGTGGTGGGGGAGATCGACGGCGTTGGTGATGCTGGTGGCGATGGGGGGCGGAGCGCTGCTCTCTTTCAGCTTTGGGAAGAAGGGGGGAGCGGCGAAGATTTCTGAGATTGGAGTAGCAACCGGCGAGATGGGCGAACTGCCCCTGTTTCCCCTGCTTATAAAGAGGGAGGGGGCGGGCGTTCCGTCTTTCCGAATAAAGAAGCCACCCACGATCTCTCCCACGATGCCGTATTCGACGCGTGCCGTTCGGGGAGGGCGCGGTGGATACGGAGTAAGATACGGCGTAACCCAGGTCGCGCGTGCCCGTGCCCTGTTTTGGGCCTTGCCCAACAGCGCTCGGCGCCATGTGTGGCCCAGGCCCGGGGGCTCCTATCGGTGTACTAGAGTAGGGGTACCCTAGTATCCCAAACTTGTGCACGGGCAGTCGCAGCACCCCGCGACAAGGCTTGCCGGGTGACCGCCAAGGTCCTTCGTGGTTCCTTTGAGGCCATACAAGAACAAAGTATTCAAGCCAAGGAGACAAGGCCCCGGAAAGAGGAGCTTGCCGGGAAGGCCAACCAAGGCATCTCAAGGAACTTGCCACGACGTGCCACGCGTCCCGGCGAGGCCCGGTGAGCGACAAGCTTCCGAACGCGACAAGACAACGACCGCGGCAAGCTACCACTCTGTACCCGCGCTCCAGCACATCCACCAACGTGTCACCCTGGGGCCTTTCCAGGCGCGCGTGGCAAGAGGCTGTGCAGCCAGCGGTGTGCGGTGGCAAGCGACGCTGACAAGACTGCCATCGTGGCGAGCGGTGACGTCCCTGACGGTCCCTTTTTGCACTATTTGGGCGACGCAGACGGGCATTTAATGCCTTTGTCCCCTGCCTCAGGGTTAGGTATGATACACTGTATAGGTAGTTGTACCAACCGCAATTCCTTTTCCATTTTTACCCTTATCTACGTTGCCACCTGTCGGTGACCCCTTCAGCATATAAAAGGAGGCCCATGCGCAACGTAGAGGGGGGTTCGAAAGCAGAGAAACACTCACACTCGATCTCGTTAGCAGCTAGTGTGTACTGTAGCATTCAGCGCTCCCGAGCAAGAACTCAATACACTCAGACATGCAGCAGTAGGAGTGTTATCTCTCCGGAGAGCTCCGAAGTTGGGTAAACTGCTCGTGTGCTTCGCCTCGATCCGCTCTTCGTGCGATCTCCGCCCCCCGCCGAACCGAAAGGGGCTCGGTCCGCCGGTCCCATAGGTGTTCGTGGATCAGTTTCCCCGACAGCAAGGCACCATATGCATGATATTACCAACATCAGCATGCCAAGTTAGAGCGAAGACCTCATGGGGTAAATAGGAGTGGTCTTCTCCTTCTGAATCCCCCTCAGAACATTTATCTTCCTCTTGATTACAATCCGAAATGGGTGGAGGGGGGGGGGCTGCGTTTGCGCCCACCATGGAACGACGTCTGCATCAAATTTTATTGCCACGCAGGGCTCGTCTCTTTTGCTCTCCATGATTAGTTCCATTGTGTACAATAACTGGCATGCATAGGAATAAAACATAGTGAGATTATGTAAGGAGTGCATGCACAAATCCAGAGTGATGGTAGCAAATTGTGGATAGACCCAAAACCAATGATAGCAGGCAGATAATAGCTTTAGTTAAAAAATTACAAATAATGGCTCCTTTAGTGTTTGTTTGCACCCAACATGAAACTCATAGTAGACACCAGAGTTTAACCAGATAGTAGACAGATAGTACTGATTGCTACCCCAATATGTACCCCACAACCATTTAAAAACTCAAGTTTCAGCATTAGTTTGGACCTGACTCGGAGTCTAATAGGTGAACACGACGATAATGTAGCATGTCATCATATTAAGCGACGCATAACATAAGCAGACACGGAAGAGTGCGACCTCTCTTGCGGACCCGTGTAGTCCTCAAGGTCATCTGCTCAGTTGATGATGGTAATGCAGTTGTCGTGGCTGCCGACGGCAAGGAAGAAGATCCGAGGCGATGAAAGACAGTCTGGAGAGCGGATCCCTGCTGTGGTGAACCCTTCCGTCGTTGGAGCAGCTGAGCTGGGGTCGAACACGGGACCACAGGAGCAGGACAAACCACACAAGATTTCCTTTGACACATATCTGTAACAGAAGTAATTGAGTAAGGGCTTGTTTGAATTTGAGGATTCTAACAATACAGGGATAGGAAATAGACATGAATAGGATAGGAATGCACTTGCAAAACAGAGAATTTAAAAACAGGATTTCTGCAAATCTGGGTGTTTGATTCACAACAATTGGAAGATCACAGGATGCAAAAAAGCATGGTGAGATTAAGTCAAACCACAAGAAAATGTACGGTTATAATGCTATTACGCTACTATCTCTTAGTCTTGTGCATGATGAATAGGAATATGAAAAGGAGGATAAGTGGAAATTAGAATTCCTACGGTTTTTCTTTCAAGGAGACACTAAAGGAACAAATCCTACAGTTTTCCTTTGCTCCATTCCTTTGCACCAAATTCATGAAAAGTAGTACCATAGGAAACTTTCCAATTCCTATGTTTTTCATTCACTTTTCCTTTTAAGCACTAGCGATTCTAGTAGGCAGGCTTGTGCAAGGAAAATCCTACACTAAAAAAATGTTTTTGTGCTACTTCTATTACTTTGGACCCAGGCCACTGCCATACTATCTCAACTCCCAGGCCCACCGACAAATGCACAGCTCAAACGCGCAGAGATAAATAATGATGGCATTCAAGAGAGTCCATCATGGATAGCTAAGTTGCCTGGTACCTCACTGCTTGTCATATAGTAGGATAAAATAATCGTATTTCCCGTTACTACGAGTGCTCAGTGGATAATATATGAAACTAGAAGTATGAAACTAGAAGTACTTTGTAGGTGTTGTTGGATAGCTTTGCAAGATAATAAAGAACGCGTAAATATAAACTAGGGGCTGTTTAGATAAAGAAGCAATAAAGTAAATATAACAAGTGTGGAAAAGTGGTGGTAGGAGTTGTGAAATTGTCCCTAAGAAATTGACTATGTTACTAGACCGATAATCACTATTGCAATTCTATTTGAGGGAGAGGCATAAGCTAACATACTTTCTCTACTTGGATCATATGCACTTACGATTGGAACTCTAGCAAGCATCTGCAACTACTAAAGATCATTAAGGGAAAACCCAACCATAGCATTAAAGCATCAAGTCCTCTTTATCCCGTACGCAACAACCTACTTACTCGGGTTTGTGTTTCAGTCACTCACGCAACCCACTATAAGTGAATCATGAACGCATTGCAACACCCTACAGCGGGGATCGCTCACACTTGCACGACACGGAGGGCACCATAGGACAGCACCAATAATAAAACATGCAACTCAAACCAATCATAGCAATTCATCAATCACCGATAGGACAACGAAAATCTACTCAGACATCATAGGATGGCAACAAATCATTGGATAATAATATGAAGCATAAAGCACCATGTTCAAGTAGAGGGTACAGCGGGTTGCGGGAGAGTGGACCGCTGGATATAGATGGGGGAAGGTGATGGAGATGTTGGTGAAGATGGCGGAGGTGTTGGTGAAGATCACGGTGATGATGATGGCCCCGGGCGGCGTTCCGGCGCAACCGGAAGAAAGGGGGAGAGAGCCCCCTTCTTCTTCTTCTTCTTCTTCTTCTTCCTTGACCTTCTCCCTAGATGGGAGAAGGGTTTCCCCTCTGGTCCTTAGCTCCCATGGCGTGGGAGGGGTGAGAGCCCCTCCGAGATTGGATCTGTCTCTCTGTTTCTACGTTCTCAGATTCTGCCCCTTCACCGTTTCTTTTATATCCGGAGATCCATAACTCCGATTGGGGTGAATCTTTTGCCTAGATTTTTCTCGTAAAATTAGATTTCTTGTGGCAAAAGAAGAGCGTCAACCGCCTTACGGGTGGCCCAGGAGAGTGCCAGGCGCGCCCAGGGGGGTGGGCGCGCCCCCTATCTCCTGGCCACCTCGGACACCGTTTCGCGTTGATTCTTCCTCCGGAAAATCCCAAATATTCCAAAATAATTCTCCGTCCGTTTTTATCCCGTTTGGGTTCCGTTTGATATTGGGTTTCTGAGAAACATAAGACATGCAACAAATAGGAACTGGCACTGGGCACTGGATCAATATGTTAGTCCCAAAAATAATATAAAAAGTTGCCAAAAATATATGAAAGTTGAAGAATATTGGCATGGAACAATCTAAAATTATAGATACGACGCATACGTATCAGCATCCCCAAGCTTAATTCCTGCTCGTCCTCGAGTAGGGAAATGATAAAAAAAGATAATTTTTGATGTGGAATGCTACCTAGCATAATCTTGATCATATGTCTAATCATGGCATGAATATTAAGACACGAGTGATTCAAAGCAATAGTCTATGATTTGACATAAAAACAATAATACTTCGAGCATACCAATAAAGCAATCATGTCTTTTCAAAATAACAAGGCCAAAGGAAGCTTATCCCTACAAAATCATATAGTTTGGCCATGCTTCATTTTCGTCACACAAAATGCTCCCATCATGCACAACCCCGATGACAAGCCGAGCAATTGGTTCATACTTTTTAACACGCTTCAGCTTTTTCAACCCTCACGCAATACATGAGCACAAGCCATGGATATAACACTATAGGTGGAATAGAATATAATGATGGAGGTTATGTGGAGGATACAAAAAGGAGAAAGTCTCACATCGACGCGGCTAATCAACGGGCTATGGAGATGCCCATCAATTGATGTCAATGTGAGGAGTAGGGATTGCCATGCAACGGATGCACTAAGAGCTACAAGTGTATGAAAGCTCAACAAAAGATGCTAAGTGGGTGTGTATCCAACTTGCTTGCTCATGAAGACCTAGGGCATTTGAGGAAGCCCATCGTTGGAATATACAAGCCAATTCTATAATGAAAATTCCCACTAGTATATGAAAGTGACAATATAGGAGACTCTCTATATGAAGAACATTGTGCTACTTTGAATCACAAGTGTGGAAAAAGGATAGTAACATTGCCCATTTTATTTTCTTTTCTTTTCTTTTTTTTCTTTTTTCTTTTTTTCCGATGGACTTCTTTGGCCCCCTTTTTTATTTAGGCTTCTTTGACCTTTCCTTTTTTTCCTTTTTTTCTTTTTTTTCATGGGGCAATGCTCTATAATGATTATCATCACACTTTTATTTACTTACAACTCAATATTACAACTCGATACTGGAACAAAGATATGACTCTATATGAATGCTTCTGGCGGTGTACCGGGATGTGCAACGATCTAGCATAGCAATGACATCAAAACGGACAAGCCATGAAAACATCATGCTAGCTATCGTCATGCAAAGCAATATGACAATGAATGCTCAAGTCATTTATATGATGATGATGGAAGTTGCATGGCAATATATCTCGGAATGGCTATGGAAATGCCATAATAGGTAGGTATGGTGGCTGTTTTGAGGAAGATATAATGAGGCTTACGTGTGATAGAGCGTATCATATCACGGGGTTTTGATGCACTGGCGAAGTTTGCACCAACTCTCCAGGTGAGAAAGGGCAATGCACGGTACCGAAGAGGCTAGCAATGATGGAAAGGTAAAAGTGCGTTTAATCCATGGACTCACATTAGTCATAAAGAACTCATATACTTATTACAAAAGTTTATTATCCCTCGAAGCAAAGTACTACTACGCATGCCCCTAGGGGGATAGATTGGTAGGAAAAGACCATCGCTCGTCCCCGACCGCCACTCATAAGGAAGACAATCAAAGAAACACCCCATGCTTCAAATTTGTGACACATCGGTTACCATACGTGCATGCTACGGGGCTTGCATACCTCAACACAAGTGTCTCTACAATCCACAACCACCCACTAGCATGACTCTAATATTACCATCTTTATATCGCAAAACTATTGCAAGGCATCAAACATATCATATTCAGTGATCTACAAGTTTATGTAGGATTTTATGACTAACCATGTGAATGACCAATTCCTGTCATCTCTCTAAATAGATATAATTAAGTGAAGCAAGAGAGTTTAATTCTTTCTAAAAAATATATGCCCACGCTCTAACAAATATAAGTGAAGCAAAAGAGCATTCTATAAATGGCGGTTTTCTATGTGAAGAGAAACAGGCAATCCAAACTTCAAATGATATAAGTGAAGCACATGAAGCATTCTATAAAGCCATACTCAAAAGATTTAAGTGAAGTGCAATGAGCATTCTATAAATCAACCAAGGACTATCTCATACCAGCATGGTGCATAAAATAAAAATGAAAACTAAATGCAAAAGACGCTCCAAGACTTGCACATATCGCATGAACGAAACGAATACAAAAACATACCGATACTTGTCGAAGAAAGAGGTGATGCCTTCTGGGGCATCCCCAAGATTAGACGCTTGAGTCTCCTTGAATATTTACTTGGGGTTCCTTGGGCATCCCCAAGCTTGAGCTCTTGCCTCTCTTCCTTTTCCTCATATCGAAACCTCCTCGATTAGACACTTCATCCACACAAAACTTCAACAGAAAACTCGGTAAGATCCGTTAGTATAATAAAGCAAATCACCACTCTAAGTACTGTAGCAAACCAATTCATATTTTTTTTCATTGTGTCTACTGTAATATAACTTTTTCATGGCTTAATCCACTGATATAAATTGATAGATTCATCAAAACAAGCAAATTATGCATCAAAAACAGAATCTGTCAAAAACAGAACAGTCTGTAGCAATCTGAACATTCACCATACTTCTGGTACCCCAAAAATTCTAACAAAATTAGGAAAAGTAAACAAGTTGTGCAGAAATACATTGCAAAAGGAATTAGAACCATTTGACCTTCCAGTTAAAAAATTAAAATCACTCACTACAGCCAAAGTTTCTGTCCTACACCGTACAAACCAACAAGCATTGTAAACATCCTAAAGGCAAATCTTAGCACATTATTTTTACAATACAATGGAATTGTACAAGGGGATAATTATTTTTGATGAAAAGTTTGTATAATCAAGATTCACAAAGTTTCCGTGAGCATGAACAAAGTTCAAGGAGCTCTCCCACTTCAACAATGCTTGTCTTTCTCACTTTCACTTTCCTTTTTGAAAAGTTTTGGGTTCCCTCTTTATTTTATTTTTGTTTTTAGACTATATAAAAGCACTCAACAGAAATAAATGATTCTCTAAAACTTCTGGGTTGTCTCCCTGGCAGCGCTTTCTTTAAAGCCATTAAGCTAGGCATATAGTGCTCAAGTAATGAATCCACCCGGATCCCAAGGTATATCAAAGCCAATTTTAATTAACAATGATTTGTGATTTAGTAGTGAGTACAAAGTAACATACATCATGTAATGACGAAGTCTAACTCTCTTCCTACGCATCGGCATGTCATAAAAGAACAATTCATGCACACATAGTAAAGGCCAATGCATAGTATAAACAATTTCTTGCAATTTCATAGTGCGGGAAACATAGAGAGGTGGAGATGTAGTTCCTCTCTCATAATAATTGCAAGTAGAGGAAGAAAGCACATGCATATCACATTCATCAAAATTATCATGTGCAATGGTAAAAGGCAACCCATCAATATAATCCTTAATAAGCACAAACTTCTCCGATATAGTGTAGTTGGGAGAATTCAAAAAGATAATAGGACTATCATGCGTGGGTGAAATAGAAACATTTTCATGTTTAACATAAGGAACTATAGCAAGTTCATCTCCATAAGCATAATTCATATTGGAATCTTGGCCACAAGCATAGCAAGCATCATCAAAAAGGAATATTTCAAACAAATATAAGGGATCATAGCAATCTTCATAGCAATCATCCTTCGGTAAGCACGAAGGGGAATTAAACAATGTATGAGTTGAAGAGTTACCCTCATTAGAAGGTGGGCACGGGTGATAAATCCGCTCTTCCTCCTTTTGTTCTTCGCTCTCCTCATCATCTTTTTCATCCAATGATATCACAATTTCATCACTTTATTATTCCACAGCTTCCTGCAAAATATTAGTCTCTTCTTGGACAGCGGAGACTTCCTCAATATATGGTTTAACATAGGCATTAGCAGCATAATTATAATAAAAATATTCAAGTATGGCAAAATTTACAGATTTGTAGAGAGTAGCATCATACTTTTCAATCAAAGAAGCAATTTCATAAGCACCTTTAAAGGCAACAAATTCTTCAATTTGTTGAACATCATAGTAATTATAAACATCCTTAGCATACAAAGATACGATCCCATTATCAATAAACTCACATTGGTAGGGAAGGTGTTTCTTAGGGTTTTCAGAACAACAAGTAAAATCATAAATTTCACATAAATTCCAAGCATAGCATTGCAAATGATGTATTTGATCCAGTAAAAGTTTCCCTTTTTCAGATATACGGTGTCGCACAAAAAAAGCATGTTCATCTAAAGATTTTCCCTCAACTAAGCTAGTGGTGGTTTCAGCACGAGCACAAAGGGATTGAAGATGATCCAAGTAAAACGCTTCAGGCGTGTGATAGATTTTGAGTGGTTCTTCAACCATTGGTTCAGTAGGTACAACTAATTTTGTTGGTATTTTGCGTTTCCTACCCATAACTAAAGATAGAAAAAAACTAAGAATAGCAAATAAAAATTACTTAGTGATAAAGCAAACAAGCACACACGAGAATATTCACCCCACGCTATGACTCCCCGGCAACGGTGCCAGAAAAAGGTCTTGATAACCCGCAAGTATACGGGATAGTTGTAGCCTATTTCGATAAGTAAGAGTGTCGAACCCAACGAGGAGCTAAAGGTAGAACAAATACTCTCTCAAGTCCTATCGGCCACTGATACGACTCTACGCATGCTTGATGTTCGGTTTACCTAGAACAAGTATGAAACTAGAAGTACTTTGTAGGTGTTGTTGGATAGCTTTGCAAGATAATAAAGAACGCGTAAATATAAACTAGGGGCTGTTTAGATAAATAAGCAATAAAGTAAATATAACAAGTGTGGAAAAGTGGTGGTAGGAGTTGTGAAATTGTCCCTCAGCAATTGACTATGTTACTAAACCGATAATCACTATTGCAATTCTATTTGAGGGAGAGGCATAAGCTAACATACTTTCTCTACTTGGATCATATGCACTTATGATTGGAGCTCTAGCAAGCAACCGCAACTACTAAAGATCATTAAGGTAAAACCCAACCATAACATTAAAGCATCAAGTCCTCTTTATCCCATACGCAACAAGCTACTTACTCGGGTTTGTGTTTCAGTCACTCACGCAACCCACTATAAGTGAATCATGAATGCATTGCAACACCCTAGAGCAGGGATCCCTCACGCTTGCGTGACACGGAGGGCACCATAGGACAGCACCAATAATAAAACATGCAACTCAAACCAATCATAGCAATTCATCAATCACTGATAGGACAACGAAAATCTACTCAGACATCATAGGATGGCAACACATCATTGGATAATAATATGAAGCATAAAGCACCATGTTCAAGTAGAGGGTATAGCGGGTTGCGGGAGAGTGGACCGCTGGATATAGATGGGGGAAGGTGATGGAGATGTTGGTGAAGATGGCGGAGGTGTTGGTGAAGATCGCGGTGATGATGATGGCCCCCGACGGCGTTCCAGCGCCACCAAAAGCAAGGGGGGGAGAGCCCCCTTCTTCTTCTTCTTCTTCCTTGACCTCCTCCCTAGATGGGAGGAGGGTTTCCCCTCTGGTCCTTGGCTCCCATGGCGTGGGAGGGGCGAGAGCCCCTCTGAGATTGGATCTGTCTCTCTGTTTCTACGTTCTCAAATTCGGCCCCTTCACCGTTTCTTTTATATCCGGAGATCCGTAACTCGGATTGGGGTGAATCTTTCACCCAGATTTTTCTCATAAAATTAGCTTTCTTGCGGCAAAAGAAGAGTGTCAAGCGCCTTACGGGTGGCCCAGGAGAGTGCCAGGCGCGCCCCCTATCTCCTGGCCATCTCGGACACCCTTTCGCGTTGATTCTTCCTCCGGAAAATCCCAAATATTCCAAAATAATTCTCCGTCCATTTTTATCCCGTTTGGGTTCCGTTTGATATTGGGTTTTTGCGAAACATAAAACATGCAACAAACAAGAACTGGCACTGGGCACTGGATCAATATGTTAGTCCCAAAAATAATATAAAAAGTTGCCAAAAATATATGAAAGTTGAAGAATATTGGCATGGAACAATCAAAAATTATAGATACGACGGAGACGTATCATTAACCTGAGTGGAATTCTAATAGCATCTCCAATACATGATGTAAAATACATAACCACAAAGTGCTAGATGTAAAATACATCAGCCGCTCATCTCTGAACTTAACTGTCGAAACTGAATTTAACTGTCGAAATTGAACTTAACTGTTGAAACAGAACTTAACTGTCGAAACTGAATTTTGCTGTCGAAACTGAACTTTGCTGTCAAAACTAAACGCACTAGCAAGGTGAGGCTACACGTCGGTCGACTTACTTTTTCATCTCTGGCCAGTCGATTTTGCAGCCGTTGGATGCGAAATCAAGGGCATGCGGTTCATCTTCAACCTCCACCCCCCTGAGCCGCCAGCCACCACCGGCCAAACAGCAGCCCCCTGCTGCCCGCGACCGGTGGTGCGCTACCCCGCCCGCCCCCAATACACTCACCACCGCCGGTCCGCCGCCGCCCCGGCCATCCCTCTAGCCCCCCTCCGTGCCGAGCTTTTTCTCCGGCGATCCCCATGCCACCGCCCCGCCAACGCCCCGCCACCGCCGGCGACCA
>NC_041393.1:668203742-668240983 GCF_002162155.2 Triticum dicoccoides
GGCCTTGTTTTTTTTTTAAATTAAAATTTTTGCCAGGAATTAAAACTTTGGATTTTTGAGCTCCACTTTTGATTTTTTTAATCATTTCCTTCCCTGTTATGATGAGTTTTTCCAAAAAGAAAAACTTTTCAAAAATGTTGTTGGACTTGTTTTAACCTCTCAAGAAAAACTTTCCTTTTATCAGTGTAACAAATTAATAATTTTATTGCTTGATCTTTATTTTCTTGAAAATGGTTTTTCAGGGTTAGATGGCCATATTTGTACTACAACCATTTGATAGATTCACTTAAAATTTCCACAAAAATTTGGAGATGTCATGTGATGTTTTTAAATCACTTTTATGCAAAAATATATTTCATTCACTAAATATTTTGAGCCCTACT
This sequence comes from Triticum dicoccoides, assembly GCF_002162155.2. Lineage (NCBI taxonomy): Eukaryota > Viridiplantae > Streptophyta > Magnoliopsida > Poales > Poaceae > Triticum > Triticum dicoccoides. Next base: position 668,204,126 of record NC_041393.1, read on the forward strand.
CTCAATTTTTCTTCTCTGGTCCAGAGTGCATTTTGCACTACAACCTATTTAAATATTCATTTAAAACTTCTACCAAAATTAAGGGAGGTCAGTAGGAGCTTATTATCCCTCTTTGTGCAAAAACTTAATTATGTTCTTTGAAAAATTTGAGTGAATCAACTTCATCTTCATTCTGGACCAACTTGTTGGTTTGTGCAGCAACCATGTTTTTGCTTGCTCTTTAGCCCTTGATCATTTCTCCTACTTGTAGACCCCCATGTTAAACCCTTAAGTCCAGGAGTATGCACCTTTTGGATCATTTTTGGTTCATGAAATAATGTCATTTATTTCCTGTCCAGAATTGAAGTTTTGTAAAACTTGCACTAACAAGTTCCTTCTTTTGTCCAACTAACATCATCACTCTCTCTTTCATCCACAGAGACATTGATCTGGAGATTTTAGCCACTCCAAGAAATGCCTAAGTGCCCTTGGCATTTTGTCAAACACCTGGTGGGCATGGCTAGTTTTGACATGTTTTTGTCTTTGCATTGTGACCTTGCACCTCGGATCAAACCAGCATGTCCACTAGACTCCCCGTTTCTCCTAACCTAGGTCTGTTAATTGCCAGTCTCAACCAAGCTCTGTAGCATGCTCTGGCATTTCGTCGAGCACACCTAGTGCGTGCACTGGACGCGCCCAGAGCGCGCGTATTGCAGCCGCGCGCCCGAGCCAACACGCTGGCCCCCACGGCTTTGGCCCGCTCTGCAGAACCTTGCCGCGCACTCCCTTTCTCTCCGCTACGCGCCAAGCAGCCCCCGCCGCGCCCGGCAGGCCAAGCGCTAGCCGCCGCCGCCGCCCGACAGCCCTGCGCCGTTCAGCGCCGCCCAAGCCTCGCGCGCTCGCCACCTGGCCCTTGGAGCAGTGCGAGCTCATCCGCAAGCGTGTCTGCTAGCCCTCGACGCCGCCACGTCACCCTAGCTACAGAACGTCGGTTCGCCGGAGAGCTTATCCACGGCCGCCGCGGAACCGGCTTGCCATGCTATAAAAGGGAAGCCCCGAGCGTCTCCAAGCCCTTAGGTAGCCTCATGCCGTCTCACTAGCACCCCTATCGCCACCAATTGGGAGGGAGCAGGTCTTCTTCAACCTCTCCGGTCAGTTCGGCCACCGCCGCGTCCCGGCTCCATTCGGCGCAACCAGAGCTTCCCCCTCTCCGTTCTCTTCACCAGGAACCATCTCATCCTCCCGTGAACTCGTTCCCCTGCTTGATTTTGATCGGGAGCCGTCGCCACCACAAACTCACTTTGTCACCGAAGCTTTCCTCCGCCGCGGAGCTCGCCGCCGGCAGCTCCCTCCACCTCCGACAACCCCACGACCACTGGGAGGACCGCCTCGGCCATGCGGATCCATCCCTACCCTCTGGAGCCCGCGAGGAGCAGCCTAACGCCGGCGACGATCACCGGAGCCCCGCTCCGCTCGAACAGAGGAGGGAGACGACGCGCGGCGACTGGTCAAACATGACCAGTGGGCCAGGCGGGCCCACTGTCAGCGACACCCCGCGCTGACCACGTTAGATTAAGTGAAGGCGTATTATCCCTAGTACGCTTTCCCCGCTCCGAAAGCGTATTCCCCTCTGAAACGTTTTCTTTTTCTGTTTTATTTAAAAACAGATTTTGACCAAATGTTTGACTGGCTCTAACTTTTTAAATATAAGTCCAAATGAGTTGATTCTTTTTCCTACCTTCCTCATATTTGATCTAGTTTATTTTAAGATTTATTTGAAAATTTTTCAAACAACTTTTTTGTTCTGTTTTTGAAATTGTGTTAATTCAAATATATTTTCAAATAGGATTTTGGGGAAAGGGAAGAAAACTTTCAAAAGTTTGGAGAGCACCCTGCCTTTCCACACATTGAAGGCAAGCATTCTGAATCCCGGCATAATATTTTTTGGAGTGATCGTTGATGCATTTATAACACCACCGCATTTCGAAGGACTTGTTATTTCATGTGATATGATCATATGAATGGGTGCATGTTACTGATTTCCATGCTGTTGGTAATGGACACACTTGTGATGATAATCACCCTCATGAGCTTGGCATGCATACCGGCAGGAAACCGGGGAAAACCTCTGCCTTAGGTAGGTATGAGTTTGCCGCCGGTCTCCGTCGGGACGGTTCTGTCTGGTATGGCATGGTAAGGTGATATGAGTGGTGACTCTGTTTGATGAAATATATTTGTTACGCTAATCATGCAGGGAATACTTGAACCTCCTGAGTTGACCGTAGATCGAGTCTTGTTCCAGTAACCCCCATACCTGTTTCGTACTACCACTCGTCTCTACAGCAAGTAGAGTACGGTTCAGTAAGTTGTCAACCTCTTTCTAGCACACACCGTACAGAGAGGCCATGGTGGAAGATACCGGTTGTAGCTGGTAGGCAGACCACCTGGTCCGGGGGCATGGGTGTTTCCGGTTGGGACCGAGAGGGGAGGCCACCCCTTAGAGCGCGCGATATAAGTTTGATCCCATGCTACGCGAGGTTGTAGCCTCCCCACTTAGAGTTGCTTAACAGGTGTCGTGGGTGATTCCAGACACGTGTGAGTTAAGCTGGCATGTGCAAGTTAGGTGTGTTTTCAACAAAAAGACTGTAGATGGAATTAGTCCCGATGGACTAAAGAAATCCGTTACTCGTGGGTAAAGAGTACACCCTCTGCAGAGAATAAACCTATTCGAATAGCCGTGTCCTTGGTTAAGGATTACAGTCTGGGATGGGTCAAGTGTTGGTCTTAGTGTCGGTCTTCGGAGATGAATCTGTTAATCTAGAAATGGAATTACTACTTGTGACTGGTAATAACTATGATTATTATTATTTGACTAAACCATGATGTTATTGTTATTATCGAGTATCTCTGGGATGGTTCTACCTCCGGGATATTCACTATGATTGTTTCTTTTAAAGCCCTTTATGTGGCGTCGCCCAGACGCCCGACTGTGGCATTTCTTTTAAAGCCCTTTATGTGGCGTCGCTCAGACGCCCGACTGTGCCATTCCTTTTAAAGCCCTTTATGTGGCGTCGCTCAGATGCCCGACTGTGGCATTTCTTTTAAAGCCCTTTATGTGGCGTCGCCCAGACGCCCGACTGTGGCATTTCTTTTAAAGCCCTTTTTGTGGCGTCGCCCAGACGCCCGACTGTGGCATTTCTTTTAAAGCCCTTTTTGTGGCATCGCCCAGGCGCCCGACTGTGGCATTTCTTTTAAAGCCCTTTATGTGGCGTCGCTCAGACGCCCGACTGTGGCATTTCTTTTAAAGCCCTTTATGTGGCGTCGCTCAGACGCCCGACTGTGGCATTACTTGTTGTTTATTTCATAAATTTCTTTTATACTATCATGTTATTGCAATTTTTATAATTAACTTGCTTGTACGCATCCGAGAATTACTTATCCTTTGTGGCTGACGTCATGAGCATAAAATATTTTTCAGCACATCATTGTATATATTATACCTGTGTTCATAATGTTTGCGAGTACATTCAAAGTACTCACTGGCTTGTCCCTGGCTATTGTCTTGGCCAGATTTTCTTGCACGGAGAGGAGCGACGCGATGCCAGCCCCGAAACCCACGCAATGGAGATAGCAGCCTCGCGAAGATAGGAATTAACCTGGTCAGCTGTTCCCGTGGGAAATGGAGTCCCATAGACATAGATGTTTCACAACCCGCTTCCGCCATCAACCACTAGAAACCATTTGTTGTACCCACAGGCCAGAATGGTCTTGTACTACATATTTTGTATTTTTGCTTGGAGTTCCTATATCAAGTTGAAGCCTCATCAGCTAACAGTAATCCTGGGGCTGATGAGCACGACGGTCTTTTCTGGAAAGAGACTACCCAGAAAAACCGGTCGTGACAGGCTTGGTATCAGAGCCAGGCTGACCATTGGCTAATCCTATCTTAGCCAGGTCAATAAACATAGGCAAACCAACCCACCAGACTTTAACCAAACCCCAGCCAAGCTTCTCGTGCAAGATAGCCACACAGTGACCCAACACTTTTGGCAGTCGGTGCCCAACCTATCAACCTAACCTGTCACTCATATGCCAGTGACCGGCCCCTAAATAGTCTTTTTCGCAAGCGTGCGAAGGAAGATTCCGTCCCCTTTTCCCTATAAAAAGGGGCGCGCTAGCCCCAAACCAGCACACATAGTCGCTACCCCAAACCGAGCCACAATGCCTGGACCTATAGTGCACAACGAAACCACAGCAACCAACCTTGGAGGTTTTGTGACCATCCTCGCAAACCTCACCCGTCGTGCCTACGCGTTAGAGGAGCCACCAGAATATGTTGTGTATCAAGGACCCATGAGCGGTGAAGACCGTCAATTCTGGGCCACTGTGCACATTTACGGTAGGAGTCTAGCACCCGAACGCCCCTACCGGTTCACCGAAAGAACAACTTCCTTTGAGCCACAAGCCATCCAGCTAGCCGCTCGAGAGGCTATAGTTCATCTCAGGCACTTGTCGCCCAGAGTTAACTGTCGCTCGTTCCACTACTACCCCAGACGTGAAGGATATGGTAGACCACCCCAAGTTGCTAATGGAGATCACGAGACGGACCCCGCATTGTTGCACCTAGTGCGCTATGTAAGTGCACTAGAGGCACTGTTCGACCAGATCACGATTGATCTAATCGCAGCTCGTGGAGAGCTGGTTCGTCGAGCCCCGGCGAGAGAAGAAAACGAGCCCAACACCGACAACCCAGTTGTGTTGTTTGGACAACCGATCGAGACCTCGAGATCTGCCCCAACCATCGGCCAAGGTGCTGCGATAACCCCAGAAGTGCTTCGTCGCATATTGGGAGCACACTCCAACGGGGTTGTGGCCAACAATCCCCGCAATGGTCATTCTCACTACCCCGACCCTGCAGTTCCTCCGCCATCTCCGACTAATCCCGGCAGAGAGACACGTGGAGAAGCCTCGACATCCACCAGGCACGCCCGTTTAGACATAAACGAGGTAGACTGAGCCGTATGAGTAGTACCAAGTTTCAATGTATCCTCGCTTTGTAATCATGCGACCGCGTATATTAACGCAGCCTGTCTTTGTGCCTCTGTGTTAATAGTAGCCTTGCATGTTTGGTCAGCGCATAGCTGCATATTTTCCGGGCACAACTACCAAAACCAGCCCGATGACAACCACAGTAACACATCTCTTTATGAGATATGTGTATCTCTGACACTGACCTGACCTTTGGAGCCAAGCTGGCAAATTTATTACCTTTCACCACGGTAAAAAAAAAATGATCCAGCTCCATTGCTATATAAAGGCCACCTTGTGACCTTACCCAGCAACCCCCACCTTGTGCACAACACTCACGCTTCTTCCTGTCATGCCGAACCCCAGCATTCATCTGAGAACCCCAGATGCAACCCCAGGTAGCTTCGTCAAATTATTGTGGGATTTTACCCGCAGTACCATGGGTTCTACCCAGCCACCCCAGTACGAGCTGTTCAAATCAAGGATCACCCCATCCACCTCGGAATATTGGGCAGCAGTACACATTCCTCCTGTAGACCCCAACCAAGACCCAATAGAAGTTTCCTTCGTGGGGAGATCTATGCCAACCCCACACTTGGCCATAGAAGCTGCTGCGAAAGAAGCGATTGCTCGTCTTCGATCCGCAGTACCCTATGCCCGCGAATGAGGATATTATTACTTTCCGAGCCGTGCAGCACCCGGAGAAGTCACGTCTTTTCCCGGTGGGCGTATTGAGAGAGACCCAGTTCTGGCCAACCTTATCCAGTACATCATTGCTCAAGAGCATTTAAACCAGCGAGTGATGGATTATCTCCAGAGCCTCGCAGATTTAAATCCTCAGGTTGCCATCGGCAGACCACTGAGACCCGACACGGAGAGACGCATACATCGACTGGTTAATCCACTGCCCCCAATTGAAGAAGAATGTATCCCTTTACCAGAGACATTTTATCAGGACCCCTCCCAGTTACCATTTTCATTTTAGACGTCACTACTGTATTTGTCCTTTGCAGCATTTATTTATGTGTGTGACTTATGCGTGATACCCTGAGTTTGTACGACGAGTCAATTACTTGGCTTCTACTAATGGGTGTAGTTTTTGTTGTGGTTTATGCTCCTTTAAATTAACTGTTTTTTTCCTCGCGAAATCCTGGAGTGAGATTTCTTTTCCCTGAATTGCTACACCAGCCACTTCACGGCGTGGATTATTTGATTCCACTCAGCACCATGAGCAGACTCACAACCATAATCATTCGGACACATACACTGTATGCAAAACTTTGCAACGATGTTACATCCAGCCAATCACCCCCTAACAACAGCTAGCACCCGGCACACTCCATCTACTCCTCATGATCACCACCACCGCGGAGAGCCAACACCCGAGCCACAGCATCGCGATACTCGTCGAAGATCATCGCGCACAGGAGCACAGAGAGCCCCAGCAGCGTCGCCAGCCCTCCGCATATCAGGATCACAAACCAGTCCGGCATCGCCTCCGCCATTAGAGCCTCGACCTAGCTTCTGTAAGCAGTAATGGAGAAATAAGGAGGAGGAGAAGTGAGGCCAGGTGTAAGGAGGAAGAGAGAGGCACCCCGGCCATTTTTATAGCTCGAGCTCGGTGTACGGTGGGCGAAGTCCACCAACGCCGCTCGTCGCCGATCGCCGGTGTTCGGAGTCGAATCCGCGAGCAGTGCCGATAGCGCACTGGCCCGCGAGGTGAGTGCACACTGCACCAGCAGCTAGCACGCCGCGCACTACCACGGTACGGCCTAGATGCCCTACCCACTAGGCGTCGCCGGTGGAGAAAGCACGCGGGAGAGAGGAGGAAGAAAGGTCCAGAGGGAGAAGAAGAGGAGACTGACAGTGGACCCCGGGTCCACCTGTCAGCCAGAGAGAGCACTGTGCTCTCGGGTGCGATCAGCGTATATCTAAATTTAGGAGTTATCCTAAATTTATATCCAGCGTAGAAATCGCCCGTTTTTGTCCCGAACCGTGGACTTTTCCACGCGGCGCCAGTTTTCACACTCTGGTTTTTCACCACTTATTGCCCCCTCACTGTAGCCACGTCTTTATTGCGTAAATATTCTCTTAACACCACTTTTAGCAAATCTCGAGGACGAGATTTTTCTTAAGGGGGATAGTATTGTGACACCCCAAAAATTTGGCCTTGTTTTTTTTAAATTAAAATTTTTGCCAGGAATTAAAACTTTGGATTTTTGAGCTCCACTTTTGATTTTTTTTAATCATTTCCTTCCCTGTTATGATGAGTTTTTCCAAAAAGAAAAACTTTTCAAAAATGTTGTTGGACTTGTTTTAACCTCTCAAGAAAAACTTTCCTTTTATCAGTGTAACAAATTAATAATTTTATTGCTTGATCTTTATTTTCTTGAAAATGGTTTTTCAGAGTTAGATGGCCATATTTGTACTACAACCATTTGATAGATTCACTTAAAATTTCCACAAAAATTTGGAGATGTCATGTGATGTTTTTAAATCACTTTTATGCAAAAATATATTTCATTCACTAAATATTTTGAGCCCTACTCTCAATTTTTCTTCTCTGGTCCAGAGTGCATTTTGCACTACAACCTATTTAAATATTCATTTAAAACTTCTAACAAAATTAAGGGAGGTCAGTAGGAGCCTATTATCCCTCTTTGTGCAAAAACTTAATTATGTTCTTTGAAAAATTTGAGTGAATCAACTTCATCTTCATTCTGGACCAACTTGTTGGTTTGTGCAGCAACCATGTTTTTGCTTGCTCTTTAGCCCTTGATCATTTCTCCTACTTGTAGACCCCCATGTTAAACCCTTAAGTCCAGGAATATGCACCTTTTGGATCATTTTTGGTTCATGAAATAATGTCATTTATTTCCTGTCCAGAATTGAAGTTTTGTAAAACTTGCACTAACATCATCACTCTCTCTTTCATCCACAGAGACATTGATCTGGAGATTTTAGCCACTCCAAGAAATGCCTAAGTGCCCTTGGCATTTTGTCAAACACCTGGTGGGCATGGCCAGTTTTGACATGTTTTTGTCTTTGCATTGTGACCTTGCACCTCGGATCAAACCAGCATGTCCACTAGACTCCCCGTTTCTCCTAACCTAGGTCTGTTAATTGCCAGTCTCAACCAAGCTCTGTAGCATGCTCTGGCATTTCGTCGAGCACACCCAGTGCATGCACTGGACGCGCCCAGAGCGCGCGTATTGCAGCCGCGCGCCCGAGCCGACACGCTGGCCCCCACGGCTTTGGCCCGCTCTGCAGAACCTTGCCGCGCACTCCCTTTCTCTCCGCTACGCGCCAAGCAGCCCCCGCCGCGCCCGGCAGGCCAAGCGCTAGCCGCCGCCGCCGCCCGACAGCCCTGCGCCGTTCAGCGCCGCCCAAGCCTCGCCCGCTCGCCACCTGGCCCTTGGAGCAGTGCGAGCTCATCCGCAAGCGTGTCTGCTAGCCCTCGACGCCGCCACGTCGCCCTAGCTACAGAACGTCGGTTCTCCAGAGAGCTTATCCACGGCCGCCGCGGAACCGCCTTGCCACGCTATAAAAGGGAAGCCCCGAGCGTCTCCAAGCCCTCAGGTAGCCTCATGCCATCTCACTAGCGCCCCTATCGCCACCAATTGGGAGGGAGCAGGTCTTCTTCAACCTCTCCGGTCAGTTCGGCCACCGCCGCCTCCCGGCTCCATTCGGCGCAACCAGAGATTCCCCCTCTCCGTTCTCTTCACCAGGAACCATCTCATCCTCCCGTGAACTCGTTCCCCTGCTTGATTTTGATCGGGAGCCGTCGCCACCACAAACTCACTTTGTCACCGAAGCTTTCCTCCGCCGCGGAGCTCGCCGCCGGCAGCTCCCTCCACCTCCGACAACCCCACGACCACCGGGAGGACCGCCTCGGCCGTGCGGATCCATCCCTACCCTCTGGAGCCCGCGAGGAGCAGCCTAACGCCGGCGACGATCGCCGGAGCCCCGCTCCGCTCGGACAGAGGAGGGAGACGACGCGCGGCGACTGGTCAAACATGACCAGTGGGCCAGGCGGGCCCACTGTCAGCGACACCCCGCGCTGACCACGTGAGATTAAGTGAAGGCGTATTATCCCTAGTACACTTTCCCCGCTCCGAAAGCGTATTCCCCTCCGAAACGTTTTCTTTTTCTGTTTTATTTAAAAACAGATTTTGACCAAATGTTTGTCTGGCTCTAACTTTTTAAATATAAGTCGAAATGAGTTGATTCTTTTTCCTACCTTCCTCATATTTGATCTAGTTTATTTTAAGATTTATTTGAAAATTTTTCAAACAACTTTTTTGTTCTGTTTTTGAAATTGTGTTAATTCAAATATATTTTCAAATAGGATTTTGGGGAAAGAGAAGAAAACTTTCAAAAGTTTGGAGAGCACCCTGCCTTTCCACACATTGAAGGCAAGCATTCTGAATCCCGGCATAATATTTTTTGGAGTGATCGTTGATGCATTTATAACACCACCGCATTTCGAAGGACTTGTTATTTCATGTGATATGATCATATGCATGGGTGCATGTTACTGATTTCCATGCTGTTGGTAATGGACACACTTGTGATGATAATCACCCTCATGAGCTTGGCATGCATACCGGCAGGAAACCGGGGAAAACCTCTGCCTTAGGTAGGTATGAGTTTGCCACCGGTCTCCGTCGGGACGGTTCTGTCTGGTATGGCATGGTAAGGTGATATGAGTGGTGACTCTGTTTGATGAAATATATTTGTTACGCTAATCATGCAGGGAATACTTGAATCTCCTGAGTCGACCGTAGATCGAGTCTTGTTCCAGTAACCCCCATACCTGTTTCGTACTACCACTCATCTCTACAGCAAGTAGAGTACGGTTCAGTAAGTTGTCAACCTCTTTCTAGCACACACCGTACAGAGAGGCCATGGTGGAAGATACGGGTTGTAGCTGGTAGGCAGACCACCTGGTCCGGGGGCATGGGTGTTTCCGGTTGGGACCGAGAGGGGAGGCCACCCCTTAGAGCGCGCGATATAAGTTTGATCCCATGCTACGCGAGGTTGTAGCCTCCGCACTTAGAGTTGCTTAACAGGTGTCGTGGGTGATTCCAGACACGTGTGAGTTAAGCTGGTGTGTGCAAGTTAGGTATGTTTTCAACAAAAAGACTGTAGACGGAATTAGTCCCGATGGACTAAAGAAATTCGTTACTCGTGGGTAAAGAGTACACCCTCTGCAGAGAATAAACCTATTCGAATAGCCGTGTCCTTGGTTAAGGATTACAGTCTGGGATGGGTCAAGTGTTGGTCTTAGTGTCGGTCTTCGGAGATGAATCTGTTAATCCAGAAATGGAATTACTACTTGTGACTGGTAATAACTATGATTATTATTATTTGACTAAACCATGATGTTATTGTTATTATCGAGTATCTCTGGGATGGTTCTACCTCCGGGATATTCACTATGATTGTTTCTTTTAAAGCCCTTTATGTGGCGTCGCCCAGACGCCCGACTGTGGCATTTCTTTTAAAGCCCTTTATGTGGCGTCGCTCAGACGCCTGACTGTGGCATTCCTTTTAAAGCCCTTTATGTGGCGTCGCTCAGACGCCCGACTGTGGCATTTCTTTTAAAGCCCTTTATGTGGCGTCGCCCAGACGCCTGACTGTGGCATTTCTTTTAAAGCCGTTTTTGTGGCGTCGCCCAGACGCCCGACTGTGGCATTTCTTTTAAAGCCCTTTATGTGGCGTCGCTCAGACGCCCGACTGTGGCATTTCTTTTAAAGCCCTTTATGTGGTGTCGCTCAGACGCCCGACTGTGGCATTACTTGTTGTTTATTTCATAAATTTCTTTTATACTATCATGTTATTGCAATTTTTATAATTAACTTGCTTGTACGCATCCGAGAATTACTTATCCTTTGTGGCTGACGTCATGAGCATAAAATATTTTTCAGCACATCATTGTATATATTATACCTGTGTTCATAATGTTTGCGAGTAGATTCAAAGTACTCACTGGCTTGTCCCTGGCTATTGTCTTGGCCAGATTTTCTTGCACGGAGAGGAGCGACGCGATGCCAGCCCCGAAACCCACGCAATGGAGATAGCAGCCTCGCGAAGATAGGAATTAACCTGGTCAGCTGTTCCCGTGGGAAATGGAGTCCCATAGACACAGATGTTTCACAACCCGCTTCCGCCATCAACCACTAGAAACCATTTGTTGTACCCACAGGCCAGAATGGTCTTGTACTACATATTTTGTATTTTTGCTTGGAGTTCCTATATCAAGTTGAAGCCTCATCAGCTAACAGTAATCCTGGGGCTGATGAGCACGACGGTCTTTTCTGGAAAGAGACTACCCAGAAAAACCGGTCGTGACACTGAAAATCGACTGACCCAAAAGTCGATTCAGTCGACTGAAGTGTAGCTAAATCGGAGCAACATTGCAAGCAAGAGAAAGAGCGAGAGCAGCAGCGCGAGCAAGAGCAATAGCAAGAGCACACTAGGCAGGGGACCGAGAGCAAGAGCAAAGCAGCAGCGCGAGCGAGAGCTAAAGCAGCAGCAGCTCCTACTGATGTGGACGTCGCCGCCGAGGGAGCAACGCCATGGAGGAAGTGGCCAGCGATGCCGTCGTGGATGGAGCCGTGCCGTGTCGGCTCGGGACCGAGTGCCGGCAGCACCGTGAGATCGAATCAAGAAGAAAATGCGGCGATTAGTGTACAACCTCTTTGGTGGTGCCGATTAGGCTGCAGCTTCATCCGAGGAAACGGTGATGATGATGCTCTTCCGGTGGTGCAGGTGAAGACGGCGGTGTGGGAATGGAGGTGGCGTGAAAGATGAGTGGAATGTCGGGGCAGCTCCTTGGAGGTGGAGGACGGGGTGGCTGAACCGGCGGGACGACGAGATCGACGACGGATCCTCATCCGGTACGGTGGATGCATGAGGGACGTCAAGGTGTTGCTATGGACGATGTCGTCGGGGAAGATGCTCCGGCTGGGTGGCGGACGAAGCAGGGTGTGGGGTTTCGTCGCGGATTTTCGTGGCCTCGATGTATGAATGGGTGGGCGAATGGGATCGCAGTGGGGAACCATGGCTTAGGGACGCGCTTGTCCGAAATGTGGGGTAAGTTACAAAAGTACCCCCATCGATTTTAGGCGGTTCTTTCGGTTCAGGGGTACCACAAGCATTTCGCGTGTCGGGATTTCATAGGAGGTGGGAGTTTTCGCGCGCGTTGTAATTTCGGAATAGCAAGGCGCGGGTTGAGATGGAGGGAGTTGTCGGAGCACAACGAGACAAAGATATATCTTAGATATTTCGGGCTAACAAGGCACAGGTTGAAGAGGTGGGAGTTTCGCAGCACGATAGACAGAGACGCTAGCTTGAATTTTCGGTATAACAAGGTGCAGCTTGAAATTTCGGAAGAACAAGCTTAACATGTACCCCAAAAAAGACAATTTGTACCTCAACATGCACAACACACACACAAACACCATTTAGACTAGAGTAAGGTACATGTGCATTGCACGCATGAGATTTGGCAACCAAATTATGAATAAATACCACATTATAGCATGTAAGCTTTGAGTCATGTATCCATGATGTAGATGTTCGTTTAATTCTTATAGTTCATTTCATTCAAAATCATCTAGTTTTAATAAGAAAGCTAATCGATTTTAAGATTCATGGAATTGTGCATTGTAAGACATAAAGTAAAAACAAATAATGGCAAATCATGTAGAAAAACATTTGGGCAATTCTGATACGGAAGATTCTAGAACAAAGAAGAAGTGCTTGTGTTTTGATGTTTGTTCATTATGCTTAAGTTCAACCATGGAGTCTTTTAGATTATACATGTGGCGAAATCTGGTGGAATCTAGATGATATCCAACACCCAGTAGTGCTCAAATTTGCCATCTTTGGACCATCGGATTCGCTTCATCCAACGACCGTCGTACAAAGTTAAAGTTACCCGCACACAATATAAAAAAATATAAAATATAATATATATAGGGGTATATATAGATATGTGATGCGAAAGCCACCCATCATCTCCAATTAGAATAGCGTGTCCTTGCACGGATGTGATGTGGCCAAATGATGTCTGCCATCGGTATCTCAAATTCAAATCAGTCTGACCTTGTTCAATGTGTATACATTACAACATGCTCGTTTCCAAACCACACCGCGCATATCTCCATTATATTCATGCACGCATGGGTTTCAAACATCAGGATCTCTTATTCAAATATTTGAATTCAACTTTACATTGATTATGACCTCACCTAGTCTTTTACACCCACACAGTCGTCTTCTCTTTATAATTGTACCACTAACTTTCTCTCGTGCATGCATGCACACACACTACCAGTCGGCATTATCCATCGCACACATGCAATCTTTTTCTTCAGGTCGGTCTCACATGAAGGCACACACCCACACACCCCCCCTCTCCATCATATCGGGCATTCTTTATCTCTCACGCGTGCATGTGCAACAATCGATGTTCCTCTATGTATGTGTGTATATAGCTAGGTCTTTCATAGTTTTCCACATAAACCGATCAATCGATATATCCAGTGAGGTCTCACCCTCTTTCCCACGTCCACATCTATCAATCTATACCTCTCTATATAGGATTAACATATATAGCTAATACACCCACATTAATTATATATCCAACGTCCCCCTCTCATCATCCATGCCTTCCGCTTCATCTCTCAGACGCGCGCACAATGGCGAAGACAGGGGCAGTAAGGGCCCTGCCCCCCTAGCATCACTATATATCGAGGCTAATATGAATGTGATCATTAGACAATTGCTGCTAAAAATGGTTTAAGTTCATGAATTGACCCTCCTCGTAAAGGATTAGCAATGCTTGGCCCCCCTAGCTCATTTATTTTTCATGGCTCCGCCACTGCGCGCAACAGCGCACATTCTCGCCCCCTCTCTCTAAGTCTCCCTCCACTCGGCCCCTCGCACAATCTTCTAGCCCCCACCGGATTTTTCGACATGTACAATCTAGCAGACTCCATGGTTGAACTTAAGCATAATGCACAAACCTCAAAACAATAGTGGTTCTCTTTTGTTCTAGAATCTTCCGTATCATAACTGCCCAAACTTTTTTTCTAGTTGAATTGCCATTATTTGTTTTTTACTTTATGCTTTACAACGTACAATTCCATGAATCATAAATAGATTAAGGGCTTCTTTGATTCAAATGATTCCCAAAGGAATTTTGGAGGATTCTAATCATTAGGAAATTTTCCCATCTTGGTTGTTTGATTTGTAGGATTGTAAACCGTAGGAATTTTTCCATATGATTCATTTGCACTATATTTCATAGGAAACATCCCATCCACTCAAACCTCTTTGAAAGAATTCTGCGTTTTTTCTATGCACAATCAAACACTCGTACAATCCTGTAAGATTCAAGACAACATTCCACTATAATCCCATGTTTTTCCTATTCCCGCGTTTTGGAAATCCTACGAATCCAAGAGGCCCTAGCTTTTTCTATAAAAACTATTTGATTTTGAATGAGATGAACTATAAGAATTAAACAAAGGTCTACATCAGGCATATATGACTCAGAGCTTACATGCTATAGTGTGGTATTTATTCATAATTTGGTTGCAAAATCTGATGCGTGCAATGCACGTGTACCTTACTAGTACTTCGAGTATGTGCAAAACACGTAAATTCGAATTCCAATGGAACGCTACACAGTGTCTCTCTTACAGTTCATGAAGCCACGTGGCACATGTGGAGGCGTTGTCACGACCTCCTTGCGTGGATTGATCACAGTGACGTGCTGCTGGTTCCAAAAGAATGTACTCGTCCTCCCTAAGCCATACTGGCGGTACATGCATGAAGCGAAGATGTGCACGCACGCCATGCACGCACTCATTCCCTCGCACACACACGCGGGTACACGGGCGGACGCCATTTTGTACCTAGATCCACCCCATGTGATAATTTGGCGTGTGTAAAGTCATTCACTTCATTGATGGTCAATTAATACAAGCATGCAAATTGAGTGGACGTGAGGGTGGAAGAAAGACATTATCACTCCACTGCGCGCATGTGAGTAGTTAAATCATGGGTTGCTAGTAGTACTTCCATTGGTCTCCTTCGTATTTTGTGCCAATTTTTGACAGTAACATAATATTTACGCATTTGAGCAGTGTAGTCTACTTGTAATTTATGTTCCACTAAACTCATCGGGAGCCGTTTCAGGCCTCGAAACCAAAACCATCAATTAATCTTTACCTTGTTACCATCACATTCGAAAGCCTGCTCACACCTACTAGTACGTACCAAACCTGAACATGTTCCCACTATGCTGGTATTAGTACTAGTGCTAGTACTTAGGTTATAAAAAGGGGAACTACCTAACCAAAAATTACTCTACCTTTCCTCCTCATATGTGCTTCTTCTTCGTCCGTCCTTGCCATGGTCGGTGAGCAGAGCTCTAGGTCGAGAACTACTCGTAACAAGGGAGCAGCAACCAAGGCTGCGGAAAAAAAGAGGGCTCGCCGCCACACAGAGGCCTCGAAAGATCTCTCACGGGCAGGCGATGGCTCCCAGGAGCGCCCTAGCCGCGGAGGCGAACATGCCGAGCCGGCGGTGCTGGAGTCGTTATCCCTCGACGGCATGCCCGATCAGCTCAATAAGCACCTCAATAAGCAGAAGGAGTTGATCCAAGGCTTGGTGGAGCTGCTGAAGGAGAGCCTCAACGACATGCCCGCTGAGCTCAATAAGCAGGGAGAGTCGACCACCGGCTTGGTGATGCTGCTGAAGAAGAGCATTGCCTCAGAGAAGAAGGCGACCGGCGAAATCCTTTGACTTCAGGAGGACAAGGCGAAGCTCTGCCACGAGATCGACCTGTTGAGGGAGAAGAACGCCGGATGGAAGAAGCTGCTGAGAATAGTAGTTCCTCGATGAAGATGCTGCAGGCCCTCGTCATGGAACAGAAGGAAGAGTTGGCGAAGCTCCGCATCGAGCACCCGGCTGCTGTCAAGGTACGTAATGCGGCCGTGGAGCAGATGATGAAGGATCGTGTCGAGAAATCCCGTGTCATGGACAGAATGAAGAAGATGGCGGAGGAGATGCGCAAGGAGATGGAGGTCATGGAGGCGATGAAGAAGCAGTTATGACTCCGCGGCGAATTAGATCATTTGGGGTGATAATCTTCCTTCTTCTTTTGCTCCCGTGTTTCATCTTTTGCTTTGGGTGTTTTGCCGCACGTGTCACATTCTCTGCGAGGCATGAATAGAACAATGCTTTTTTGAGGGAATGAATAGAACAATGCTAACAATGAGATGACTAGCAAATTAGATCATTTTTATCGCCATATGGCACTGGGCTGCCGTGTTTCTTGCTCCTCCGTCGTAGTACTACTCCAGTGGAAAACTTGAGTATACCGCACGGTTCTTTGCTCCTTCTCAGGTCGTTGGCACATTTATACGAGCAGTCAAATCACAAGGCCCCGCCTTCCAGCAGTAATGAGCCGTCAAATCACAAAGGCCCTCACCTCTCATGAAACCGACCAAGCTGGACTGCCCCGCCCTCTAGAATATTAAAAAATGTATACTTTTGTACAGTAGTAGTATCGATGGATTGCGCCATGGAGCAAAACTTGAAATTTAAAAAAAGGTGGTACATATAGAGAGCGTGCTATGTCTTGAGCTTGCGTTGGTTTTCCTCGAAGAGGAAAGGGTGATGTAGCAATAGTAGCGTAAGTATTTCCCTTAGTTTTTGAGAACCAAGGTATCAATCCAGTAGGAGGCTCCTCAAAAGTCCCACGCACCTACACAAACAAACAAAGAACTCACAACCAACGGAATAAAGGAGTTGTCAATCCCTTCACGACCACTTGCGAAAGTGAGATCTGATAGAGATAGTATGATAAGATAACTATATTTTTGGTATTTTATAATATAGATTGGAAAAATAAAGATGCAAATAAAAGTAGATTGAAAGCTTATATGATAAAAGATAGACCCGGGGGCCATAGGTTTCACTAGTGGCTTCTCTCAAGATAACATAAGTATTACGGTGGTTAAACAAATTACTGTCGAGCAATTGATAGAAAAGCGAATAATTATGAGATTATCTAGGCATGATCATGTATATAGGCATCACGCCCGCGACAAGTAGACTCACTCCTGCCTGCATCTACTACTATTACTCCACACATCGACCGCTATCCAGCATGCATCTAGAGTATCAAGTCCATAAGAACAGAGTAACGCATTAAGAAAGATGACATGATGTAGAGGGATAAACTCATGCAATATGATAGAAACCCCATCTTTTTATCCTCGATTGCAACAATACAATACGTGCCTTGCAACCCCTATTGTCACTGGGTAAGGACACCACAAGATTGAACCCAAAGCTAAGCACTTCTCCCATTGCAAGAAAGATCAATCTAGTAGGCCAAACCAAACTGATAATTCAAAGAGACTTGCAAAGATAACTCAATCATACATCAAATAATTCAGAGGAGATTCAAATATTTCTCATAGATAAACTTGATCATAAACCCACAATTCATCGGATCTCGACAAACACACCACAAAAAGAGTTACATCGAATAGATCTCCAAGAAGATCGAGGAGAACATGGTATTGAGATCCAAAAAGAGAGAAGAAGCCATCTAGATAATAACTATGGACCCAAAGGTCTGTTGTAAACTACTCACAACTCATCAGAGGGGCTATGGTGTTGATGTAGAAGCCCTCCATGGTCGATTCCCCCTCCGGCGAAGCATCGACGAAGGCTCAAAGATGGGATCTCGCGGATACAGAAGGTTACGGCGGTGGAAATTGTTTTTTGTTGGCTTCCTGGATGTTTTCGGGGTATGTGGGTATATATAGGAGGAAGAAGTAGGTCGGTGGCCGCCTGAGGGGCCCATGAGATAGGGGGCGCGCCCTATAGGGGTGGGCGCGCCCTCCACCCTCGTGGCCGCCTCGACTGCTTCTTGGCTTGCACTCTAAGTCCTCTAGATCATGTTTGTTCCAAAAATCACGCTCCCGATGGTTTCATTCCATTTGGACTCTGTTTGATATTCCTTTTCTTCAAAATAATGAAATAGGCAAAAAAATGCAGCAATACGGGCTGGGCCTCCGGTTAGTAGGTTAGTCTCAAAAATGATATAAATGTGTAAAGTAAAGCCCATAAACATCCAAAAAGGGTAATATAATAGCATGGAACAATCAAAAATTATAGATACGTTGAAGACGTATCAAGCATCCCCAAGCTTAATTCATGCTCGTCCTCGAGTAGGTAAATGATAAAAACAGAATTTTTGATGTGGAATGCTACCTAGCTTAATTCTCAATGTGATTTTCTTTATTGTCGCATCACTACAAAAAAAAAGACACATCCGTGACATTTTTGGCTGAACGGATTTTTTCCTGTCATACATATGACACTTCTATGACGATAATTGTGACAAAACCCGGTATCATCATAGATGTGGTGGGCTCCTACTTCTATGACAAAAAATCATGACAGAAAATGGGCTTTTCATCCCGGGCGGGCCGGAGATGCAACTGCATGACATTCTTTGGGCCGTCCATGACGACAAAAACCGTGGTAGAAGCGATGGGGGGAAAATTTCGAGGAGTTGCCGGTTACAGTGGGAGGTCGGGGGCCGAGCGATGCGCGTTTCTCTCGTACACGTACGCGCGCATGTGTGAGGCATTGGCTCTAACTGAACCCGAGCGAGGCGTTGGGCTCTAACTGAACCCGAGCGATTGCACTGCAGGCTACGCGTTACTGAACCCGAGCGATCGATCGATGGCTGTTAACTGAACCCGATGGAGCGATTCCTTCGCTACTGCTGCTAACTGCAGCCGATCGATTGGATGAACAGTGAGCGTTGTAGGGGGGGGGTTGGATGAACAGTGAGAGGTGGCGTTGCCTCTGGATGAACAGGACCCCGTGGTGTGGAGGGCTGGATGAACAGTAGACGGTGGAGGGGTGGCCGTGGAGGGGTGGTTGAATAGGACCCCGTGGTGTGGAGGGCTGGATGAACAGTAGATGGTGGAGGGCTGGATGAACAGTAGATGGTGGAGGGGTGGTTGAACAGTAGCCGGTGGAGTAGCGCGCGGTGGAGGCTAGATGAACAGGAGCCCGTGGAGGCTGGAGGAGGTCGACGGTGGAGATGAACAGTATCTCGTGGAGTCCCATTTAGCGGTACGCCACACCCCTCCCGATGAACAGGACCCCCGTTTCGACCGTAGGAGGTCCGTTTCGTCCGTTTTGCGGTACGCCACACCCCTCCCGATTAACAGGACCCCCGTTTCGATCATAGGAGGTCCATTTCCTCTGTTTTGCGGTATGCCACACCCCTCCCGATCAACAGGACCCCCGTTTCGACCATAGGAGGTCTGTTTCCTCCGTTTTGCGGTACTCCAGGCCCCTTCCGATCAACAGGATCCCGTTTCGAACGTGGCCGGTCGAACACAAGGCCGTTTCCTCCGTTGTGCGGTACGCCATGCCTTGTTTCCATCGCCTGTTCCGTCCAAGCCCTCCCGATGAACACGACCACACATTCCGTTCCGACCCAGCCGGTTGGCTCCCCATGAACACGACGACGATGCTGTTTCTCCGTTCCGACCCAGCCATGTACGTATGCGCGAGTAGGCGTTCGAGACCCTGCCCGTATGTACGTACGTGGCCGTATTTTCTTTCTTGCACCCTCGCCGCTGTACGTACGTGTACATGCTACATGCGCGCCTCTGCTATGACACGTGCGCGCCTCTACTACGACACGTGCGTGCCTCTACATCGACCAGCATGTACGTACACTTTCATGACCAGAATGACAACGCTACGTACGCTTCGACCAGGTGGGTCCCGACTGTCAGGCACTTCCTTGCCTGCAAAAATGTAGTGGGTGGGTCCCAGCAGTCAGGGGGCGAATCGTTTTTTTTGCCTGAACGCACTTCCTTGCGTGCGAAGGTGTAGCTGGTTGGTCCCAGCGGTCAGAAGGGAAACGTTTTTATTGCAAAATACGGTGGCCTATCTGGTGGGTCCCTGCTGTTAGGTGGAGGAATCATTATTTTCCGCGTAATAAGGAGGCACTTCCTTGCTGCGGTCATGGACCCAGCTGTCAGCCTGTCGACATACAGTCCACGTCCGATGGAAGTCGTTCCTTGACCACGTTGACCATGCTGCGCCGAGAGCACTAGGGCGGTGGACGACGACAAGGCCTAGGAAGGGGACGACGCGGAGCCGGTGAAGACGTGGTAGTGGATGGCCACGCGGAGAGGAGTATGAGTATTCACTCGTTCGGCTGTGATGTGAGGCTGCCATCGCAGCAGGGCCTGGCCTAAGGTGGGAATAGTAGGGGGCAGTGAGGCCTCCACGGCAGCACAGCCGGCCACGGGAGGCAGGAGCAGGCGGCACGACCGGTGCTGCTTTGGGCGGCTGGAGCAAGAAGACCAGAGGTTGAAGAAGCACTACGGCCGTTGGATGGACATCGTACGGTCACTGGAGCTAGAATCGTTCATATTGACTAAGTCGACAAAGCCCTCCGTCCCCATCAACTTAGTAGGCCCACAAGTCAGCTTCCCACCAAGTTGAGTCCCAGCTAGCAGGGGGAGTATTCATTTTTTTGTGCGTAATAAAGAGGCACTTCCGGTGGGTCCGAGCTGATAGCGGGGGGAACGTTTTTTTCACGAAACACGGTGGCCCGTCCGGTGGGTCCCAACAGTCAGGGGGGAAACGTTTTTTTCGTGAAATAAGGTGGCCCGTCCGTTGGGTCCCTGCTGTCAGGTGGAGGAATAATTATTTTGCGCGTAATAAGGAGGCACTTCCTTGCGTCCGCCATGGACCCAACTGTCAGCCTCTCCACGTACAGTACTCTTCCGATGGAAGTCGGTCGTTGACCATGTTAACCACGCCGCGCTGAGAGCACCAGGGCAGTGGACGACGGCGATGCCTAGGAAGGGGACGACGCGGAGCCGGGGAAGACGCAGTAGTGGAAGCCCGCGCGGAGAGGAGTATGAGGGTTCACTAGTTCGGCTGCGGTGTGAGGCTGCCGTCCCCGCAGGATAACAGGGGGTGTGGGTGAGTGGAGGGATGGCCTGGCCAGCGGTGGGAATAGTATGGGGGCGGTGAGGCCTCTGCGGCAGCACATCCGACCACGGGAGGCAGGAGCAGGCGGCACGACCGACGCTGCTTTGGGCGGCTGGACCAAGAAGACCAGAGGTTGAAGAAGCACTACGGCCGTTGGATGGACATCATACGGTCACTGAAGCTAGAATCGTTTATATTGACTAAGTTGACAAAGCCCTTGGTACACTCTAACTTAGTAGGCCCATAGGTCAGCCTCCGAAACGGTGTGCCCCAGATGTCAGGGGGAGGAAACATTTTTTGGGTGGCCGAAGCTAAGAATATCCGAGATTGAAGAAGAAGCACGACATCCGTTGGATAGATATCCAACGGCCACTGCTGCTAGAACCATGTGTTGACTATAATAAGTTGACAAAGCCTTGCATATGTGTCAACTTATTTTTTTAGGGGACGTGCCACTTAGTAGGCCCACAAGTGTGTGGCAGAGAACTTATAGCCCATTTGCGTTTTGTAAGAATGTACAACCCATTTTTGAATTCTAATGGAATTTACAACAGCCCATTTACAGTTTGTTAAAAGTACAGCCCATTTTCTAGCTAGGACAACGATTAATAATTTGAACCAACCGTTGAAGACAGAATTCAATAAAATTTCCCACATTTTGATGGGATCCGAAATATTTTTATCCCAAAATTTCTAGTTAGATTAAATATAAATTTGTATTACGTAAAAATCCAACGAAACATTGCGCGCGCAACAATGAAAATTTAAGATTTTCAAAATCCATAAATAATATTTTATAAACTAATTTCATCTTTGGTGATTTTTTTATAGTTACTGCCAAGTTTTTATAATTACATCCCATTTATTATTTTTAAAGCCCATTTTCCTGTTAAGCCTAATGCATCCCTCCTAGGAAAGATTTGCAGCCCAGCGGGGCGGAGAATAACAAGTTGACCTTGTCTGGGTATTCCTTAAAAAGACGTATAGCTGGGCTAGCCATTTTCATCTTGAAAAAAGTAGTATCTGGACTGGATATCTGACCTGGGCTAGACGGGCCACAACCCGCCCAGTTAATACCCTGATCTCCTCTGAACAACAACGAAATGATCGCCAAGAAAAACTCTGCAGTGCTCACACCTCAAAAACACAAATACTGCTCGAGCTGCTTGGTCCCAACTGTCGGCCGCACCTTGTGCAATTCTCTCATTTATATTGACTACATAGGTTGACAATGGTGTGGGACCATGATGTCAGGAAACCAGAAGAAAGCAAAAAAAATATAGTTGTACATAATAAGGAGGCACTTGCGTACGTACGGCTATGGCCCTAGTGGGTCCCTAGTGTCATCCAGTCAAAATAAAGTCATCTACTGAATCCTCATGTTCGTTGACCATGTTAACAATGCTCGGCGCCACGGCGAGCGCAACAACTCGAAGGACAACGGAGAGGGCCTCGCGGGCCCTACGGAGGTCTGATACAACGCCCGCTGCTCATTCAGGAAGACAGGATCATCGGACACCTATGAGCACCTTCGAGAAACTGAGACGGCATGAAACGGTAAGGCCGCGCTTGGGAGCTCTGGTTTATTTCAAACCTGTATCAACATACAAGTGTAATTTACTCGTCATCGGAAGGCCCGAGGTCTGTAAGTAAAACCGGCGGGTTACGCGTGTAATTTGAGAGACCAGTGTATATTTTACGAGCACTGCTATATGGACGACATTACCAAACGATACATGCACGACGTGCGTATCATGCCATCCATGGGCAAGGCTGAAACAACAGCTAACGACTAGATTAGCAATCGTCCGAATGTCGTTCAACGTTTTTATCATGTCTGAAGTACTTCCGATATTTTACTAGTCGAAATCGACCAACCAAGCGCCTTCGCCCGAGACCATCTGCTTTAATTTACAAGTGTCAGTTTTACAAGCGGTTTTGGTTGGAAAACGACGATCCAATCACGGCCTAATATCATGAGTTGGTCGGAAGATCATATGGTTTGATGTCTAACCTAGCCGACATGTCGTATAGGCTATGAATGAAACATCAGACGATGAACTTCTTACGCACGGAAACAACAGAAGAGGATGATCTTCTTAACAAGCAAATCACTAGCATTAGATCGACATGCAAAACAATACGAAGCATTATTCTCAGGAGGCACGGTGAACAGCTCGTGATGCCGCATGCCACAACATTCCAAGCTCAACTTTGCAATCAAACACAAGGCCTGGCATTACATAGACAATATTCAGAACAAACTCTTAACACAGGAATATCTTAGCAGAGTAACTATTTACTTCTAAAATGAACACAGGAATAGGAAAAAACACTCGATGCTTCTCACAGCAAGGGCATCCCACTCAAAAATATCAAATGCATGTCTTCTGGCTAACATCAATGAGCAAATTTTGACAAGGTTTTCCAATTCCAATATATTAAACTAACATCTTCTTGCTAACATCAATGATTAAACTTTGACAAGCTTTTCCCATTCAAAATATGTAATGCCTATGATCGTGTCCTCTCGTAGCTTCTTGTACTTGTTTGGGCACTTTTTGCCCAGGGCACTCCACGTGTTGTTAAATTGCCAATGGTCTCTGCAGACTAGTCATGTCACCGGTGTCTAATAATACTCTATAAAGCTTCTCGGTCATTCCTTCTGTAATGTACCGCAACCAGTGACTGCTTCTTTCTACAAAGTGGAACGACCAACTGGACCCAGTAACGTAGCAGTTTGCCTTGGACAGTTTGGCTCCTTTTGTGCAGTTCAACTAAAATCGAAGTCGGAATAAAACCGAGCTTTAATTTTGATATCCATGTAAGCAACAATAGGTATAAGGGAAACAATTACTGAGAAATAACGGTTGATGACTTGTCTTAATGGGAAACAAAGCAGGAGAGTAGCAATTCTCCATCAGTGTGATTCATTCATATTGACTGAGACATTATCTTAACAATGCCTTGTTTCAACATGTATAAAGAACGACAAAGCAGAAAAGTACCATTCCTAAAACAATGCAACTGATTCATTTTTAAAGAGACATTATCTTAACAATACCTTGGTTAAACATGTAGAAAGAACTACAAAGCAGGATAGTACCATTCCTAACAAGTGTTGCAGTTTTGAACTAAGATTCAATAGTTAATTAATTATGAGAGTGGCATTGCTTAATTTTACCAGCAGCATTAGATTAACGAAAAGCATAAAAAGTTCCAGGGGAGAGTGGGCGCAACAACAATATGTGCTTCCATCTACTTATAAAGGGGGTGATGCAGAGTTTGTTGTAACAAAGCAACAAGCATCATGTCTGGGTTGGTCCCATTTTTGTTCACTACTTAATGGGAAAAGACAGCAATACAATAGCTTCAATTCAACATTTATTTAAAACAGTACCAATACAGGTAGCACAACATCTCAAAGCACAATGCACAATCATGTGGATGAAGGCCTGTACTGACCTTTCATGAGAACACCAGGATAAAATACGAATAAGCTAACACGAATAGGAAATCCAATCTCCTTTTGTGTAGTTGCACTGAAATCAAGCAAAGTGTTTCGCGTAGTGAAGCAAAATGTCGCA
Organism: Triticum dicoccoides; assembly: GCF_002162155.2. Classification (NCBI taxonomy): domain Eukaryota; kingdom Viridiplantae; phylum Streptophyta; class Magnoliopsida; order Poales; family Poaceae; genus Triticum; species Triticum dicoccoides. Next base: position 668,228,788 of record NC_041393.1, read on the forward strand.
ATAGCAACAAGTTGAATAGATATCATGTGGTTGAGACCAAGATTTGAAACAACTCAACAGGAACACTAGAAACAAATCTCAGATCTCCTTTTGTGCAGTTCCACCAAAATTAAGCAAAGTCACCGGTGTGACATTCAAGTTGAACTGCACATAACACTCTTAAAACATAAGTGTTTCGAGTAGCGAAGCAAAATGTCGCAATAGCAACAAGTTGAATCGATACCCCTGTTTTAACAGAGGCAAAAAAGGAAACAATTACTTGCCGATAAAGGAGGATGAAACAAACCGTGACAGAAAGAAGCATCTAACATATCTTGGATGGAAAACAAAGTAGGATAGTAGCATTTCTAAAACGGTTGCATTGATTCATATTAACAAAGACACTCTCCTGAAACAACATTCATTAAAAATGTAATTTACTTTTAACAGTGGCATTACTTCAATTTTCCGGCGGCATTCTTAGATTAACAACAACAAAATAGCTGTATGGGACATGCTAGCACCATGTGCGTCCACACGTATAAATGGGTGATGCAGAGTATGTAGCCAAGCAGCATATCTGTGTTGGTCCCATATTTGTTCTCTTTGAACTTTTTCCTATGTGAGGGAAGCAAATCTAGTCCTGCACAAACTACCCGACCGCCTCCAGTTTCTTTCCCTTTTCAACAAAGAGATCGGTTCCTTATAGATGTGTATACTGGGTTACCCCCTTTTTCCCTTTTCGACCAACAAAGCGGCTGGATAGCCAGTCTATACTACTTTTCCTCCCTCCTTTCCTCATTGAACCACGTCCTAGATTCATGCTCCACCCCACCGCACCTTTCTTTCCTCTTTGAACCAAGACCTAGATTCGACTACAGATCGAAAAAGATCCACATGCAGCTAGAGCAATGACGGTTTCAGAGAAACTTATACCTTAGGGTTGTCGGGATGTGGCAAGGCGTGCGGCAGGAGGCCGGATCTGCCCACACTTCGTACGGCATCGAGTAAGAAGGGGTCGGTGGCCCTCCCGCACAGGCGCTGGGTGAAAGAGAACAGCGCAGCCGACAGTGGATTGCCTCCCTCGCCGAAGGCGATAGAGTTAAGCTGCACCTCCTCCCCTTGCCGGTGCGACGGGATACAGACACCTCCTTCACCAGCTGTGAGGGGGGAGAGACAGACAAGAGGCCAACACAGTCTTGTTTAGATCCGGTGAAGAGAGGGTGAGAGACTGTGAATATAGCAAACCCTAGCAAATGAACGCTGAGCCTCCAGCGTGTAACATATACGTATTGCGAGGAGCGTGTGGAGAGTGGAAACCCTAGCGAACAAGCGCTGAGGCTCCTGCTTATATATATACTAATGTAGTACGGACTGAGCTCCGGTGCCTTCACTCCATCTGCTTTTGGCTGTATGATAGGTGAGCCAGCCACATTTTGGGCCCACCTGTCATAAACCCAAAGGCAGGTGCACTAAGTCAATGAAGCTGCGTCCATATAGTACTCTCGTGTATACGACTAATATATAGTGGAGTGGTTTTCTTATTCTCTCCATAACAATCGTTTTAAATTGTGTAAGTACGAAACGAAACTCTTTATTTAATGTACAGTGAAGAAAACTAGTACTACTTCCGATGAACTAACGATCCACGCCCACGCGTCCTGGTCGCACTTCCTGTCCTTCACGTGTGGTACACTACCCTCCCTTAAGTGAACAACCACACATGCGCCAAATTAACAAAAACGTGTGAGAGTGTGTACACATAAAGAATTTTAATTTCAGTTATCGGAAAGGTTTGAGAGTATTACAAAGTTTGACTTCAGTCAAATCTAATATGTGGAGTAAATAAAAATGGAGGGCTACTACGTCCATCTGGGTTTTTAGTCCACACCATTTTTTAAATCAAAGTTAATAGCTGGACAAATAAAATTACAGGGGAGCTGGAGACAAAGTTGTGAGAAGGCTTAGAAATCAATACAAAACTTATGCTCTTAGTACCAACGTCGATCCTTCTTCGAGGAAACATTTGGTTCATAGACAATTGTGTGATAATATTGCACCAACATGAAAGACGAATGCGTCTCCAACGCAACCAAGGTGAACCGATGAAGGATATCATCTTTGTGCGTAACAAGCAAAGAGCACTGATGGAAGACAACTTGTTTTTCATTGAAAACCGATCAGCTTCACTAGCCGACGCAACCATGAGGCGCAACCATGAGCATCGATAGGTCATCGTGGTGATGCATCATCCATTTGGCATCAAGTTTGGGTGAGGCACCTATGAAGTTCGACAAATCCTCACTGTGGTCTGTCTGTTTCTTCTCAGTAATCAAGCTCGAGGAAGGAAGAACCGCATGGCAGAGAACAGTGATGTGGAACAACAATGGCCATCCAATTTTGTGCAGTTCCACTAAAATTGAGGAAGGCATGCCCGGGTATGGAGACACGCATCGCTGTTTCCAAAAATATAAAAAAGGGTTAATGAAAAGTACACCAACAAACAGAAGCATCACAATTATATCTTGATGGGAACTAAACCAGGATACCTGAGAAAAAAAGCATTTCTTCATTTAATCGGTGATAGTACTACCACCATATGGACAATGACCGCACAACGACCATGTACTTTTTGTTGAAACAACATGTATACCTCTACCAAGGCATAAATCAGGACAACTTTTCGAGTGGCATTTCCTCTATAATAGTACTAGTAGGTGATGTTGGACCGGCCGACGAACCCTAGCTACTATGCATGGGGAGCTGGGGAGTAGTCGCATAGAAGAAAACCCGCACGCAGCGACCTGGGGAGCTGGACCAGTACAAGAAGTTATACCCCGGGTGGGCGAGATGTCGTTTAGGCGGGCGGGCGGGATCTGTCCACACGACGGCAGCGAACAAGGGCGTGGAGGATCTTCGTCCGCGCCAGCGCCGGCTCCGAGAGGACGGTGCGCATCGGCTCCCTCCGTCACCGACGATGCCAACGTCAATGCTACACCTCCTCACCTCCCGCAGCGGACGGGATTCGGCCAGATCTGTGACCACCGGTGAGGAGAGAGATAGAGTGGACACTGTCATCTTGTTTTGATATGGAGAGGGTGAGAGAGCGAGACGCGAGAAACTCTATCAAACAAGAGGCTATAATGGAGTAAAAAAATCTCTCCATAGCAGTGGTTTTAAATAGAATACGCGCGTTCCCGGAAAAAAGAAACGAAAACTGGCGGACAATTTTTTAAGGGTCTGTCTAGGACACATCTAGATGTCTAAGTTGATGTCCACTTTGTTTGTGGTCTATTTTTTTGTCCTAGTTTTTTTTGTTTCTTGTTGCTACATTATATACTTGTGGGAGCTTAGATGTGATATCCTTAAATAGTATCTAGATTGAATTAGATAAACTGATTTTCTAACGTACGAAGAAAGAAAACTTGATCAAAAACATGCCCCCGCTTCCAGGTCGCGAGAGTCGTCGCGCACACACACATGGACATAGACATGCATATCCGTGTTTACGTAAAATTCCATTTCCATCTCCATATCCAATCATATTTGTCCAACTGGCACATTATTTACGTTGTTAATTATATATGCAGTAATATTAACGTACAACATCTCTGGTTTGCGCACGTCCGAACCGCTGCCACGGCCAGTCCTGACCAACCCGAACCGTCTTCATCACCCGCGCGTGCTTCCTGCCCAAAACTGTCAGTGCCGCATTCATACCCGGCCAGAGCGGACGCGACCTCTCACTAGCGCCGGCATTGAAGCGGCACGCTGGCCGAGAGAGCATCGCCCGCGCCGCTTCCGGGTGCACGCGGCTGCTCCGCGTTCAAAGGTCGCAATAGCCGGCTACAACATGCATGTAAAAAGTTCTTGGGAGTCCGTGCTACAACTAGCTGTCCTCCCCCAACTCGTCAATCTCTTCCAGTAGTGCTAGTAGTACTGCATGGCGCGATCCATCAACAAGCAGGCGGGAAAGTTATGGTATACTCGGTTTGCGGTGAGTGGCATGCCGAGCGACCGTGTGGGGTCGAGCCGTGGAGGAGGGTGAGACACGAACACGACAGGCGTGATTTAAACGTTGGTTTTGCTCGATGGCGCGATCCAGCGGAACGAAACGTTGGTTTCTCTCCGTTTCCATTTTTTCTCCGGAAAAACGGAAACTTTCCACGCCATTTTCAATCCTATTCCAAGGTTGCCCCGTTACAACATTCCATCAAATACAAAGGAAAACTAACACGCATACTGATGCATCTCAATGATTCACAGATCATAGCCAATATTTACTTCACAACTAAGGAAAAAAGTTGTGAGAGCGTGTACGAAAGAAAAACTACTGATGGGGTCACTACGACTTAAACCCTAAACCCTAAACATGATTTAATTCCCTAGCCAGGTAGAACCTGTTGAAGGAAAGACGGCTGGCACCCTCGGATCATATGATGCTTTTGTGCAGTTCCACTAAAATCGACCTGAGCATCCGTGGTGGCAAAGATATTGAAGAAGTGTGATTAGAATAATAGTACTGGCACTAGTTCATGAGGCATAAACTCATCACAAGTAGAAGCCGGTAGAAGTAGAGAAAGATCGACATGGAGATGGAGCTACGGCAGTGGAGCAAGCCGGCTCCAAAAGGAAGATGGACTACCTGGGACGTTGGGTTGTACCTAGAAGGGCGGTTGGGACGCGGCATCGGCCCATACCGCGGTGACCCCCGATTGGGATGCACTGACTGTGGGTTTTCTCCCTCGCCGATGTCGACCGCGTCTACGTAGAACATTGTTCCCTTCCCCCAGCTGCGGGATCAGGCCCGTCGTTCTATGCTTGTGAAGAGAGCAACCTTAGCAAGCAGGCTTGTAGCTTAGGCTCCTGCTAGTGTATATATAGTGGTTTTCTCTTTCTCTCCATATCAACATATTGCGTACGTGTCATTCAAGAGAGAAATGATGGTTGCTTCTTCCGACTAACTTACTGTTCGATTTGACTGCTCCTTAGTGGCCCCTACACGTACTCCCCCTACGTGTATGCAACAGTCACACGTACACATGGACGCAAAAACGCGAGCGACGCCCTAATGCATGCATGTCCGAGCACATGACGGAACACACATGGTCACGCTAAGTGCTCAACCTACATGTGCATGCACACATATACTCAGTTAGGGTGAGCTAGTGACTATATAAACACCGAAATATATATATATTGAGCGCAATGAGCGTATTATGAAGTACACTGACCGTATTTTTACAAATATACAGTGACAGGCAGTGTATTTATCTCGTTTGAAATTAATCTATATTAACTGGAGAGGAGGCAGTATGGACTAGCATTACTTGCGCGCGGTGGCTCGCAGGACAAGGAGAAACTTTTGACTAATGCAAGCTCTCCCTCGCTTAGGCGGTGGACGTGCAACAGTTAATTCGGTGTTAGATTGCCAGAAGCATACACTATACTACTAGTGCTACTATTGTTCGAATTCCCGAATAGGCGAACAACCAAGCACAAAGTTTACTAGTACTAGTACTATTAATATAGTCTATAAAGGTACGCACTATACTAGTACTAGGAACCGGATGGAGGAGCGTCTGCACTCTTATTATAATTTTAAAATGTGATAAAGCAATCTTCAACACATTTGGTTCTCTTCGAGGGTTCTCGCATGTGATAATGGAAGTTGATTGCATGGAACACTCGCCACAATTCTCGCTTAATTCTGGCTCATATCCTGTTACAAATAGTAGCGCTCGGTAATATTTCCTCTTTTTTTGTTATTCAGCATGTAAATAGGTCAGCAAACCTTGCGGCGCATCTTCGTGCGAACCGTGCTTGCTGCACTTTGAATGTGGCCGAGAGTTGGCTTGATGAAACACCTCGCTTCCTACTTCTTTTTTTGCGGGGTACCTCGCTTCCTAGTGACCAGTGTCTTGGCTGATCGTCCTAAGAATGCTTATATATGAATAAAGCTCTCTCATTTACCCGCAAAAAAGATTAAGCCATATTAACCGGAAAGGAGGGAGTATGGACTAGCACTACTTTTTGGTGTGTCCCGTCAACTCGCAGAACGAGGAGAAGCTTGCAGGACAAGGTGAAGCTCGCTTACGCCTTTTGACTAATGCAACCTACCCTCGGTGGACATGCACCAGTCCATTCGGTGTCAGATTGTCAGAGGCATACACTGTAGTACCCAACATGCGAGTACCATCATTGTTTGACTTCACGAAGAGGCGAAGAGCCAAGCGCAGTAGTACGAGTAGTTCTACTACTAGAACCGCATGGTGGAGCGTCTGTACTCTTTTTTTTCTCTCTGATAAAGTACACGTTTATTCCGGAGAAGGGTGGAAAATGGCAGCCCACCATGTAATGAATGATATCGATCAACCAACCATGCTCGAATATATCTTGGCGTCCATGCGAACCCGTCTGTGTGTTCTCGCTCCTCGTCTCTCTCAAGGAACAGCGGGTTGGCTCTTTGCCGTCAATTGAGATCGGTTTGCTCACACTCCTGTCCCACATGTCAGTGATATGCCAAGAGGAGGTGCGTTGACCGACTGGCCATACGCGTACTTGGTTTTGAATCTTCATACTACTCCTCCCTCCGTCACAGTTTACAGGGCGCGCTTCATTATGATGCATTTCTCTCAATGCATTTCCACCACCAGAGAGACTTTAGACGCGTTTGGTTTAATGCTCAATTAATTAGGGCATGGTAACCGCAATCAAGTCCACAATTTTCTCTCCATGTACTTTGTACTACTCCTACGGAGTGGAGTAAGTGCATGCATGTGTGTACCCGGGGTGGAAGCACTGCATGCATGTGTGTACGCATTATTCCCTCTAGTAATGGATGCCGTGCTATAACTACCAATGCTATTTTTCAGGCCGATCGCTAGTCGCCTAGGTCCCACAGATCTTTTTTCTTTTTTCTGAAGCACGCTGTATAAACAGTGACGGATGGAGTAGTATGAGCGGATTCAAAGAAGAGCATATTGATGGTTGCTTCTTCAGAGCAACTTACAGTGGGAAAGGTGAGGCTTACGATTTGACTACTCATTACTCACTATTAATGCGGCACAACGACCAGGTTGAGTCTCCCATGCGGTTGTGCATTACCCCCTCGGTTCTTAAATATACTCCGGAGTATATTTGTCTTTCTAGATATTTCAACGAGTGACTACTCAAATATTTGTCTTTTTAGAGATTTCAAATGGACTGGCACATACGGATGTATATACATATTTTAGAGTGTAGATTCTCTCATTTTGCTCCGTATGTAGTCACTTGTTGAAATCTCTAGAAAGACAAATAGAATATTTAGGAACGGAGGGAGTACACATACGAAGCAAAATGAGTGAATCTACACTCTAAAATATGCCCGTTTGAAATTTTTAAAAAGACAAATATTTAGGAACGAAGGAGTATAATTTTGTGCATGGCACATGGACCCGGATGATGAAGAGGCTTCTGGCAATGCTATCAAGCTTCCATCATTTGTTTACATAATTGACGTACTATACAAATAATTTTCCAGCAAGACATGAAATTGTACAATGGTGTGAGCTTTCAGCTTCTGTTTCGCGTGTCTTGCCATCGATGCTCTTTTGGAAACAATAAAAAACTAACTTCCTTGCTAATGCATGTCAATTATTAGCAGATCAGAGCTAATAGTTACATCACAACTGAAGACAGAGTTGTGAGAAGGTGTTAAATTAAAATTGATCCATGCTTTCATTGGCGGCAACGCCCCCCCAGCTCTGTCTAAATCAACAAGGCATGTTGGGAAAAAAAGTAGCTGTCTGGAGCATGCAACATTCCGATCATTTTGTGCAGTTCCAGTATAATAGAGCTGAGCATCCCTGTTCCAAAGATATTAAGTGTGATTACAATAATAGAGGACTGCTGATGAAACAATAAACACATAAATAGAAGCCGATCACCTTTGCAGTCTCTCTTAAGACTAACTAGTTGGAGAAGATTAGGCTCGGAGTTGGATGAGGAGGATAGAGGAAAACCAATCTCCCTTTCTGCAGTCGCACTGAAATGTAGAGACGTTGCCCATGTGACATTTTAGTACAACTGCACAAAACACTCTTAAGAAAAAAGTGATTTGTGTAGTTCACCAAAAGGTCGCAATAGCAACGAGGTGAAATGGATAGCCCTATTTGCAAAAAAGAGGTAGAAAGGAAACAATTACTGGCCAATAACAGTTGATGACACATGCGACGACAAAAAACAAGCATATTCCTTGCCCTAAGGGAAGATAACGACACGGTTGTGTTTGTCTAAAATGGTGTGAGGACGAGAATGCAATATGGAAAGTACGCTGGACGAGCTACGTTTTGGGCAAAGAACTATGGAAGATCCACATGCAGCGACATGGGAAGACGGGCAGTGGAGCAAGGCCAGAGGGGATACCTAGAGGTCATCGGGATGTAACTAGGTGAGCGACGGCGGGCGGAATCTGCGAGCAAGTGGCATAGGCCCTGCCAGGCCGGAGCTTGGTCAGAGAGAACGATGTGTACCGCAGATCGAGATGTGCTGCCTCGGCGCCGTCGAACGGAGAAATGATGCACTTCCCCCCTTTCCCCCGGCGGACGGGATGCGGACGGATCAGTGACCAACGGTGAGAGAGAGAGAGGCCACCGCACTCCCTTTCCCCCGGCGGACGGGATGCGGCCGGATTAGTCACCAACGGTGAGAGAGAGAGAAAGGCCACCACAGCCTTGTGTGAGATACTCTGAAGAGCGACAAACCAGGCACGCAAGGCTCCATTGTATATAGTGAGCGGACTACCTTTTTCTCCATAAAAATCGTTTTATATTCCGTGTACGTGCCATTGAGCGCTATAACTTTATTTAAAAATAACGCGGCAATGCGTCAAGTCGAAATTTGTTTCGTGCAGGCATGGTACACGACCTCCCTAGGTAAACAACCGCTATAGGCGTTCAAATTAGCACGTGGGCTGCCATTTCGTAAAGAAATGAGCTCCACCATGTACCCGCGCGGGTGTGGCTGGGCACGAAGCGTGAGTACATGCACGGTGAACCTATTCTCTTCTTGTATACATACACCACCTACGTGGGGTTGTGTGAGAGAGATACAATCCTAGAGAGATATAGTGTGTGGGTTCTTGAGAGTTTTTTTTGGGGGGGGGGCTCAATCAAAAAATGTAACATATGCAATGTGTGTGAAATAGTCCTGGATATAACATATATATAGAGGGGGCGATCCACGAGAAGAGAGTGGAGGTATCACCGGCTTGAGGTGTTCATAGAGTCGAAAAGAGGGATGATGTGTGTGTGTGTGTGTGTGCGCGCGCGATCGATAAAGAGTGCCATCGAATTTGTGTGTGCCCACGTCAAAGATATAGAGTGGCTGGCCTACTGGAACGTGAGAGGGGACATGTGCAGTTTGTCTCTGTGGCATGGATACCTACCTGCAGCGCTCGACTATTGGTGTGTGGTGGGGGAAGAAGGAGGCCCAATTAACTATAGAGGTACAATGGCTGGTATATGTGTGGAGGAGGAGAGAGGCCTACCTCATGTATTAAGGAGATCGATATGCCTCATGTATTAAGGGAGATCGATCGACATCCATGCATATGTGCATGAGAGGAATAAGGTTGGGAGAGAGACAGAGCTAGAGTGTTGGAGGGGCTGGTAGTGGAGTTGCTTCTAACAAATGGTGGGATAGGCTTGCTAGACAAATGGAGGGCACACCCGCAATATCAATAAGAGAGGAGATGGCTGCTTGTTGTCTGTGCACGTGCGTGTGAGAGACGGGTCAGGAGGCATGCACGAATGATGAGGGGGGACGATGTGGTTGTGGTAAGCAGACATAACTACATAGGAAGATCAATCGCCCTTTGTTAGAGAAAGGAGAGACATAACTTGTGAGGTACGTCGATCAATGGGGGGGGTAGTTAAAGTCGATCCAGGTATATGTTGGGAGATCGATCGGTATACATGCATGTGTGTGTTAGAAGAAAACGAGACACGCGGAGAAGGATAGAGATAGAGGGATGCATGTAGGAGGTGGTACGAGAGGCATACAATATCGACCGGGGAGGAGTGTGCGAGTACGAGAACGATGAAAAGAGTGGTGGGAGTGAGGCATGGACAGTGACAAGAGAAGAGGGGAAGCTTGTGTTTGTGCTAGGCACACCTGGCTAGAGAGGCATATCGATCGATGTGTGCCGTAAAGAAGGAGCTGGGGGGCCTGCACACACCGTGGGTGAACGACCTAAAGTGAAAAGACGAATTTGCACGATGGAGCTAGAGAATGTTGAGGGAGGGTGAGAGGGATGCGGGCATGTGCATGCACAAGAGAAAGTTAGCGCTAGCTACAAAGATAAGAGGGTTGTGTGGGTGTAAAAGATGAATAGAGATCATATATACTTCATTATAAAAAGCGAATTCGGATATTTGAAGAATTTATCATAGTGTTTTAAACCTACGCATGTGTGAATATATATAGCGGTAATACACATGGTGTGTTTATGAACATGTTATACTACATTTAATATATTTTATCTCTACTCTTATAAAAAACCAGAGTTGTTGATGATGGTGTGCCTGCCATCCTGCATTATAGGCCGTCCGATTTATATCTGGCGGATAGCAAGGAAACTATGATGGTTGAAGTTGGCAACAATCATGATTGTAGATTGTTATTGAAATAGAGAAACAAATTCAAATTTAGTTCGAATTGCAGTGGTAGTATAGACATTTGGAATGCACTAAAATGTTGTTTTGAGTAGGTTACATGCATTATACAGCAAGCAAAAAAATTTAATCAGACATAACATGGATTCATACTCCCTCCTTCCATCTATATAGGGCGTAATGAGATTTTTAAGACCGCGTTTGACTATTGACAAGATTAATAGTACATGACATGCACAATGTGAAAATTATATCATTGAAAGAACCTTTCACAGATGAAGTTAACGGTGTGCTTTGTGTAAGTTGCATGTCATATATCATTGCTCTAATATTTGGTCAAAGTTAGCATCAAAAAACGCATTAGGCCCTATATAGATGGAAGGAGGGAGTAGCTTTGAATAGCATTTGTATAGTAAAACGGGGCAAGACTCTCTCTTTGTGTGGTGTGAATAGTTTTATTTTTTTTTGTTTTCTTTTTGGTTGAGGGAAGTGCGAATTGATTTGGTACGTACAAGTACAATATTACTACACGTTAGGTTTGTCCCTAAAATTCAACCCGCGTCTTGTTATATCCCGAAAATTCAGATATCGTGCTCTCAAAACTGGCGCCTTCACAACCCGCGCCTTGCTATCCCGAAATTACAATGCGCGCGAAAACTCCCTCCAGCTGCAAAATCCCGACACGTGAAATCCCCCTTCTAACCCTGAGCCGAAAGGGCCGCTAGTTCAAATCAGTGGGGGGTACTTTTGTAACACACCCTACATTTTGGACAAGCGCGTCCCTAAGTCATGCTTCACCCCCTCCCATCGCCCCCTTTTCACCATTCGAAATCCCAGGCCGCCATAACCTCTCCGCTCCAGCCGCGAAACCCCACCCTCCTCCGTCCGCCACGTCATCGCTGCCCAGCCGGAGCCTCTTCCCCGACAACGTCGTCCACCGCAACAGCTCGACGTCCCTCGTCCACCTCCCCGGATGAGTATCCGTCGTCCATCTCGCCGTCCCGCCTGTTCAGCCGCCCCATCCTTCACCTCCAAGGAGCTTCTCCGACGATCGCCTCGTCTATCGCGGCTGCTCCATCCCCACAACACCGCCTTAACCTGCTCCACCGAAACCGCAACATCCTCACCGACTCGTCAGACGAAGTGGAGGCCTACTCGGCGCCACCAAAGAGGTTGTACACTCATCGCATCACACTTTCTCCTTAACTCGACCTCCCGGCGCTAAGGTGCTCCATCCCGCACCCCCATGTAGCGGCTACCTTGAAGCCGGCGCCGCGGGCGACATCTTCACGGCGGCTCTCCCCCAGTGAGAGGCCCCTTCGGCGGCGGCGTCCATACCAGCCGGATCTGCTGCTGCTGCTCCGGCTCTCGCTCGCTCGCTTGCGCTTCTGCTGCTTCGGCTCTTGCTCGCTCGCTTGCGCTGCTGCTGCTTCGGCTCTCGCTCGATCGCTCGCTTGCCCAGTTGCTTCTGCTGCTCTCCCCCTCGCTCATGCTGCTGCTCTGCTCCGATTAAGCCACACTTCAGTCGACTGAATCGACTTTTGGGTCAGTCGATTTTC